>NW_026913488.1:2625000-2983699 GCF_034315485.1 Pezoporus occidentalis | reverse complement strand
ATCACCTTGTCCTGGGTGATGTTTGGTTTACAACTGGCTTTAATGGGTGGATCTCACCCAGCGCTTAGAGAAAATCTCTACAAAGTAAAATTGTGATATTTAAGGTCACATAGAATCTGATTGTGGGGCGTTAGAGTGTGGTCCCGTGCCCTTGCTATTGCAAGTGCTGGAGGGGCAATAAGCCAAGTTCATGGCTGGGGGGCAGATGTGACAGGAGGGGATTCAATTGCTAGATTTAGAATAGTGGTTTGGGAGCCAAAGAGGAACGAATGCGACCAGCCTGTGGACATCCACCATTCCTCCATCGGTGGGCACACGGACTCCACCAAATAGTCCTAAGATAGTAAATGTAATTGCAATTAAAGATTTGAAGTAGATGTTTGAAATAGAAACAGGATATAGAAATAGAAATGCCTGGGTAGAACGGGTCAAATATCCAGGGAAAATAGAATCGTTTGAGATATATTAGCTGAAAAGGGAGGAGTATGCATATAATGCTAGGGAATACGTGTTGCACATCTATTCCAAATAATACAACACCAGATGGAGCCATAACCAGGGCCTTACAAGGCCTCACAACGTTGGCAGAAGAACTGGCTGAAAATACAAGAACAGGTTACTTCATTAACAGGATGGTTAGAATCCTGATTTGGAAAATGGAGAGGAATGGTGATATCAGTTTTTACTTCTGTAGTTGTAGTAGCAGGTGTATGAATAGCTATATGGTGCTACAGAATTCCATATATAGGAAGACGTGTGCAACTTCTTGGAACAATTTTGTTGAAATAACTTTGTCAAAACAAATGCTCATGGGACCACCACCCTACTCTAATGAAATGCTTTTGATTAAAAAAAAATAAATTAAAGATGATTGGGGCGACTTATCTTTAGATCAAAACCACGAAATTACGTTATCCAGACTGGAAGCGACATATGGGGCAATTCTTTAAGGAAAGTGCAAAAACCAAAACCAGTATAATAAGAGAAAGGGGGAGTTGTGAGAGAAACAGTGTTGTTTTCGCATAACTGGAGACGGGGCTTTGCAGTATTAAGTCTTTCCAATATTAGAGCTTTAAGACCAACATTAAGGCTTTGCAATATTAAGAGTTTTCAATACTGGGGCTGGGGCTAAGTTACTAAGGGAACGAAACAAAGGGTTTGAGATCTAGTAACTCAAAAAAGACACACTCTGTGGTTAAAGCCAATGTCATCTCTAGATGAAAGATACACTCCTTGGTTAAAAAGCATACTGTCTATGTACAAACTAAGCTGGTGCAGGCTGGTTAAACAGTAAGTTGGGGTACCACATGCCTGCCAAAGAGTTACAAAATTGAACCGGAAAAGGATTATGTGGTTAATAACGATGTGGTTAATAAATAAGAGGAAGGGGCATACAACATCCAGTAAGGGGAGGTATAAACAGAGGCGAGACAGTTATCACACAGATTATAAGCACTGAATAGGCTGTAAACCTTGGAGTACCCAACCAGTGGGGAAACAAGGGAGGGAACTTGTGGGCGGGGTAGGAAATAGAAATCATAGTTCTGCTGTTGCTGTGTGTGCCTACGTGCTAGGACACCCGCTTTTTGCAAAAACATTAATAAAGAGCTGCTTCGCTGTTGTGTCTACCCTGAGCTTATGTTTTTACCTAGAGACCATTTCCCACAGCACAGCAGCCACACAGAGCTGAAGTGCCTCTCTGTTTCAGCAAAGTATGTGAGGTCTCAGATAATTATCTGCACACTCAGAAAGTGCCTACTACAAATCTGTGCCTGTGATCAGCAAACTGCTTGGACAGATATCCCATCTTCACACTCAGGGGAAGAAAAGGAATCTAAGCGATGGATCCAGTGCAGGGGCCATCTGTGTCAGAAGAGGTTTTTGATTTGAAATTCTTCTAAAGTGCCCCCATCTGAAAGATGTCATACGTGCTGAGTGAGGGGAGTGTGCACAATGTTTTGGGACACTGGCTAATGTTTAGGGCATATATATCTCACTCAAATCTCAGGTTAAGCTTTTCCCTGTTGCTCAAGTCCATCATTAATGGTGATTAAGCTTGTAATTTAGGTTTAATTTTGGCCACGTCTTTCAGGGAGCTCACTTAGAGGGGTACCAACAATACGCTACGTGTCTGGCTTAGCTGTAGATGTGCTTTAGGTTTAAGTGCTGATACTGGAAGCTGCTTTGCATCTTGCCTGGTGTAGCAGTCCACAGCGCAGCTACCCAGTGAGAGGCTGTGCTGCCACAAACCTGCACCCTGCAGTGTTGCTGAGGATCTGGAGAAGTTGGTCAGCTCTTCAACCACCTCTCCAAGGAGGGGCTTGAAGATTTTTAGGTTCACGGTATAGCTTGTGCCTGGTAGGCTCTGCAGACCCTCATTTGATTAACTTCTGGTAAAGAAGTCCCTTGGACTTGTTGTGACTATGTACCACTGGAAATAAACTTAGTTGTTAATGTTGGGCTGGAGCCCTGAAACTCATTTTCTGACCATATCTCCCAAAGTTCTTGCTTTTTTTGTTACCAGATACGTGATCACGGCTTTGATTCAGAAACTCATGTGCTGCAGGGCTGCTGGTCTCTCTCATATCCTCATGTGCAGCATTGCTTAAGAAGCTCCTCAGTGCCTTATGGCACAGGGATGGAGGATAAGGGGACCAGCACACAGTTCAGCTATTTAAACCTGGTGCCAGGTGCCTTAACTTTGGAGCAACGGGAGCTGCTGATGTATGATATTCTTCAAGTTGAATCTGCGTGACTTCAGTGCATGTCTAAGCCAAACAGTCCCCGGAGCTTTTACTGTATTTCCTTCTGCGGAGAAGATGGCAGTGAGCTTAAACATCTCTCCTAATGCACTACAACGGACTGTGCAAAGTGCACATGCGAAGGAATCGGCTGTCCATTTTTATTTCTGAAAGACCAAGCGTAGAAATATTCTGCTGAAGGACCCTGCTGTAGTCTTAGTTCTTACATACATCTTCTATGATTAAGTTTTGAGACTTGCGTGGTGGCTATCTTTCTTCTGAAAGATGTCATACTCACTTTTTTTATCTAGGCTAGGGTTGGTACACCTTCAAAGCACCCTAGGATGTTCAGGTTCCTTCTCCTGGGAGGAAGCCTACAAGAGCATATCTTTGCTCAGCCTTTATTTCCTACTTGCTCAATACCACGACAGCTCTGGGACAGAACACACCAAGACTTTAGCCTCCCCCTGCTCCCCTAGAGTCAGGCTGAGTTTCCTCACAGGCCTCTCTAGAGGGATCTGTCCTCCTCCCAGACACCCGTAGAAGTGAAGGGCCTAACAAGAGACCCTGATAACCAGCTGCACAGCTCCTGCCTTCCCCCCTAGGGACAGAGAGGCCACAGCTGCTTTAGTAAGACAAAATAAGCAGAGGGATACAGATAGAATGGAAGTCTTATGTCCCTTCAGATGCTGGGCACCCTGCCTTCAGATAGAGTTGGAGCTTTTCCTTTTTGGTCCTATGAGCTAATACATAAAGCATCACAAGAAAACACCATTGGTTATGAAGGAAGTTCACAGGAGTACTTCTTGCTGTGTTTCCAGATACAGGCAGGGCCAGGCAGCTGGTGTGTCAGTATCAGGCAGGAGCTGCCCATAAACCCTGTTAGCACGCCTTGGGCAGTGCAGACCAGTCCTGTGCCTGCTCAGGGGATCACCACCTCCGTAATGTGCAATGGGCTCCTGGTCTGGATCATCTCTGCCTTGACCCACACACAATTTACCTTTCCCACAGGTATTATAAATGACACATGATGTTGATAACAAAGGGTCTTCTCAAGGCCAAGGACAAGGCCTAAGAGAGTGGACATTACCTGTTCAAGATCATTAGGTGTTTGATTACAATGTCTTCCGCAAGGAGGGACTGAGCTCTGCAGGGACTCCTCCATCTGGGGACTGGCTGAAATCACTTCTGCTCCAGTGGGGCATGGTCTGGGCTCCAGCGGTGGCTCCCTGGGGCAGCTGAGCACCTGAGTAGGGATCAAAAGGGTCAGTGACGCCTGGTCCCCCAGGCTGAGACTGGAGCCCCGCTGCGCTGCGGCTGGAGATGCCTCAGGCACTGCAGACAGGCTGCCCCGCTCCAGTGGCACTTCCGGGTCCTGCTACGGCACAAGTAGAAAGAAGAGAACTCACACTCCCCAGCCTCAGTAGTAGGGCCTTGGTTTCTTACCTCGCGTTCCCTATAGCGGCAGCTGGACCTCCCCACAGACCCTTATAGAGACACCTGGCCTTGTCCCAGACTCTTATGGAGGAGACTCCCTCCCCACCCCCCTCCGCACCGGGGGCATTACAAGAGAGCCTGGCCCCTCCACAGGTCCCTATAGGCGAAGCTGGCCCCCTCCTAGGCTCCTCTAGATGAGCCTTGCCCCCCTGCCAGTCCTTTTAGGGGGAGCCTGGCCACTCCCTTATAGAGAAGTTTGGATTCTTTCCCGGCTCCTAGAGATGATCCTGGCCTCCCATCCGGTCCTCAGTAGGGGAACTTACCTCCCTCCCAGGCTCCTGTAGAGGAGCTTGGCCTCCACACAGCACTTTATAAAGGATTCTGTTCCCCCACAGGCCCTTGTAGGAGGGCCGATCCTCATCTCTAACACTTATGGAGGGGCCTGGCCTCCCCACAGGATCCTATGGGGTAGTCCGACCTCTCCCCACGCCCTTACTAAGGAACCTAGCCTTCCCATATCTGAGCCTATACGTGAGCCTACCCCAAGCCCGCTCCCATCCTGACAGGAGACCTGCCTCACCCAGGCCTGGCGGCCATGCTCCGGCTCCCAGCTCTGCGTTCTGCGCTGAGTCCTTCCGTGCTTCACGTAGCCACCGCCCTGCTGACTGGAAGGGAGCGGGTGGGGGCGGTGTCAATCTCCCCCTCGCTTCCGCCCGCAGTACCCGTGGCTGCGGCTTGGTGGTGCCGCAGAGTATGGCCCTGGTGGAGGCCGTGAGGGGGCCCCGCAAGGCCCACACCAAGAGCAGGCCCGAGGTCCAGGGGGAAGGCGGGGATCGGCTCCGGGTGAGGCTCCTCCGGTCCTCGTCCGGGCTGCTTCCGCCGCCTGCCGGTTGTGGTGGGTCCGGCGAGCTTAGAGGGGCGGGGAGGAGCCTGCGGGGTTGGTACACGCCGGGGGGGGGCGTTCGTCAGCCCTTTGTCTCGTGTTCGCGCCTATTCCTGAGTGGGTTTAAAGCGGCAGAGAGGGTGTCAGCTCCAGGCCGTGCTTGTGTCCGTGTTTGTTTGTCTGCTGCTGGAAGCGCCTAGATCGGGGGGTGTGTGCCTATCTGAAAACACATGTCCCGTCCCTGGCAGTGATCAAGGCCAGGCTGGACGGGGCTTAGCACAACCTGCTCTAATGGAAGGTGTCCCTGCCCGGGTTTCAGTAGTTGTGGAATGATCTGAACTGAAATACCTTGCCTCACAGCCAGATCAACTTGGGAATCTTTCTCTGAATTGCCTAACCTCTTTCATGTTGTACACTGCACCCCGGAGAGCAACGGCAGTGAAGTCCTGGTTGTCAAAGCCCTTTGAGAATAAATTGGTGAATTAATTGACCACTGTTTGAGAAAACAAGGGTCAGATCTAAATGTCAGCTATGGCTGTGATTCCAGAAGAAGTTCTGTTTTGTGGCTGTGCTTGCATGATTTTAGTTGGTGGCAGGGCATGTCTGGAACCACGCATGAAGTCAAGCAGAATGTCCCCACCCAGGGCTTGTTTTATCTTTTCTTAAACACGGACTTCGTTACCACCGTGCTCATTCCCCCTTAAGCCAACGCGACTGATCCTGGATGCAGCAATGAGGATGGTACTCCTGCAAAGGATGTTTTTTTACATGTTCGGTGACAAATGTATCTTGCAAACTACTGTTTGAAGACAGAATCCTTAATCCCTGGGTACGTAGCTCTACTTCTACCTGAATCTCTTAAGCTTAATAATCCTCGCTGTGACACATTCTTCTGAGGTAGTGTATGATCTCTATTTCCCAAGTCCATGTACATGATTTGGGTGGTGGTGGGGTAGATGTGCAAATACACGTTCCTGTATTGATCAACCCTATAACTGTGGGATCTGGCAGAGGTTCCTCTGTCCTGCGATGCATGTTTAACACTTGAATTTCCCAGACTTTTCTAGGCCCTGGCCAGCATTGAGGGGCTGTACTGCAATGATTCTATTACCTGAAAGGAGGTTGTGAGGTGGGGGTCTGTCTCCTTGCCCAAGTACCACGTGATAGGACAAGAGGAAACGACCTCAAGCTGCACCAGGTGAGCTTTAGGCTGGGTATTGGGAACAATTTCTTCCCCAAGAGGGTTATCAAGCACTGGAACAGGCTGCCCAGGGCAGTGGTGGAGTCACCATCCCTGGAGGTGTTTAGTAGATGTGCAGATGTGGCACTTCAGGACACGGTGTAGTGGTGGATTTGGCAGCGTAGGGTAAACGGTTGGACTCAATAATCTTAAAGGTCTTTTCCAGCCTAAATGATTCCACACTTCTAGTCAGAGCATCTACAAGATGATGCTTTGGCCACCTTACATTGTGCCTTCATTTCCATGCACACATGGCGGGCAGCATCTCTACCCCGAGGGCTAGCACTCTGCTCTCCTCTGCTGAGTCCACTCTCTGCCGCAGCCACATTTGTCTGCTGCCCTGAGCCTTGGTGAACGTCCCCAGCATGGCTCTGCTGTTGAACCAGCTGGCTCTTCATGGCTGTGGGTTTGAAACAGCTCCAAGTCTTGAATCCTGAGCTACACTTACCATATGTCTCTCAATGAGCTTACTGGGGTGCTGTTCTGTGGTATGGCCACTCACTTTCAACAGGATGAAGCTGAGGGTTTTTTCGCATCAGTTTTTCTGTGCCCCAGCTTGACTGTGTGCTAACCTGGGGCAACTCTTTGCTTCAGGTTGCTGTGTGTTGAAAGCTGGCTGTATTCATTGGGGTGAGGGGCAGATGTGACTGTGCTTGCTTGAGGAACTTCTTGATTCCTGTTTTCTTATGCTGAAAGGTGACCCCCAGCAGGACTGATGCTGACATAGCTAATGCTGCATGGACGCCGTTTCAGACTTCCTGCTGCTTTTATCTGTTTCTGGAAATGGAGGTGTACAATAGGCTCGGTTTGATGTCAGCTACAGCAGGTGATTTGAGCAACAGTCTTTTCATGTATGTGTGTATATATATGTATATTTGTGTGTATCTATATATACACATATATGAAACTTTCTTTTCTTTGCAGAGGTGGTGTGGGAGAAGGTCAGATCTAGCTGGCACAAACCCTTTGGGAAGAAGCAAAGAAAATGGAGGAATTCAGGGAAGAGCAAAAACTGCATCGGAAGAAGGTCAGGATGTTGATCCATTACCAATTACCATCCTTGGTGATGGATTTTGGCTCCTGGCTCGTTTCTCCCACCATGCCCCAGCCCCCTGCATGCTGCCAGTGCCTGTCGCTGCTGGGAAGTCCTGAGCTCCTTCCTATATGTTGAAGCCCTGCTGCTGAACCTCTGACTTCCTTCTTCTGACTGCCACATCTTCTCCTTTGGGTGCCTTCTGGGGCTGGCTATCGCAGGGCTCACCTCCAGAGACACCAGCCTCAACCAGGAATGTTCTTAAAGCATAGAGACATATATCTCATACATATAGTGTTGTGTGATGTCCATAGGGTTTGCTAAAATTGGCAAGTCTTTTAACCTCTTCTGGCTTGAGATTCTTTTGTCTGGAAAATGAGAGAAAACTGCTGCAAGTTTGGACGTAGCAGAAGGGAGCTGGCTTCCCAATTTTCCTAGATTCAATGGAGATGATACAGTACTATATAATGGTGGATTTCATTTGTAGAGTTCCATTGCATAGACAGGTGGAGGCTTAGCTAGAAGTATAAAAGGTGGGTTTTGTGACGATGCTTGAGGTGGACACAGGTCCTTAAGGCCATCTGAATTTGGTCTGTGCCTCTTCCTTTCCTAAGCCACATAGTCCATCGTGGAGCTTCGATGCTCAGTGATGTGTTGACTCTCTTGTCTTCACAGATAGACCTGATAATGGAGGCGATTCAGAAAATCAGGAGTCTGCAGTACGAGAAGACCATGGTGGTAAAGCAAACATGCTGCTCTTTCTTGCTATATGGTTTAACACTGCTAGCATACGCGCACAGTGCTGGCACAGTCTTACATATGGGGGTCTTCCTCTGCTGCAACTCATGCAGACACTACATCAAGAGCTGCAGCAGAGGAAGACCGTCACATTTAAGTCTGCATAGTGTGTTCTGAAAAACTGGAGAGTACACCACGGACATGGCTAGTCACAGCCTTGCATGGTAGGTTAAGAGTGATTTAGATGTCACGAACTCGATTGCTATGAGCTTTTCATGCCAAATGAAGAGCAGCTTGTCTTGTGAGGTCAGTTTTGGTCAAGCAGCTGGGCACGGAATGCCTTGTGTGCTGTCCCCTGCTCTGCGGGCAGCCTTTGGTAACCTCTTCACTTGGAGGCTGTTTTGCTCCAGAGCTATGTGCATGAGCTGTAATAGTACCTCCTTGCTTGCTAACACGCTCCTGCCCTGTTTGTTGGCTCTCCTAGGCCAAGCGCCTTTATGAGCAGCACCGCAGGGATAAGGGTGAGGCAGAACAAGCTGTGCACCACAACACAAACGTGGTTACACAGAAGCAGCAGGAGAAGGTATAGAGAGGCGGGTGGCCATGGGACAGGAAGGGTGTATGTTCTTGGAGCTCTCCTGCCCCATAACTCTTCTCCCAGCTCTGGGTTTGGGGGTGAGATGGAAGGGCTGGCAATGTTCTCTAGCTGGCCTTCAATACCGTTGGTGATGCACGTTAGCTCTCCTGTAGCTTTCTTCTCTCTCCCAGTTTTGGCAGCTGTTCCTCAATCTGGCTGAGATGAAATCACCTCCGGAAGACTCTGGTGAGTGTGGCAATGCAGGGTTTGGAGGGTGAGGGGAGTGTTTGCTGGGGCAGGGGTTGTGAAGCCATGGCATGGCTCTTGAGCGAGCTCCAGCTCCTGGGTCAGGGCTGGCTCCTCAGAAACTCATGCCCAACATAGCAGGGATGGAGCTCACTCGAGAGCCATGCCATGGCTTCGCACCCCATTTCGTGTTTCTCACCGTTTCTCTGTGGCATGACCCTCCACCTTGCTGCACAGCTCTGTATTTCCTTGCGGTGCACATCCATAGCTGAGCTCACACATTACTGCTGCTTTCTCCCTGATGTCCCTGCCGATTCAGGTTTTGTGTAGTGCCTTCTAGCAAAGGGTCCTTTTAATCCATGTTAATCAGATGACAGTGTGATTTGTCTCAAAGGCAGGAGTTACCAGCAGAGCGTTACCACACTGGAGAAGATCCGGGAAGAACAGCAAAGAGCACGTCAAAGCTTGTGAGGTAAAAGCCCCCAAACACCTTCACGTGGCAGTGTGGTCCTCTGCATGTCCACTCCTTGTTGTAGAAGTCCGGGATGGCACAGATCTGCCTTCTCTCTGTTGCCCTGGCAGTGAAGCAGCAGGACGTGTTGCAGCTAACACTGTGTGTGCCTTAGGCGTGCCTTCTGCATTTAACGTCCCACCACTTCAAGGTTTCCACTATTTTTTTTTTGTTTTTATTTTTCCTTCCACTACCTTTTCAAAGTAACAGAATCAAAGCAGTGACCTTTTTGCCCATTAACCTGCTTGCGCGTTTGGTGTGGCCATTATCCTGAACAGCCGTGGTCACTTCCAGGTACTCAGTGACTTAAGGCCAGTGTGTCCTACAGCCACGACAGCACCTAGCAGACTCTGAAACTCTGATGGACTTTAAATGAATTTGCAGTAGAAGGCGCTGACACACTGGGGATGCAAGCTGGGTGAAGCCATCTCCATGTGAACCCAGCGTGCCAGCAGCCCTTCGCCATATATCTCACGTGGTAGCATGGGAACCCCTCTGAGCAGATGTATCAGTCTAAAGCAGACTGTGTCATAGCAAAATGGTCTAGCCAGGACTTCCAGCAAGTGCCAGGGAAATCCAGAGCTGGTTGCAAGAGGACCGTGATGCTGCTCTGCTGCTGACCTGTGTCTTGCAGCTGTCTGTGATGTGTAACCAAGGGTTTAATGAGGTGATGCGGCTCCTCTACTCTGCTCTCGTGAGACCTCACTTGGAGTATTGTGTACAGTTCTGGTGTCCTCAATATGAGAAGGACGTGGAGCTGTTGGGGCTAGTCCAGAGGAGGGCCACGAGGATGACAAGGGGGCTGGAGTACCTCCCATATGAAGACAGGCTGAGAAAGTTGCGGCTGTTCAGCCTGGAGAGGATAAGGCTGCGTGGAGTCCTCCGAGCAGCTTCCAGTATCTGAAAGGGGCCTACGAGGATGCTGGGGAGGGGACTCTTTGTTAGGGACTGTAGTGTCAGGACAAGGGGTAATGGCTTCAAACTTAAGCAGGGGAAGTTTACGTTAGGTATAAGGAAGAAGTTCTTTACTGTGAAGCTGGCGAGGCACTGGAATGGGCTGCCCAAGGAAGCTGTGAACGCTCCATCCCTGGCAGCCTTCAAGGCCAGGTTGGACGCAGTCTTGGGTGGCATGGTTTAGTGCGAGGTGTCCCTGCCCATGGCAGGAGGGCTGGAACTAGATGATCTTAAGGTCCTTTCCAACCCTATTCTATGATTCTGTGATTCTATGGACAGGAAGTGCAGAGGTTGAGGTTTTATCCCATGTCTGCTGCAAGCTCGCAAACAACAAGTGGTAACAAGTGCATATGCGCATGTGGGATGAAAGGCTGCCCTCCAAACTCATGAAATTGAGCTATACCAGACAGCACATTTCAGAAGACTTGGGCTTAAAGCTACTTGGAAAAGGGATGGGCAGGAAAGAGAGAGAAGACAAACGAGTCTAGACACTTTGCTTTCATAGATCCCCATGCTTTTTTATTGCTCCATAGTTGTGGGAGAGAAGTCAGCTGGGACTGCAGGACCATGGGGTACCTAGGAAACATGCAGTGCCTTTAGGAAGCTGGCTTCGTCTCCCCAGGTCTGGGAGGGCAGTTGGGGAGCACAGAGCCAGGGCATTGGGAGTCCTGGAGCCACGCAGATCCTCAGCTCTGTCTTTTCTAATGTGCAGGAAGGTAGAGTTGTGCTGAGTGACCCCTTCCGCACGGGCCCTGCAGACCTTCCTGAACTTAACGCTCATCTTTGAAATACCTGGGTGTGTAAAGGGATGACTTCTTGTGTGGACGAGGTCTTTTCCAACCTAGTTGGTTCTATGATTCTATGACTCATGGTTACCATGTTTCCTGCAGAAGACCAACATCACCTGCTCGTTGCTGTGGACAGAGATCTTTGTAGTGGGATGAGAAGAGATCATGTTTGTAGGTTCTCCAGGCAGAAGCCACTGTTGGTCTGGCCAGTGTGGTGGTGTTTCCAATAGCTTAGAGATTTGCTCTCTTCTTACAGATGTTAGGGCTGTTTTGTCTGTGTCGTTTCAGTTCTTTGAGACCCAGGAGTGCGAGCGGATCAACTATTTCCGCAGTGCCCTCCGGCTTCATGTTAGCCCACCATGACGTGCCTTGGTATCAGGTCTCTGTAAAGCCCAGGCTGGCCTAACCTCTTGCCTTCCCACTAGGTCTGGGAGGGCAGTTGGGGAGCACAGAGCCAGGGCACTGGGAGTCCCGGAGCCACGCAGATCCTCAGCTCTGACTTTTCTAATGTGCAGGAAGGCAACTCTACCCACCCCGGCCAGTGCACCAGAATTACTTGCTTTATGGGGTTTCTGGCTCCACAGAAGAACTCTGCTTTTGCTCTTCCCCATCAGATCGTGAGCTTTAGCTGTCTAAAGGGAATGGTTTAGGTGAAGTCCGCCCCCCCCGAAAGATCCTGGGAAGCTGGACTCTGACTTTGGAGACAAGGTTTCACTAAGGAGAAGTTCTGATCAAAGCCCTGTATGTAGGCATTTGTGGAGCTTAAGGATGTCCAAGCTTGGGATCCCACCACTCTCTGCAGTTTGGGCCTTTCCCTCATTCAGCACCATGAGCTATATAATTCCCAGAGGCACTTTGGTGATGGAACTTGGTCAAATGCCTTGGTTGTTCGACAAATCATAGAATCATAGAATCAAGACATCTCTTTCAGCCTCATCCACCATTGCCTTCCATCCCCTTGACACAGGTGGCCAGTGTTTCTGTCCTGTGTAGTCTTTGTATTAAGTCTTTCCAATATTAGAGCTTTAAGACCAACATTAAGGCTTTGCAATATTAAGAGTTTTCAATACTGGGGCTGGGGCTAAGTTACTAAGGGAACGAAACAAAGGGTTTGAGATCTAGTAACTCAAAAAAGACACACTCTGTGGTTAAAGCCAATGTCATCTCTAGATGAAAGATACACTCCTTGGTTAAAAAGCATACTGTCTATGTACAAACTAAGCTGGTGCAGGCTGGTTAAACAGTAAGTTGGGGTACCACATGCCTGCCAAAGAGTTACAAAATTGAACCGGAAAAGGATTATGTGGTTAATAACGATGTGGTTAATAAATAAGAGGAAGGGGCATACAACATCCAGTAAGGGGAGGTATAAACAGAGGCGAGACAGTTATCACACAGATTATAAGCACTGAATAGGCTGTAAACCTTGGAGTACCCAACCAGTGGGGAAACAAGGGAGGGAACTTGTGGGCGGGGTAGGAAATAGAAATCATAGTTCTGCTGTGTGTGCCTACGTGCTAGGACACCCGCTTTTTGCAAAAACATTAATAAAGAGCTGCTTCGCTGTTGTGTCTACCCTGAGCTTATGTTTTTACCTAGAGACCATTTCCCACAGCACAGCAGCCACACAGAGCTGAAGTGCCTCTCTGTTTCAGCAAAGTATGTGAGGTCTCAGATAATTATCTGCACACTCAGAAAGTGCCTACTACAAATCTGTGCCTGTGATCAGCAAACTGCTTGGACAGATATCCCATCTTCACACTCAGGGGAAGAAAAGGAATCTAAGCGATGGATCCAGTGCAGGGGCCATCTGTGTCAGAAGAGGGTTTTGATTTGAAATTCTTCTAAAGTGCAGCCATCTGAAAGAGGCTGGAGATAACCAAGCTCATAGTGCTGAGTGAGGGGAGTGTGCACAATGTTTTGGGACACTGGCTAATGTTTAGGGCATATATATCTCACTCAAATCTCAGGTTAAGCTTTTCCCTGTTGCTCAAGTCCATCATTAATGGTGATTAAGCTTGTAATTTAGGTTTAATTTTGGCCACGTCTTTCAGGGAGCTCACTTAGAGGGGTACCAACAATACGCTACGTGTCTGGCTTAGCTGTAGATGTGCTTTAGGTTTAAGTGCTGATACTGGAAGCTGCTTTGCATCTTGCCTGGTGTAGCAGTCCACAGCGCAGCTACCCAGTGAGAGGCTGTGCTGCCACAAACCTGCACCCTGCAGTGTTGCTGAGGATCTGGAGAAGTTGGTCAGCTCTTCAACCACCTCTCCAAGGAGGGGCTTGCAGACTTTTAGGTTCACGGTATAGCTTGTGCCTGGTAGGCTCTGCAGACCCTCATTTGATTAACTTCTGGTAAAGAAGTCCCTTGGACTTGTTGTGACTATGTACCACTGGAAATAAACTTAGTTGTTAATGTTGGGCTGGAGCCCTGAAACTCATTTTCTGACCATATCTCCCAAAGTTCTTGCTTTTTTTGTTACCATATACGTGATCACGGCTTTGATTCAGAAACTCATGTGCTGCAGGGCTGCTGGTCTCTCTCATATCCTCATGTGCAGCATTGCTTAAGAAGCTCCTCAGTGCCTTATGGCACAGGGATGGAGGGTAAGGGGACCAGCACACAGTTCAGCTATTTAAACCTGGTGCCAGGTGCCTTAACTTTGGAGCAACGGGAGTTGCTGATGTATGATATTCTTCAAGTTGAATCTGCGTGACTTCAGTGCATGTCTAAGCCAAACAGTCCCCGGAGCTTTTACTGTATTTCCTTCTGCGGAGAAGATGGCAGTGAGCTTAAACATCTCCCCTAATGCATTACAATGGACTGTGCAAAGTGCACATGCGAAGGAATCGGCTGTCCATTTTTATTTCTGAAAGACCAAGCGTAGAAATATTCTGCTGAAGGACCCTGCTGTAGTCTTAGTTCTTACATACATCTTCTATGATTAAGTTTTGAGACTTGCGTGGTGGCTATCTTTCTTCTGAAAGATGTCATACTCACTTTTTTCTTGTCTAGGCTAGGGCTGGTACACCTTCAAAGCACCCTAGGATGTTCAGGTTCCTTCTCCTGGGAGGAAGCCTACAAGAGCATATCCTTGCTCAGCCTTTATTTCCTACTTGCTCAATACCACGACAGCTCTGGGACAGCGTCAGGGCTTTGTTTCTTGCTGGGGGCTGTTATGAGTTGGTTTAAAGCGGCAGAGAGGGTGTTAACTGCAGGCCGTTTGTGTCCGTGTTTGTTTGTCCGCCGCTGGAAGCGGTTAGATCAGGGTGTGTATGCTTATGGAAAAAGACGTGCCATCCCTGACGGTGTTCAAGGCCAGGCTGGACGGGCCTTAGCGCACCCTGGTTTAGTGGAAGGTGTCACTGGCCGTGGCAGGGGGCTGGGACTGAATTTGGGTTCCCTTCCAGCACAGCCCAGTTGTGATTCTGTGTTTCTTATAGTGTATGGTCTTTTGAAATAGTTCTGCATCGTGAGGCAGCTGCAATAGCTTCTGTCGTAAAGCTGTATGGCAATAGAACTTACTGGTGTTTAGCACTGTTTTACTATTGTGTGGGGTGACAGCCTTACTACATCTCATATACATAGCTTTAACTTTGGAATACTCAACTCATGAGGCCATAGTAGTATAGAAGTTTGCAGCCTTTTTTCTTCATTAGCTGGTGCTACATTTAACAGTGCCTCTTCCTAAGTTTTAATGCTGCTGTATGTTCCTTGTTCACTCTGTACCGACAGCTTTCTGAAGTCGTTGTTTGCATCTGTGATACACAGTATTTCAATAGTTTGTGAAATGATCTGAACTGAAATACCTTGCCTCAGAGCTGGGCCAAATTGGAAATGTTTCTCTTAATTGCCTAACCTCTTTCATGTTGTGAACTGCAGCACAGAGAGCAATGGCAGTGAAGTCCTGGCTGTCAAAGCCCTTTGAGAATAAACTGGTGAATTAATTGACCACTGTTCTGGAAAACAAGGGTCAGATCTAAATGTCAGATATGGCAGTGATTCCAGAACAAGTTTTAGTGGGCAGGTAAAGACTGGAGGGAAAACCCATCACAGAAGAGTAAGTGTGTCATTGTTTGTTTTGATTCAGCCCCATAGCATGTGTATGGCAGTCACATTGTAAAACTGCTGCTTGGGAGAATCGGTTCCTTGCAGGAAGGTGGTGATTCACTGGTGGCACCGCAGCCGATTAACATGTGTAGAATGACTCAGGTGACTGCTGTCGTTGGCTGTGCCTTCCAGGTTTAATTCCCTGTGAAACAATTCCCTAGCAATGTCACGTGTGGAAGCCATATTTCCTCAGTGTTACAGTGACCCATTCCTGATATTTTTGTGGCTATTACTATGCTCACCTCTGTTAATACTGTGTCTTGAGGGTGCAGTTTGGAGCTCAGTCACATTAAAGGACTTTTCCATTCCTATGCCTCAGAAACAGCCATAATCTGGTGAAAAGCTGAATTTTCTGAGAACTGTGAGGAAGGCTGCTCGGCTGCAGGGCTGCCAAGCGGTGGAAGGAAGCCCAGGGCTTCCTGAAAATAGTAGCCCCAAAGTTCAGCTAGTCCAGCACCAGCAACACAGCGAGGTAGAAAAAACCCAGTGAACCTAGAACTGGTGAAGATGAGCCTGTGTGTCTGTGTGCGTTTTGGTGGGAAGCACTCATGTCATATCATTGAATCCCAGATTGGTTTGGGTTGGAGAATGTTGCTGTAAGCCCCGCCTAACTGGGCCCTGAACACTGCCAGGGATGGGGCAGCCACAGCTTCTCTGGGTAGCCTATGCCAGGGCCTCACTGCCCTCACAGGGAAGAACTTTTGCCTAAGAGCTCATCTCAGGTTAAAGCCGTTTTCCTTGTCTTGTCCCTACAGGGCCTTGTTCAAAGCCCCTCTCCAGGTTGCTTGTAGTCCCTTTAGGCACTGGAGCTGCTCTAAGGTCTCTCATTAAGGAGCCTTTTCTTCTTCAGGCTCAACCAGCCCATCTCTCTCAGCCTGTCTCCAGAGCAGAGCTGCTTCAGCCCTTGCAGCATCTCTGTGGTCTCCTCTGGACTGGCTCCAACAGCTCCATGTTCCTCTTGTGCTGTTGCCCCAGGGCTGGATCAGGACTGCATGGAGGGTCTCCTCTGAGCACTGTAGAGGGGGAGAATCCCCTCCCTCGACCTGCTGCTCACGCTCTGGGGGTGCAGTGCAGGATAGCGTTGTTCACTTCTGTGGCAGGAGAGGAGAGTGGTTTGGCATGGACAAGGCTAATGAGCAGGTGTCATCTTTGGCTTAAAGGGTAAACCTCAGAACATAGAACAGCAAGTTTTGTTTGCCTGTTAATTCAGAACCTGATTGCTCTTATCCTTTCTCAGATGAAATCCCTGTTAACAGTTACGGCCCTTTTTTTTTCCTTGGAATTTGGGAACTGAAGGGTACTTCATAAATTTGAAAAACAGCCATTTTATCTAACAGTGGCATTTGGGAGGAATACAGTATGCTGCTGAGAGATAAAGGGAAATTTTTCTGTATGAGGGCTACAAGAGGGAACTTTGAGGTTGTAGCAGGGAGAGGAGCAGCATTGTTTGCAAAGTTTGTGATTCAGCACACTGTCAGAGTATGATCTAGTGTTAAAGTATGCTGTGGAAATTACTGACCTTGAGTTAATTGTTAGGAGATATTTATTGTAACAACAAGTCCTAATTTAAGGAGCTGTGCGGATCTATTTTTAACCTCTCACCTGTAGCTTCAGTTATCCTTGGAGTGTGTCAGAACTGTGTTGTGATTGGATACTGGAAAACACAATCTGAAAGCAAGGCCAGTGTATTGCTATTTTGTAAAGCAGCTGTTACCATATGTTAAGGAAAATCAGGCTTGAGATGGAGGTTAGCTAGGGCCTGGATGTGAGCCGTTTTCATGTGTGCCTTCTCCTAAGGCAAAGTCCTGTCAGATATTTAGTGAAAGTGTATGTGATAACTGTAAGCAAGTTCTGTCATATTTTGCCCAGTTATGGAGGAATACTGGGAGCTTTTATGAACTTCAGCTGATTTCTTTGTCATATTATCTGCAAAACTGGAGTGCTCTTTTCAGTTTCATTCCATAGAAACTGGTAGGTGTACACAGTTTATAAATTGACAGAACACTTTGCTAATTTTATCTTGTAGGAATTTACATCTGATTTACAAATTGGCAAACTCGTTGCTGATCTCATGTACAATATTATTTCCCATGCTGTGCTTTGGGAAGGAGACTAATCTACACCTTAGACTGGGTTTATGGGATATATTTACCCCCAAACTGATCTTAATGTGAAAGCAGGCAATCGATTTGCAATTTTAATGTCATTGCCAACTTTTCCTACATCTCTAGCATGTAGTTCCTGTTAACAATAGGTATTTCAGTAATTGTACAGATGTTATGATGGTTTTAAAATGAGGTTGGCGGGTCCATTTCAGACTTTCTTTGTTCTGAAATTACCTTTTTGAAAATATTATTTTAGTTACTAAATTGTTTCTGTAAAACTTAAGGCAAATCACTAAATTTTTTTTTTTGTTTTTTTTTTTTTTCAATACAGTGATATCTAGTGACTTTTTAGAGGTCAGGGTGCTGTTACTTTGATTATTTTATGTTAATGAAGCATTCTGTCCTGTGGTATTTATAACTTCTTTCGCATAAATGTTGAAGCATTGATCAAGAACTGACCAAGAAAATAGACACTGATAGACAAGCTTCAAAGGGCAGCTAAAGAACATTGATCTGTGTGGTACATTTGTTTTTACCTTTAATAGTATGAAAAATCAATGTGTTAAAGAGGAGCTTTTGGAGTTGTGATGTTGACAGACACTAGTTTTCACAATGGTGTGTTTTCTGGGGAGTTTAACCTCATAGTGACACTGTTAATAATCATTGGTTTGTTGTTGTTTTTTTTTGTTTTTTTTTTTTTTTATTTTGTTTCTCCTAGGAAAAAAAGAAAAGAAGTAGTGAGGAGACCCAGGTACAAGAGTCTGATGATGTTTTCCACCCTCCTGTGGCAGAAGTGTCTTCTCAAGCCAATAAAGTGCAAGTGAAACATCCTGGAGAATTTACTGAAATTCAACTCAGTGATGAAGTGGAGGAAGGAAAACCCAAAAGTGATGTGTGTGACATCCCCCAGAGTAATTCATCTTCAGCAAATGAATGGTCTTCTGCAGTGATTCTGGAACCTCCCACAGATGCAGAAGAGCTCAGAGCCGATCCTTCCCATGAGGAATGTGGGGGGGATGTTGAGAAGAGTGGAAAATCCAAGTTGGACAAACCTCACAGCCCTGTGGAGGTGGTTGCTAGCAGATCAGGAAACTCTGATTTGTTGAGTAGTGCCTTCCATTCCAGTGCTGCTGGCACGCAGACAGTAGTGGGCTTCGTACAGGATAAAGGACCTGAAAATGTACACGAAGTTAAAAATCCTCTTGTCTGTTCTTCAGAGAAACTTCCTCTTAGCATCTCACAGCATTCTGAGAAGTCCAAAGCACGTGTTCCACGGCCAATATTCAAATCAGTTTATCCAGACTTATCAGCTGAACTGTCCTATGAGAGACCAACTGTAATAGCAGTTAAGCCATTGTTGCACAATGAAAGGCTATATCCAGAGCTGCCCACTGAGCCAGAGCTGGTGCCATTTACCAGGGAACAGCTGAAAATCTTTGAGCCATGTTCGTGGCTGGAGAATGTTGATTCCTATACGGAGGAATTTGAAAGCGTTGCTTATCAGGACAGGCACGAGTTCTATGAACTGCTCCTGAACTACATGCGCTGCAGGAAGCAGCTGTTGCTAGCTGAGGCAGAGCTCCAGGCTATGACTACAGACTGCCAAAATGTTAAGGGGAGATTATGGACTTTTAAAGAAGAACAGAAAACTGTGCAGGTGCTGTTGACAAAGCCACTTTTGAACACTGATTATTTGGGTGTGATCCCAGACATTAAGTTTACTTACTGTCAAGTTGATTGTGTTTAAGCTGTTTTGTTTTGAAACACGGTTGCTTTTGCTTTCTGTCTCTCCACTGGGCCCCAGCAATTCACAGTGTCATCCTGTTGAGATTTAAGGCAGTTTGTTATTTTAACTCTGATAGGTAAGGTAGTGGGATTCTCAGACAGTGTTCTCTTTTGAAGTCAGACTCGTTTCTGCAGTCAGTCAGAACAAGCTATGTACACACAGTTCTGCCTGTAGCATGGGGTGAATTTTATGTCACAGTACTCCAAGTAGATGCAGAACATACGTGGTGGAGGAAGACTTCAAAATGACTGTAGGGGTGATGTCCCATCTGTCTTGCTGCCTGTAGTGACAGTTTTCATTGATGTCATTCCTGGCTGTGCTGCTGTCAGAGTTGGCAGCTGCAGAGGAGCTGGAGTCATGCTTTTGACCAGCCCTGTTGCTCAAAGCAGAGGGAGCATGAGGTCCATCCCGTTCCAGTAACTGTTGCTCCGTAAGTGTAGCTAGCTGTGACTTTAGCTGCATCAAGGGTGTTCGTGGCTCTCTGTAGCCTTTCTTTCTGCAAACCAGAGGGCTTTGGGGAGTGTTTTGGGACACACATCAGAAAAGTTTTTGCCCAAACTCGTTTTGTGTCACTTGTCTTTGGAGCTGGATGTTACAGTGGGAGTGAATGAAATTACTCTGACACTCTGATGCTGTTTATAGCCAACATGTCACCAAAATTGTCCAAGGGTGCTAAATATCAGTGTATGTGGTAGCTTTTACTACTGTTTCTGTGAGTACAGTGCCTCTCCTGTGGAGTTCCTCAGAACTGAGACACTGTGAGCCTGAACAGATATGGATCTTCCTTTTTACCGGGGAACAACTCTGAACCTCACAGGACTCTCAGGAGTCTTAGTTTTGTACTGATCACTTTCTATACTGAAAGGAATTTTGGCTTCACTCATACATCCTCACTGGTCATCATACAGTTGGCTAAGGTTGCTGCTTGCTTTATTCCATTCCAGTTCACTGTGTATTTATTGTATGTCCAGAGTAATTGTCTTTACACTAATTTGGACAGAGCTTTGGGGGACATGGCCTAGTGTGAGGTGTCCCTGCCCATAGCAGTGGGCTTGGAACTGGATGATCTTAAGGTCCTTTCCAACCAGAACCATTCTATGATTCTAATTTAAAATTCTTATTCTACTAACTCGGAAAGCACAGGGGTGCTCAAGCTAAGCTTCCAAGCTTAGCTTGGAAAGTGCTGCTTCTGAAATATGTTTTCGGTTGCATAAAAGAAAAACAGGAATGTTATGTATCGTAGCTTTCGTGTGCTGAAGAATGAAGAGATCATAGAATCAGCTAGGTTAGAAGAGACCTTTAAGATCATCAGGTCCAAGAGGCAGGGCAGAAGAAGGTTGGCCTCAGCTTTTAATTCCAGTTGGGGAAAAAGTTACTGTACAGTTAACATCTCAGAATTTTAAACATAAAATGGAGAATTGCTACAAATACTCAGTTCTGGGAGCTTAGAAACAAATATATCTTGTTTCAATACATATGTTAGCTGTAAAATACTAGATCCAAATAATTATCTAAATCTATAAAGAAGCAGGTGTGCAAACTGGGAATGAGACTTGCTTTTGTTCACATCTGTCAGTGATACAGACAAGTCACTTCAGGTCTGTTTCTAAAACTGAGTTACTGAGGGTTTATAGAGTTATTTTTTCAGAAGTCAGGGATGTGAATCTTCCATAATCAGTAGCTCTAAAAAAATATATAGGATGTTCCCAAATATTTGTCTTTTCTACTTATGTATTGTCCCCTTTCATGAAAGTTGTGAAATCTGTTGAGGAGTGGGTTATGTCAAGGTTAATTTCTGTAAGCGTGCTTGACCCAAGAAAATGGCAGAACCACTTACATGAAATAATTGGTCTCTTTCCAGGGTGTCTGTGCAGATCAGTGCAAAGTGACAGGTCACCATCGCTACCAGACAGTGGAGCTGAATGACAGTGTGCTGGGGGAACTGAAAAGGCTATTGGAAGCCAAAGCAGAGCACGTGCATCAGACACTGGCACTGCACTCATACACTTCAGTGTTGTCCCGGTTGCAGGTGGAGTCGTATGTCTACAGGTTGCTCAGCAGCTCATCCCTGCTGAGATCAGTGGCTCTTCAGCAGCAGGAACAAGGTGTGTTGCTGGTCTGGATCGCTCCCCATGCTGTTCAGGGTGCCCAGCACCTTGTTCACCTGCAGTTTGGAGTCTTGTGGTAGAATTTGTGTACTGGAGTGTTTCTCTTGTGATACTAAAACCTGCTGAACTCATGCAGGGATCAGAGAAACTTTGTTCTGACAGGAAAATCTCAAGTGCTGTTATATTGTCCACTTGGAGAGTGGGAGCTGAATGCAGGAATGCTTTCTTCTTCACACCAGATGGGATGGGACACTTGGACTCCAGTCTTTTGTTGTCAAAGGCAATGTATAATGCAGTGCCTTTTCTAAACTGATTATGCACAATTCTAAAACCAGATGGGTAATTTTCCTACTTTACTGTCTCTTTGAAGGCCACTTGGAATCTTGCAGTGCTAATACTTAGAAATCCTGTTTTCCATCCTAGCTGTATTACTTATTTGGTTTTGTTCCAGTATAATATTTTTGCTGAAGGTATTCCTCCCGCTTCTGCCCTGGACATTTATCCTTCCTACTCCTCTTCCCTTTGTCCCCATCTCCTAGATGGTTTATATGCATCGGAAATGATGGTTTGTACCGTTTCTGTTGAGGGAAGGCCTTTTATGAGAGTAACCATAGCATATTCTTCCTGTAATTGGTGTCTGGTGCTCAATTATAAGATATATAAAGTCCTCTACATAAGTGTTCTTCTTTGTCAGATTTTGCAAGCAGCCGTATTGAAATATCTTGGTATCTGTAGATAGAGAGGAAGTTTTCGATATAGCCCCCAAACCACTACTTTCACAACTATTCTGAGAGCTGCTCATCAAAGCTTAATTCTCTTTTTAATTTACAGTTTCTAAGCAGTCAGAAAATCTTTCTGCAGACTTAGGCCACTTGAAGGAGTGCATCAGCGTCCTTTTCAGTTTCACTCGCAGAGTTATTGAAGATCCTCAGTTCCAGAGTGACCTTCTCATGTGGCTGCAGAGACTGGTGAGGGAGTAAGCATGGAAGTATCTGATCCAGCGCGTGGGATGAATTTGGGAGTGATTTCTACAAGTGTTACTGTTTTTCTCACTGTCCCACATGCAGTGATTTTCTTGGGGTTTGTTCTACTTGAGAAACAGAATCTTTTAGTGAATCTTTAGAATGAATTCCCTTGTCTGATGAAGTCAGTGGATGTCAGCAGCATTAATGAGGGCTGGCAGTTGAGCGGTCAGCACTGCTCACTGACAACACTGCTCACAGACTTAATATTCATTATGCTTTTATTTTTGAAGTTAAAACTAATTAGACTTGTAATTTTCGAGAAACTTCTATTCTTGCATATTTCTAAGTGAATTAGTTTTTAGTGAAACTTCAAAATAATTAATTTGATACACCAAGAAAAACAATTTGTAGTTCATAAGCTGAGCAAGCAGACTTAAATGTGTTCTCGTGTAACTTGCTCTGAAAATTGAGGTTTGTTAGAAAGCATGGGAAAGAGGAATGAAAACACAGTATTACTCTTAATTAGCAGTACTTTAAAGGAATGAGCCTTGAGATTGTTCACAGGATTCTAATATTCTTCCTTTTAGGTGTCTGTGTTGCAAAGAATTGGCTGTCCAGGTGACCATCTCTTCCTCTTCAACCACATCCTTCGGTGTCCAGCTGGGATCAGTGAATGGGCTTGTCCATTCATTCAGGTGTGAATGTTTAATTCCTTATTGTTAGAAAGTTGGAAAGAGAGGAAAGTGTCTTATGTCTGATCAACCCCTTATGCTGACACTCTTTCCAGGCATGTGGAATCGTCTTTACAGTGAGGAGTTTGTCAAGTGATGTATTTACTGATGTTAGCCGAACCACGAGCAGGTTAACAGAGAAACGCCATGAAAGGGAGTCAGGGAATTGTGGTGTGCCGCAGTGGGCCTCGAACAGCAGCAGATTTTGGGAGTGCTCTATAAGAAAAGGAAAGAATATTCAGTCTTGAAGCAGCAACCATATATAAGAAAAGTGAGATTGGAGGTGGCTGTGATTAATGTGTAAGGGCTGAAGAAGAACAGATTTCTGTATCCTGAATAGTGAAATGGGACTGGTTTTCTTCAAGAGTTTATTAGTTGCTAATTTTAAGGTCAAGGGAAAGAGCTCACTGTATAGATCAGAGGGAGTGCAGATATCCAAAGGCACCAGGGCATTCTTGCAAAGAGCATTTTTTCTCCTCCAAGGAGGGAAAGATGTTGGAAATGTAGCTGTAGGGAAAGGATTGCAATTACACAAAGAGGGGAAAAGTGATGAAATAAAATGATAGAATATGATCACTTAGGTTGGAAAAGACCCTTAAGATCACAGAGTCCATGTGTTAACCTCACATAGCAGGATCCTAACTTCCCCTGTGCTCAACATTCCATTTCCCCTGGTGCCCAGCAGTACATGTGAAAGAGAGAAGCTGTCTTTTTTTGTGGAGCTTTTGATAGTTATTTTTCCTTTGCTCCTTTAATTTCTATAACTACTGCTTTTGAACAACTGCAGATATTTTGTCATAGCAATACTTTCTTCAGGGTGTGGGTACTGTCTTGGACAGATACTTTTTAGTATGAGCGAAAAGAGAGTGGAAAAAGTGAAACTCAAATTTTGAATTTCTCTGATAAAACTGATTTACCGTTTTTTTGGCTTATTTATATTTACTTAGATTTTTTTCAATAATTTCAGATCAAAGTCTTGGATAATCCATCAGGTGTCTTTCATTTCATGCAGTCTCTTGCCTTGCTTATGTCTCCTGTCAAGTAAGTATGAATATGATTTTATAAAATGTTCTGATTATTTAAGAGTAAAAAACATGATGTATGAGCTTGTAAACTTTGAAAGTTCATTACAGGCAGTCATAAAAGCAGGCCTGAGTAAGAAACTTGCAGTTTAAATAAAACTGGTTTTACTTACTCATCTTAAAACACAGCCCTGGCTGTTTTGTTACTGTGAGCTCTTGGTGGCCTGTTCATTATACTGTCTTGGCAACAAAAGCACTTGAATGAAGGGCTTGCTAAATTGGTGTATTTGCTGGTTGGGCTTCTTAATTTATTTTTCATCTTTTTTTTTTTTTTAGGTCTATAAATGATGCTTGTTGCTTGAAGAAGCTAGTTAATGAAATCAGTCATTAGTGAAAGCACTTATGTGCTTCAGATTAAATATATAATTTGCCTTCCTCTCTGGCCAAGTTTTAATGACAAAGAATCAAATTGCTGGTATTTAGAGCTGTCATAGTGATTTTGATACCCTGACCCTGAGTTAAGTGGGAGTCCTGTCTATTGGAAGCTATTATTTTGGAGAGTTTTGTTTTCATGTTTCTTGTCTAGAGCTGCCTGGAGAAACAAGTGTTCTGAGGGCATGAGTACTGCCAGTGCATTTTGGTGCTTGTGTTTTGAGCAAGGGCTGACTTAAGGTGTCTGGAGTGATGCTCTCAACTTTTGATACTATAATGTAGAGACCCCACAATGGCTGTGCTTACTGGTAAAAGAGCTGAGGCTTGTCTGTTACAGGTGCTGCATGTCAGGGACAAATTTGAATACTGAATTTGGTTTGTGAGATCAATATCTTTATATGAATATTTTAAAAAGTAAATACAAGTTTTATCGGAGTATTAATTTAAGATCTGGAGAGTGATACTATGCTGGAGTTTTGTGGCACTTTCTGCGGTGTTCTGCCAATAGATTTCAAGTTGCAAGGAAGTTGGTTGTTAGGATTTTAACTTTTATATAACCTTTCTGGGCATTTATTTAACTTTCTGTTCTCTCTGAACAGCTAAGTATTTATATGGTATAGAATCTGAAGGTCAGTATCCCAGACATGAGATGGTCTAGTACATGGAACTGAAGCTGGCTTGATGTGAGGCAGCTCTTTCCTGGAAGGTCATTAGTTGTAGCTCAGCATACATAGGACTAGTCTTAACTGGCACTGATGTGGTGTCCAGCTAATGCAGCTATGAATATTGTGTAGTGGAGCACTCATCCTGTTTGACTTAGTGATAGTCCTAAGTGATTATTGTAGAGGACATCTTCTGAAGAATGATATCCTTCTTTTGATTATTTTTTTTTGTAAAGGCATTTTCTTACACATGTGCAAACCAGTGTTGTTTCTTGCATATTTACCTGTGCTTCTGTACATGGCTGGTAGCGATTTACATTGCTCAGAATATTGCTTGGAAGACCATTTGCTGAATACAGCAGATTTGTTTGAGTCTTGAAGGACCAAGGTTATCTTAGAATCATTTATAATCGTGAAATCATTTAGGTTGGAAAGGACTTTTAAGAATACTGGATCCAACCTTAAACCTAACACTGACGAGTTCTCCACTAAACCATGTCATTCAGCCTTTTGGTGAAGAAACTGTTCCTGATTTCCAGTCTAAACCTCCCCTGGCACAGCTTGAAGACATTTCTTCTTGTCCTGTCACTTGTTACTGGGGAAGTGAGATGACCACCACCTCACTACAACCTACTGTCAGGCAGTTGTAGAGAGTGATAAGGTCCTCCCAAGCATGCTCTTCTCCAGGCTAAACCCCCCCAGGTGCCTCAGCCATTCCTTATCACACTTGTGCTCCAGGCCCTTCACCAGCTCCATTGCCCTTCTCTGGAGCCTCTCCAGCACCAAAATGTTCCTCCTGTAGTGAGGGGCCCAGAAGTGAAGAGAGGATTTGAGGTGTGTCCTCACCAGAGTCCTGTATAGGGGGATGGTCACTGCCTTAGTCCTGCTGGCCACACTATTGCTGATACAGGCCAGGATGCTGTTGGCGTTCTTGGCTGCATGGGCAAATTGCTGGCTCATATTCTGTTGGCAGTAGACCAACACTCCCAGGTTCTTTTCCATTGGGCTGCTTTCTGACATAGTTGTTAATTGCTTGTTCTTGTCTTTGTTTTTCTAATATCTCCTCCTAAAAAAAAAGATGACTTAATTCAGAATTTTTAATTTTCTGCAAACTTTATTTTTTACCTCAAATCAGAAATCGGGTGGACTTCATGTGCCATATGAAACCAACTGAAAGGAAAAGTTCCTCTTCATCTGGGAAAGAATCTGGGAACTGGACCCTGGTAGATGAAGGAGGAGAAGAGGTACAGCAAGCAATTTCTTTCTCTTTTTCCATTTATGCTTTTGCTCAGCTTATTGTATTGATTTTTTTTTTTTTTCTGAAATGGAGAAAAAAAGCTGACTTCTCTGGTTAAATAACATGATTCATAACTTAGATCTGTTGTATTCTCCTTTTATCTCTGTGATATAACTGTAGATAGTGGAGCTTCCAGAATTAGTGTTACTGATAGGATTTGAACATTTGAGCTGTTGTGTGCGAAAGGAGAATGGCAGTAGATATGTGTTTGGATAACTTCCCTTCAGAAAGTGTGTTGGACTAACATAGCATTACCTCTAGTTCTGTTCCCTAACTGATGAGGGCTTTTATATAAGAAAATACAGAGAAGAGGAATTTAGGGGCTTGTAATGTGGTAAGGAGAGTTCATTTGTGCTTTTTTTTTTTTTCTCTTACAAGCAAAATGGAGTTAGCACAATAGCAATGCCCTTTTACAATGTTTTATTGTAAAGCTACTTAAAGTAACTGTATTTGTCTATAGGATGAGGATCCTGAAACAAGCTGGATTCTGCTTTTGGAAGATGATTTAATTGCCCTGTTGTCACAGTTTCCATTTCATGAACTCTTTCAGCAGTTCCTTGGGTTTAAGTCTGGAGGTAAATAAGCTGCTAAAGAGTTATTATTTATTTTGCGTACACTAATTGATTAATGATGAAAACTGCTAAGAATGCTGCTGCATTATGAGAGTCTGAGTGAAGTAAAAATGAAACTGTGCACAGCTCACAGACTAAATAGATGAGACTTACATACTTATAGCCATACTAGCATGCAGAACATTAGAGTCCTTTCTCTTAGTTTTAATCTGCTTGGTAGTTATACTCAGAGATGTGCTTTCAGAAATAATTTTGCTCCTTTGCCTCCTAGTTGAAATGTTACTGTGATTTTTCTCTAATTATTTAGTAATTCTTTGTTTTGCTGAATTTCTGGACAAATACAAGAAGATAATTGCATGCTACAGGTCTTATAACAAGCATAGTTTCATTTTTACTTTTACACTTAACAGGTATTAATAGTTTATTTCATAAACAAAACATAAATTTCAGTTCACTAGGTAGCTAGCAAACAACTGTTTGCCAGATCTGTGGTGAATTGTTTCTTTGAATTCTTATTAAGTTACTTTAAAAATCTAGAATGCACACTTCTTTTTTTCTTTTTCCTTTTTTTTTTTTTTCTTGGTTTTAGGTGCTTATTTTCCTGAAAAAACAACTCCCCAGGAGATGATGAAGATTTTTGCATTTGCAAATTCCTTAGTGGAACTTCTGTCTGCAGGGTTGGAAACATTTAACAGAGCACGGTACCGACAGTTTGTGAAGCGAATCGGTCAGCTGATCAAGTAAGGCAATATTTTCTCTGTGACATGATTAAAATTTTTCATACAGTTCTGGTTTAAAAGGTTTTAAAGAAACCCAAAACAAACCAAAATAAATAAAAAAGCCCCAAACAGGACTTGGGTAGATTTTGCATTGTGTGTTGATCAGTTTAGTGATGGCAGTCTGGTAATCTGTAATTTCGGGGTCCTTCAGTCTAAAACTGGGGAATTGCAGAATCTAAATGCTGTTGGTACAAATGAGCCGAATGAGCTATGGAACACCAGGCTAACTGCCATCAGGGCTATGCTTAGGCCTGTCTTGAGAAGACACCGAAATCCACCAGATAGTTTCTCAAATCACTCCTTTGTATAACAAATATGTTTGTTTTCTGTTGTCCAGATTTAGTGCTTTTAATATGCTCCTTGGAAGTCATTTGGTTGAAGTAAGCAAATGTCATTGAAATCTAGGAGTTGCTCTTTATTTTTAAATCTCTAGCAGTCACTTTATATGGCTTGCATGAGTGTGTCTTCAAAGAAACAAAATCCTTGTTTTTCTTTGTGTTTATTAGAGAAGTAACTTTCTTAGTGTCATTATTCCTGTATAAGATTTTTGCATGGGCTGCCATGTAGGATTAAGTTGGATGGGACTTAGAGCAACTTCAAGGTCTCTTCAAGCCAAACCAGTCTGTGATTACCATAAGGCTCCAAACAAAGTTCATACACAAACTAGTTTGGTATAACAGAATATTATGCATTGTTTGCTTGCGAAACCAAGGAAGGAAAACACAAGAATTTTAGATTAATGCTATTTACATAGAAATCTCTGGAAACCAGAGGACAAAATGTTGAACATGCCTCTGATCTAGTCGCGCTTGTCTATGTTTTCATACTATGACATACTTAATGATTCTTGTTCCAATTGTTTGTGCTGCTGTGTAGGATGACACTTTGTCATGTGAGTGACCACTGGGCCCAGTATGTTAGCAGCAATAAACAGTATGGATCAGTAGCACACCCCTACTCTGTGGAAAAATTGCAACTGGAGTTTGATGAGCTGGTTTTTAGAGCTGTTCTACATGTTCTGAAGGCAAAAAGGTAGGCTGTCTCATGGGATTGATACTGGCTTCTCCTTGGAGGAGTTTCATATTTGAAATGGGGAGTTGGAGTGGTTTTAAATACTTAATGATTTAAATAACACCCCAGTATGCAAGACTTTAGCACACTGGTAGCATCAAGATTAAGAGGAATTATGCCTTGAATTTTAGCACCTGACAGAAGCTCTTGTTCAGTTCAAAATGAGGTTAATTCAATTCGAAATAGCAAGACACATCCTCACATTTCTAATTCTGTTACATGGTGGAGATATGTGCATATGTCTCTTTTTAAAATGTTGGGATTTATCAGGATGAAACTGTTTCTATCTGCCTCTTCCACAGATTGGGAGTCTGGCTGTTCATGTCAGAGATGCCTTATGGAACTTTATCCAGCAATATGCTTTGGAGGCTCTTCTTTGTAATGCACTGTGCGGAGAGTGAGAACCTGGAAAAGCTCTGCTCTACTTTGCAACCTGCTGACTGC
Source organism: Pezoporus occidentalis (assembly GCF_034315485.1). Classification (NCBI taxonomy): domain Eukaryota; kingdom Metazoa; phylum Chordata; class Aves; order Psittaciformes; family Psittacidae; genus Pezoporus; species Pezoporus occidentalis. The sequence continues at coordinate 2,954,466 of NW_026913488.1, read as the reverse complement.
AAGCAAAGACTCAAAGGTAGAATTCCTACACTTAAAACCAGTTCTAATTGATTTGGCTATTGCTGCAAAAGCTACACATTTAATTCTTTGCAGGTTCTGTTGTTAAATGGGTCCAGAGGTATTAGAACTGTCTTGAGTAGTTCATGGTCTTCCAGTACTTGTGTGCCCAAACTCTCATTTTTAACAGGAATTGTTGGATCTACTGTCCTTTTAGCTTTTGTTTAGGTACATTTTATGTATCTTGGTATCAGGTCCCATCTTGACCTTTGATAGTATTTGGTCATATAAATACCCCAGTCCTCCTTTCTCCCCTGTTCCCCAGACTTGCTAGTTTTGGCTTCAGTAACTTACAGTGTGGGAGACTGTCGTGTTTTAAGCTTAGCCGTAACTCAGAACCACGCAGATGCTCTCTTACTTCCGGCCTCTTCCTCCCCCCGGCTCTCAGAGGGATGGGAAGGAGAATCGAAAGAATTTAACTCCTGCGGGTTGAGATAAGAACAGTCCAGTAACTAAGGTATAACACAAACAACTGCTACCACCAATAATAATAACGATAAGGGAAATAACAAGGGAAGAGAATACAACTGCTCACCACCTGTCGACCGATACCCAGGCCTACTGAGCCAGTGATCTAACCCTTCTGGGTAACTGCCCCCAGTTTATATAGTGGGCATGACGTGCTGTGGTATGGAATACCTCTTTGGTTAGTTTGGGTCAGGTGTCCTGTCTCTGCTTCCTGCCGGCTTTGCCTCCTCCCTGGCAGACCATGAGACTCACAAAGTCCTTGGTCAGAATAAACATTAACTATGCAGCAACTAAAAACGTTGTTACCAGCACTGTTCCCAGGCTGAAAGTCAGCCAGCTACTGAGAAGGAGAAAAAATGACTGCTAATGCTGAACCCAGGACAGAGATCTGCTTATCTTCCACAACTACAGATATTTCCCTTACCTCAAGCCTTTTTTTTGAGGCTTTTCTTCTCCTATATGCCAATTTTCTTTCTGTTTTCCCCTTGACTTCTGTCTTGTATTGATCTCCACAGTGATTGTGGTAGCTTTAGCTATAGCAGAGTTATTTAGATGCCAGCTGGAATGCTGCTTTCACTGTGCTGCTGGCTTCATGGAAAGTATTTCAGGATTTGATTGGCAGGGAAACAGGTAAACAAAGCTGTAATTCCCTGCTTCACAGCCTCTTTGCTGTCTTCAGGGAGAGCAAATCTCACTGTCAATTTTACTTTTCAGCTCTGTGGTAATGCAAACAGCTGTTACCACATCAACCAAGTCTTTTGATGGAGAAGCAGAAGAAAGTGGTGATCTTTAGGTTATTGAGTGTCTTGACTCTGTGCAAGTTCAGCTGACATAGAAGGTGATTTATGCAGAGTAGGAGGGAGATCAAGACTATAGTTGTGTACACTTTGAGGTGCTGATCTGATTAGATTTGCTACCCAAAACAGTTAGTTACATGCTTTCAGTGAGACACTTTTTGTTTTTTGCAAGAAATTTCTACTTCATCTCAAGGAAAGAGAACGGAATACAATGTGGTGGGTTGCAGCTGTGGCAGTAACAAATACCAGTTTGTTTTGTTCAGGCTTTGTTCTGCTTTTAGCTAACTTTCATGTTTCAAAGTCCTTTGTATGCTGATGCATGGTATTTTCTGTCCTCTTTATTCTCCTTGTTCGGTTATGTCAGCACAATACTATTTGTCACAAATGTCTAGACAGTGAATATCAACAGTTCTTTCAGTGAAATCCACCTAATCTGAAAGATCTTCTTCTGACTGACACTAATATAATGCTGACTTAATTTCCTGTAATACATACCCTGTAAGACCATGGCATTAACATTCTCTTGGGAGAAAACATTTTGGATTGATTTCCCTTCCCAAATGAAGTTTGAGAAATGTTAAGAGTGAATCTACAGCTGGTAGCAAGCCTTGGTAACTGATGGAAGATTTAAGCTTACATATGTAGAGGTGGGAGACCGGTTTCTTTTAAGGGATAGGTAGAAATAGCATAGTAAAATGGAGTGCAGTGGTGGAGCTGCACTTACTAGGATGACTTATGAACTTTGAGAGCCACCAGATACAAAATAAACCTGTGCGGATATATGGGAAGTCTGGTTACTTGACATGTTCTTGACTAGACTAAATGTTAATAAGCTTAGAATCATAGAATAGGGTTGGAAAGGACCTTAAGATCATAAAGTTCCAACCCCCTGCATGGGCAGGGACACCTCACACTAAACCATATCACCCAAGGCTTTCTCCAACCTGGTCTTGAACACTGCAAGGGATGGAGCATTCACAACCTCCCTGGGCAACCTATTCCAGTGCCTCACCACCCTAACAGGGAAGAATTTCCTCCTTATATCCAATCTATACTTCCCCTGTTTTAAACTTTAACCCGTTACCCCTTGTCCTATCACTACAGTCCCTAATGAAGAGTCCATCCCCAGCATCCTTATAGGCCCCCTTCACATACTGGAAGATTGCTATGAGGTCTCCACGCAGGCTTGGCATGGGTTGCCCAGGGAGGTTGTGAATGCTCCATCCCTGGCAGTGCTCAAGACCAGGTTGGACGAGGCCTTGGGTGATGTGATTTAGCGTAAGGTGTCCCTGCCCACGGCAGGGGGGTTGGAACTAGATGATCCTAAGGTCCTTTCCAACCCTAATTATTCTATGATTCTAAGGCCTTCTCCGCAGGGCTGCTCTGAATCTCTTCTTTGCCCAACCTGTAGCTGTACCTGGGATTGCTCCCACCCAGGTGTAGGACCTTGCACTTGGCATGGTTAAACTTCATAAGGTTGGCATCAGCCCACCTCACAAGCGTGTCGAGGTCCCTCTGGATGGCATTCCTTCCCTCCAGGGTATCAACCAAACCACACAGCTTGGTGTCATCGGCAAACTTGCTGAGGGCACACTCAATCCCACTGTCCATGTCAGCAATGAAGATGTTATACAAGGCTGGTCCCGACACTGATCCCTGAGGGACACCACTCATTACTGGTCTCCAGCTGGACACTGAGCCATTGACCGCAGCTGTTTGCGTGCCGCCATCCAGCCGATTCTTTATCTACTGAGTGGTCCATCCATTAAATTGATGTCTCTCCAATTTAGAGACAAGGATGTCATGTGGGGCAGTGTCGAATGCTTTGAACAAGTCCAGGTAGATGACATCAGCTGCTCTACCCCTGTCCATCAGTTCTGCAGCCCCATCATAGAAGGCCATCAAATTGGTCAGGCAGGATTTTCCCTTAGTGAAGCCATGCTGGCTGTCACCAAGCACCTTGTTGATTTTCATGTGCCTTAGCATGCCTTCCAGGAGAATTTGCTCTAAGATTTTGCTAGGCACAGAGGTGAGACTGACTGGTCTGTAATTCCCTGGGTCATCTATTTTCCTCTTCTTGAAAATGGGCGTTATATTTCCCTTTTCCCAGTCATCAGGAACTTCACCTGACTGCCATGATTTCTCAAATAGGATGGCCAGCGGCTTAGCAACTTCATTCGCCAGCTCCTTCAGGACCCACAGATGGATTTCATCAGGACCCATGGACTTGTGCACATTCAGATTTTTAAGATGGTCTCGACCCAGATCCTCTCCTACAGTGATCCCAAGGTCTTCATTCTCACAGTCCCTGCATCTGCCTTCCAAGACTTGGGTGGTGCGGTCAGAGCCTTTGCCCATGAAGACCGAGGCAATGAAGTCATTAAGAACCTCAGCCTTCTCCAAATCCAGAGTAGCCAGTTCTCCCGATAGCTTCCAGAGGGGGCCTACATTCTCCCTGGTCTGTTTTTTATTTGCTGTGTACCTGTAGAATCCCTTCCTGTTATCCTTAATATCCCTACCCAAGTTTAATTCTAGCTGGGCCTTAGCTTTCCTAACCTGCTCCCTAGCTTCCCAGACAACATCCCTGTACTCTTCCCAGGCTGCCACTTGTTATAAGCCTCTGTTTTCAATTGAATTTTCCTCAGGAGCTCCTTATCCATCTAAGGAGGTCTCCTGGCCCTCCTGCTGCTCTTCCTTCTAGTTGGGATGCAACACTCCTGGGCACGTAGTAGGTGATCCTTGAATATCAACCAAGAGTTTTGGGTCCCCCTGCCCTCTAGGGCTATATCCCATGGAACCCTACTAAGCAGGTTCCTGAAGAGGCCAAAGTCTGCTCTTTTGAAGTCCAGGGCAGTGAGCTTGCTGCACCCTCTTCTCACTGTGCTGAGGATCTCAAATTCGAGCATCTCATGATCGCTGCATCCAAGGCTGCCCTGGAGCGTCACATTTCCAACGAGTCCTTCCCTTTTGGTGAGCACGAGGTCAAGCATGGCACCTCTCCTTGTCGGCTCCTCTATTACTTGCAGAAGGAAGTTGTCTTCCACACAATCGAGGAGCCTCCTGGATTGCTTGTGCCAGGCCGTACCGTCATTCCAACAGATGTCAGGGTGGATGAAGTCACCCATGAGAGCAAGGGCCTGTGAGCGTGAGGCTTTTCCTATCTGTCTGTAGAGTGCTTCATCCGCAGGTTCTCCTTGATCAGGCAGTCTGTAACAGATCCTCAATGTAATGTCTCCCATAGCTACATTCCCTTTAACCCTGACCCACAAACTCTCTGTGGACTGCTCACCTGTCCCCAGACAGAGTTCCATACTCTCCAGCCTATCCCTAACATAAAGGGCAACTCCCCATCCCCTCCTGCCAGGCCTGTCTTTTCTAAAAAGCCTGTCACCTTCCATTCCAACACTCCAGTCATAGGAGCCATCCCACCATGTTTCTGTGATGCCTTTTATATCATACCCACGTAGATGTGCACACATCTCTAATTCCTCTTGTTTGTTCCCCATGCTACAGGCATTTGTATAGAGGCATCTGAGCCAAGCTCCAACTGAAGCCGGCTCATTGGCTGGAGCGGCTGGAATGTATCTACATTGCTCCAAGCATTTAATATAGGTGCTGGCAACTGACTGGGTATGTTGGGATGGAATGATGCCCCCCTCCCCCAACACATCTATTTTAAAGCCCCCTTGACCAGTCTGGCAAGCCTTCTACCAAAACTGCTCTTTCCCTTCTTTATCAGACCAGCTCCACCAGCCCCCCCTAGACCTGGCCTACAGATTTGGGTCCTGTGTTCAGGACTCCCAAACCCCTGACTATGACACCACCCTTTTAACCATTTATTAACCTGGCTAATCCTCCTGGCTTTTTTTAGGTCCTCCCCTGTATCCTGGAGAATTGACAGAAAGACTGAGCTCCAGAGCCACTGACCACCTCCCCCAGGGCTCTGTAGTCCTTCTTTATGTTCCCCAGGCTACTACTATCTATATCCCTAGCACCCACACGTATCACCAGAAGTGGGTAATAGTCCATGGGACTTACTAGAGCAGGCAGCCTCTCTGCCACATCCCTGATCCGTGCCCCTGGTAGGCAACACACCTCCCTTGAGACAGAGTCAGGCCGACAGCCGAGTGCTTCTGTCCCTTTCAAAGTAGAGTCAAACTTACTGTGGAACACGTTTTCACTGACAAGCAGTGACGTTACAGTTTCTTGTTGATGTTTGATGCATGTGTGAGTAGAAGTGTGTGTTCTGTGTAAGCTCTGTTAATACAGGATTAAGAGCTTTGTCCTTTCCTCTGTTGCAACTGACAATAAGAACCTGCTGAACAGCATTTCTTGTTACAGGTTTTTTACTGCCAGTATCAAGATTTAAGGAGCCACTGATTTTTAGGGTCTCTCTGAACTTGAATTGCTTCATGGTCAAATGTATGGAGGAGGAAGAGAACTGACTCAATTAGTAACTGTGTGTTGAAGTTTTCATTGCCGTGCTGTAAGGTGATGGGTTTGATGTGAAGCCTCTTCCCTGTTTGCCTTGTCCCCATCCGTCATTGCCAAGGTGTGGCTTGGTGTGGGTTTGAGGTTGGCGTGGGATCTGCAGCATGTGGAGCCCACACATTGGCCACAGGCACAGTGAAGAGGAAGGTGCAGCTGAAGCAGGAAGCTTCAGGGTGACTGCAGAGCTACGACTTGTAGCAGACACGGTCTAGTGAACATATGCTCCGAAGCTGACCCCAGCTCGTTTCCTTCCTTTTATGATTGCCCTTAACTTTACCAGGTCTTTTTCTCTTCTCTCTTCCTTCAAGACCCTTCTCTATATCTTAGCTGGTCTGTGCCTAATGAAACACAGATGCACACTTCACAGGGAAATATGACAGTTGCTGTCATAGTCATTCGTTACTTGCGTGTCCTACCCCTTCTCCACGTCTGTGAGTCATTCTGCTATACCTGTGCATGTAGTCCTTTTCTGTTTTTTGGTCTTTTTGCATTACCTAAAAACCCCTGAACAACGGCAAAAACCACAGTGCTCTTAATCTCTGCTGTAAGAATAAAAGTGGTAAGGTCTAGTGGTGCACTTAGCAGTGCTGGGGTAAAGGTTGATGATCTTAAAGGCCTTTTCCAGCTTCTTTGATTCTGTGATTCTATGAAAAAGTAGCGTTAGGAAAGGGAGATTTATGGATGAGACACCTTGTGGATATCTGTTGTATCTGTCAGTAGTGTAGTTTATCTTACAATATGGAAAATCTCTTCACTTAAATTGCACAGTCCTCTAGCACAGTGTTCATGAGATGTTTTGGCTGTGTGAGTCTGACCTTCTCGGGTTGAAGTACAGTTGCAAAATTCTTGAAAGCTCTTAAAATAGAATGTAACCTAAGTGTCTTGCTTTGCTAGTGTTTCTATTCAGTGGCAGATTTCTAGGTTTCAGAATTAAGTGCATTAATATCTCACAAACAACTTTATCAATAAAACAAAAAGAGGAGCTAACCATATGCTATCTTTCAGTTCATGTTTTTAGTGAACATAGTTTCAAGGGCTCTTTGAACTTGAGAGCAAACATGCATTTTGTAATCTGCAGATGTTACAGCAAACTATAACCCAAATGTTTTAATTTGTTAGGTGTTTTTCTGGGGAAAAAATCTGCTTGCATTTAAATAGATGTTCAGATTGAGAAAGGAATTTGCTTGAAAACATCTTTTCCACTTGTATGAAAACTGTATCAAAGAAGCTTAACACACGTGTGAAGTGGTGTGAGAAATCACCACAAAGATGGCCACATTACAGAAATCTCCTTCACACCTGAAACTTGACCTTTGTAGAAGTCACTTCAGTGTAGGAGTCATATCTGGATCATGGAAAGACGTTTTTTAATATATCTGATATTGCAAAAAGAATACTGAAACCAAGAATCTGCTGAGGGGTCTTCCTCCGGGGGTGGATTTCCTTCCCTCTGGGAATTAACATCACACTCTTCAGATCTTTCACTCCTTAGTGTGCTGTTGCTTTTACCTTTGTAGTGATCACTGAAGATTATGGTTTTAAAGCAAATGCTTTAAAGATGCAAAACCTTTGATGGTTTTCAAAGACAGAGACGAATTATGTACCTGTCTGAGCTGCAGGTAAAGAATGTTACAGCTGTGTGAACACTAATTAAGTAATCATTGATTTCACTTTACAGTGAAACACTTACTGGACCTTACTCCATCATCAAAAGATGGTGGGGTTGTCCCTAGGCATAAGTGATTTTAAAGTCTGTAACTTCCTGGATCCACGTGGAAGGCAAAAGTTTATGGTATAGCACATAAACACAAACAGAGTGCACAGACACATGCACTCAAAAGGTCAGTTTCCTGGGATTACATAGGTCAGATGTGATCATTATTATGTCATATATGTTATAAAATAATTTAAACCTAAAACCAGGCATGGAGATTTCTAGAGTTTCCTTTAAAAAAAAATTAAAAACAGAATAAGCTCCCCCCCCAAAAAAAACAACACCAAAACCAAAAACAAACCCAAATCCAAAACAAAACAAAAAACCCAACAAAAACCAAATCGTGCATGAGTCTTCTGTCTCTGATATTTTTTTAGGAGTTAACTGCAGTCCACCTAGGATTAAAACAGTTCAGCAGAAGCAGCTGTGCAGAGTTAAACCCCCGTAAACTAACATGATTTAGCTCAGTGTAGACTGTTCCCAGAGCGAGGCACTCGGAGGTATTGTAGGAACAGTATGAATCCATCAGCAGTGGGAATATGAGCATTTTCCCACACTGTTTTGAATGGCTGATGTGTTGGTATGTCTGCCTACCTGATACCCCTAACTAACAAAGGGGACAAATTAAATGGTTGTAGAGTTGTGGTTTTTTGGTTTGGTTTTTTTTTTTTTCATTTATAGTTAATATTGTAGCCTATGAAAAATTCTTGCATGTTTCATCTCAAAGCTTATGACCACTTGTGTCTGGAAGCAGTGGACATATGTTGCAGCAGCAGCCAAAGTGTCATAATGGCAGAAGCTTTTGAAAAGAAACCTACTTCTTTCTGGTTTTGAAATATGTTTGAAGTAAGAATTTGGGTCATCTGTAGCCCTAACATTAACTTCATATTCATCACACAATATGACTAATAATGTTTCCAAACACAGCAAGCTTGATGAAACATGGACTGTAAGTAGGGGGGGGACTCTCGCTCTTGGTTTCTCCCCTCCACCATGCATGCACTGTGGTCTGTGGGTAGTTTGAGGATTGTAAAGCTGTGCTAAATGGATGGCCTCCCAGGTCCATACAACTGCTGTTTTGCTGTTTTGTGTTTAAAATTAAAAATAATGACATTTGACCTTTAGCGCATGGCTACAGCATAATTGCATTCACCTTACCTTGTTTATGAGTGCAAATCAGGTCAGTTTAATTCAGCATTGTGTTTACTCTGTGTATTTCTAAGATTCCTCTTGCCACAGCATGTCTTTCTCCTAGACTCCTGCACTTTGTGGTAATTGCAAAGCATGCTATCACACTGGGATTGCAGGTATGAGTGGTTTGATGGCGGAGTTTGAGTGGTCTGGAGATCCCTTGGATCTGTCAGCCACCAAAAGTGATGAGATAGTTTGAATGGAACAAATTTGTCTTTGAATGGCTAACAGTACTCCAGAACAAACTTTAATAAAATTAATACGCCTTGGCAATAAAATTAATACCACTTCACTGAAGTTATTTATGCTAGCCAAGGATCTAACTCCCAGCTTGTTATACAAGTGAAGAGGCTGCAGGTTTCAGAAGGCTCTGCCCCCAAAACTTGTCTAGGGAAAGCCATTCTTCACTGTATCTTTGAACCCTCACTATGCCTTGAGGTAACTCCCCTCAAGTGCCAGTGGGTGAAATCACCCTTGTCTGGAGGTACAGTTTCGACTGGTCATTATCATTCATGCAGCACAAACAGTTTGGAGCAGTAATCAGTCTCTCTGTCCTTCACACAAAGAGGTTTACAACATCAGAGGCGTTTATTATTATTGCTGGTCTAAGATCATCAAAGTCATTTTGTTTCACTTGAACAGTAGTCAGAGGGGTTAGTGAGGTTAAACCGCCTAAACAAAATAGAAGCAGTTACACAGTGGGATCATTGGAGGACTGTTTGCTTTAATCCTTGCTGACATAAAAGATACTAGAAGAAAAAAGTTCCCCAGCTCTTTACAATCATTAAATGCATCTGTCTGTTTAAGCTCATGCCAGACTTCTTCACCTACATGTTCTCAGGGTGTCCCTGTTTTAAATAATATCAATTTCCCCACAGGTCCCGATACAGCCCCCATTCAGTGTCTGATCTTTGCAGTGTTGCCATCACTTTGCAAGCTGGTTACAGGACTTGCACTGTGATGGAGATGTGCCTGTAAAAGTTACGCCTTAGCTTTTCCTACTTAGTGACTTGGCAGGAAAAGACAAGACTATGTGGAAGAGCAGCATGATGTGGAACGCAGATCTGGCCCATTCCAAGCTTTAAATTGCAAGACAAGGAATTGCCTCTTCTACTCCATTCAAGGTTATATCACAGCTGAATTGTCAAACTTGGCCTTCCAGTGACCTACATCATACTATGGGATGAGATCTGCCCTTTGCTAGTTTTGTTTATGTTACTCAGAAATGGAAGGTAGTAGCCTAAACAGCTTGCACTTACAGCATGAGCCTTGCTGTATTATGGGTCTAAACAGAGTCTTTACTGAATTCCCTGCAGGTTCATTGCTGTTTAGCAGAAAAGCACGTCAAAAACTTACAGAAAGGTGACGTGTTTAAAGAAAGAATAGGAAAAAAGTTCTGATGCTATAAGCAGACATTGACACAGTGTTTATTGAAACTTGTGTGTCTGAAAGGGGTCTAGGTCTTCTATAGATAACCCAAATGAAGAATTATATGCCTCATTTTATCATTATGTCAGGTCCTTGCAAAATGGTTTCTCTGTACCTTGAAAGAGTGTTACTGAAATAGCTCCTGTGTAGATGTGAAGCTTTGCAAAGTTAGTGGTGAAATACGTCTGTGATCCTGTGTCACACCTCCAAACATAGGGTGACTCTTTCAAAGAGTTCTCTGTATCCTGTGAAGTATTCATCTTGTTTGATCTTGTTGCGAGGCTTGAGGATGAAACCAGCAGGGAATAGGATTAGAGGAGAACACTGCTCTTACAGCTTGTAAAAGAGCTTGCAATTATGTGATGTATCATCTGCTGGCAAAAAAAGAAAAAAAAAAATCAAGAGAAAACCCAAGCTTTTTATGCAGAGAAAGCAATAAAACCAGCTTGTCAATGGAGCCAAAATGTTCAATACTGTTGTGGTTTAAACCCTAGCCAGACAGCTTGTTCATTCACTCCCAATGAGTGGTGCCGGGCTGAGAGCAATCGGGGGCCGCCCCCCCCCCCCCCCCCGGGGCTCTCCCCTTCCCTGCTCCCGGAGGGATGGGGAGGAGAATCGAAAGAGTGCAACTCCCAGGGGTTGAGGCAAGAACAGTCCAGCAAACAATGTACAACACAAATCACCACTGCTACCACCAACGACAACAATGATAAGAGAAAATAACAAGGGAAGAGAATACAATACCACCTGCTGGGAAGCGAGCCCGACCCAGAAGCCCCTGTGTCCTTCTGGGTAACTCCCAGTTACTCCCCCCCCTGGCATGATGTGTTGTGGTGTGGAATATGTCTTTGGCTAGCTTGGGTCAGGTGTCCTGTCTCTGCTTCCTCCCAGCTTCCCTTCCTCCCTGGCAGAGCATGAGCCTCACAAAGTCCTTGGTCAGGGTAAACATTACTTAGCAACAACTGAAAACATCAGTATTATCAGCACTGTTCCCAGGCTGAAAGTCAAAACACAGCGCTGCACCAGCTACCAAGAAGGAGAAAAATTGACTGCTACTGCTAAACCCAGGACAAATACAGAAAAGATTTAATAGGTTCCCAGTAATAGAAGGGGTGTTGCATAGGGTTGAATCAGGCTTGCTCTTCTCAAAGCGTTACTGTAAATGGTGAAGACTATATAATACTCTTACACAAATTTTTGCTTATCTCTGATAATTAACCACAGCCAAAAAAGGAATTAGCATATTTTGGTCTCTGTTGCTCGAGATTTAAAGCAATGGAAACCTGTCAGATTCTATGAATCAGAAGCATGCTGAGCATGTCTGTGCATTTTAAGTAGATGAGTGCCACATTGGGTACTTCCAGTGTATTCTACTGCTGTGATAAGATCACTGTAAACAGTGTTTGCTGTATGTTATTAGGAAAAAGTTCTTCCTAGTGAGGGTGCTGAGGCGCAGGTTGCCCAGCGAAGCTGTGGCTACCCCATCCCTGGCAGTGTTCAAGGCCAGGTTGGATGGGGCTTGAAGCAACATTCTCTAGTAGAAGGTGTGCCTGCCCGTGGTGGGGGGGTTGAAACTGGATGAGCTTTAAAGTCCCTTCCAACCCAAACCAGTCTGGGATTCTATATCTTATGCTTCAGAGGAAGCAGACTTCTCTCCAAACCATTTTACACCTCAAATCCAGCTTTCAGTGCTTGTTTTGCTGTACTGAGCCTATTTAAAGTTTTTTGGAAGAAAATAAAAATTATGTTAAAGTCCTGTACAGGTTTCGTTGAACAACCTTCCTGTTACCCCACCCATCCACACGAGTGAAATGTTTATTTGCATTTGGCAACATCTCACTATCAAGTTTGAAAAGAAAACCTGCTATGAATTGAAGTGAAAGCATCTCTTAGCTTTTCTCTCCTGTGCAACTTCAGTCCTCTGTTTTGAGGGATGTTTTCCAAACAAGCACATTCATTAGTTTTCTTGTATTTAGTTTGGAAGACTGAAACAGACCTTCTTCCTTGTGATCCTTGGACACAATCTAAGCCCAGGGCTAGATGCTTGAAATATTTTTATTTGTAATCAGCACAGAATGATCTCCCCAGTTCTAATTGCTGCTGGAGTTTGTGGTATGTGAAATGGCCAGAGTCTCTCAACTTGATCAAAACCTCTCTACTGTGTTTGGATGGATTTATTTTTAATCTTCTTCTGGCTCTGTGCTGATTAAAACTAATACCCTCTCACGTAATTTGGATTTAATCTGTGAATTAATTGCTGGAATATGTCATGGAAGCTAAAACTGAGACATTTTTAAAAAGAAAGATTCAAGCTGTTGGTGATGAAAGATTCTTCCTGTTGTTGATCGACATTGCATAGTTAAAATGATGTCAAAAAATGAATTCCAGCTCTCCTTGAAGCAGGTTTAGCTTTTGTTATTAATTACTAGCTTATTAACTGAATCATATAGGCTCACTGCACATTACGGTGTTTCTTGCACCTTAAAGCTGGTAGCAGCCAGTTCTGAAGAGAGGATACTAATTTACGAGCCTTCAATGATGATAATTCCTTTGCCACTGATACCTTCTATGGTATTGGGCTGTGAATAAATGTATGAATATTGATGACATATGTCCTGTAATACTTCTTTGTGTTTCTTTCATGTCACTTTCTTTCTAGACCCAAAGCACCTTGAAAATTTTGAAAAGTATCTCAAAACAATGAACTGTTCAGAAGAAATTTGTCTACTCACCACTTTTGCTCAGATGGCACAAACCAAACGTGCTGATGTTGATGAGGATTTTATCAAAATAATTGTTCTGGAGATATATGAGGTGAGTAACATTAGTAGTACATTCAGGAAAGGAATGAATGTGCTTTTTTTCTTTCTAACAGTGGAAGATGTGGAACATCCATGGTTTCTGTAGTCTGTTATACCATATAACTAATAAAGTACTATTTCTCAGCTTTATAATCTAGTACTGAATTAAAATATCCTAGAGTGAGTGTTTTTCTGGGGGGAAAACCAGCTTCATTGTAGACCAAGCTAGAACAAAACAAATGAACAGAAATATATTACTTCTGTTTTGTTTTTCTCATGCTAGTCTAACTTGCAGCTCTGAAATTCATTGTGTGGTGTTTTTTATGTGTGAGTAGTTGTTTGGGGTTTTTTGTCTTTTTATTTAGTATGTGCAGTGGTGGTGTTCCTGTGTTTAGTTTTGGACTCGGTATGAAATAGTAATTTCGTTATCTTCCAAAGTGATTCAGTTTTAATGTGGGCACTTACCAACCTTGTTCAGAATCGCCAAGAACAATTTGGTTCTGTATTTTCCAAAAGGCATTTTATTGCACTGCCAAGGAAGGTCAGCCATAACCAGTAACTTCTTCATGCTCATTTTCTCAGGTCTCTTATGTTAGTCTTTCTACAAGAGAGACATTTTCAAAAGTTGGTCGAGAACTTCTGGGAGCAATTGCCAGCATCCATACGCAGATTGTTTCTGTACTCCTGGATCGGATTAGAGAGACCATTGAGACAGTTGGAATGGTAAGTGCTAATGTCTGTCATTTAAAACAGGCATACATTTAAAACCTGAGGATGTACCAGGCTGTGTTATAAGATATGGCTTAGTATGAATGAATCACTGAATCATTTAGGTTGGAAAAGAGCTTTAAGATCATTGAGGTCAACTGTTAACCCAGCACTGCCAAGTCCCTGACTAAACTATGGCCTTCAGTGCCACATCTACATGTCTTCTAAATACTTCCAGGGATGCCAACCCCACCACTGCCCATTGGAACAGGGCAGCCTGTTCCAGTGCTTGACAACCCTTTTGGTGAAGAAATTTTTCCTAATATCCAACCTAAACTTCCCCTGGTGCAACTTGAGGCCATTTTCTATTGTCCAGTCACTTGTTACTTGGGAGAAGAATGGATTGTGTTAAAGACCTGTCATGTTTTCTTCCGTCATATCACTATTTAAGATAAAAGGGCATAATGCTGATTATTTGTCCTGGTTTAAGCCCAGCTGTAACTCAGAACCATGCACTCTCTCTCTCACTCCCCCCCCAATTCCCCACCACCCCACTCCTGGAGGGATGGGAAGGAGAATCGAAAGAATTTAACTCCTGCGGGTTGAGATAAGAGCAGTCCAGTAACTAAGGTATAACACAAATCACTGCTGCTACCACCACTAATAATAATGATACGGGAAATAACAAGGGAAGAGAATACAACTGCTCACTACCCGCTGACCGATACCCAGCCAAACTGAGCAGTGTTCTGACCCTTCCGGGTAATTGCCCCCAGTTTATATAGTGGGCATGACGTGCTGTGGTATGGAATACCTCTTTGGTCAGTTTGGGTCAGGTGTCCTGTCTCTGCTTCCTGCCGGCTTTGCCTCCTCCCTGGCAGACCATGAGACTCACAAAGTCTTTGGTCAGAGTAAACATTAACTATGCAGCAACTAAAAACGTTATCAGCACTGTTCCCAGGCTGAAAGTCAAAACCACAGCACTGTACCAGCTACTGAGAAGGAGAAAAAATGACTGCTACTGCTGGACCCAGGACATTATTGTTCCATACTGAGTTCTGATTAGCCTTTGTTTTCTGTCCTCGAAGGTTTCTTTATACCTGTTTAAAGAACTGCCGCTGTATCTGTGGAAGCCTTCTTCATCCGAGATAGCCGTGATTCGTGACTGGTTATTAAATTACAGTCTAACGACTGTGGAGAATAAACTAGCCTGCATCATCTTGGAAGGGCTAAACTGGGGATTCCGTGAGCAAGTATGTATTGAAAACAGGAGGCCTGAACCTGGTCAGTTTTTCAGAGCAAAAGTTTTACTTGAGCTGGGACTATAAATGAGTTTGACAGTTAATTGCATGCTTTTATGTGATAGCTGTACATTCGATGGCATAGGATGGGAACTTCACAAAAATTCTGCAGCATTCCAGCTGAGGATTTGCTTGTGTTGCTTCCCTGTAGTGCTGCATCTGAGATGAAAAGAGATATTTAAGCAAGAGTCCTCTTTCTAAGCAAGAGGAAACAGCTAACAGGGCAATATTTCTGAATCACTTGATTATGATATCTGTGGCTGCAGAAACAGAGGAATCCTCAAAGAAGTGTATATGAGACTGGTATGACTGTAGCTTGCAGGCTGGTATCCAGGCGTGTTTTCACAATGCCAGAAAGCTAAGGATAGACCTTAGAGATTTCAAAGCACTGAGCATTATTTTAAATGATTGGTAAATATTCTGTGGAATACTCCAGAAGCTCCATCAGTTCAAGATCCAGTCAAGGGTGAGTGTTTTTTCAAGTGTCTGTAGCTTTTGATTTGGGGAAAAATAATTCTTCAATGAGGCAACTGATAAGAATTACCATGTTTCTATTAAAAAAAAAAAAAAAAAGGTATGTTCCAAAGTTTTGTGATGCAATTCTGATTTTAGCAGGATGCTCTTCATCTGGATCCAGCTCTCCATTCTGAGGTTGCATTGATGGTCCTGGAAGCATATCAGAAATATCTCTCCCAGAAACCATATGCTGGACTGCTTTCTGAAAGCATAAAACAGGTATTCCTCCTTGAGGATTACAGGGAATGGCTTACTGATAGTGATAGGAACATTGCAGGCCAAGACATTCTTTTCTTTTTTTTTTTCTGTTTAAAAGCTATGCTATCTTGATACTAGGACACCATATTATACCAACTCTCAGTATTTTCTGTACCCATACAGCTATTCCAAAATACTGTTAGGCTGACATTGAACATCTGTATGAGAAATACATGTTTTAAGTTTGACCCCCTCGTAGATTTGCATTATTATCCAGCTTTAGTGGGATAGTTGCCAGATGTTCTTCCAAAGCATCCTTTATTCATATGGAGTTGGACAGTACTTGCTGAATGAAAGGCTACTTATTATTACTGGTGAACATAAGAGACATCCTTCCTGTGCTTCAGGTTCTTAGTCCTACCTCATTTGAAGGCTCAAGTGTTAATCTCTTTAGGAGTTTTTCAGCAGTGATCCATGCTGTGTTACCCGCACACTCTACAAACATATATTACATTGATTTTACAGCACATTGGTGACTGAGGAAGGTATGGCTTCAAGTTACAAAAGGGGAATGGAAGGATAAAGTTATCAAGGTTAAAAATCCGTTTTTGGGTATTCAGTCCAAGATGCTTCTGTTTATTTATTCAGAGCTTTTAGCTTTGTCCTGTGCTTCACCTTCTTAGCATTTCTTGTACAGTGCTTTCTTCTTCCCTCCTCCCCTGGGCTCATTTCCCCAGTCTTTTCTTCCCACACTCTTAATGTTCCTTGCTTCTCTGCTCTTTTCTAACTTGCTTCTCTGCACTACTTAAACAAACCATCTAGCTGGTTTGTTGTCTTGCGCTAGCTAGATTAGTTCTCTTTTTAAGCCTATTTCAGCCTTGGTTGCCACTTGTATTGTTAGTGAATCTGTCCTGAGTTGCATGAGCTTGTAACTGGAACTTGAGAGAAAGTAATGTTTAGGTTCTTGTACTTCCTACTCAGAGAGAGTGAAATATCTGCATTGACTCCCAGCTCTGCTGTTTACACTGGTCATGTACAGTATATTTTTTCCCCAGAGATTTATAATTTCTTCTGGTCTAGAGAGGGTCATTATGACAGTGGACAGACAAATATGACAGAGACTGCCTGTCCACTTCAGTGACTACTTTCTGAGGAATGGCTGCCAGGTTTTATTCTTTTTGTTGACAGATGGTGTTTTTGTGTATATATGTATTTTGATTTCCTTTTGCTAGCAGTCTGAAATATTACTGAAGGTTGTGTGTGGCTTTTTTTAAGTAGGAAAGATAAATTTTAATCCGAGTATGTAGTTTGAAAAAGTTTAGGAAAACAGTATTAAGTTGATCAGTTGGGTTTACTAAAAGGGATGGAGTGGGAAAAGGCTGAGGGGGGGTGGAAATCAAAGCCATAGAAAGAGAGACTTTGGATAATCCTGGCTGGTTGTGCTATATATGTCTGATAAATAACTACTGTTGCTCTAGTCTCATGTCAGTGTTGTGATAGAAGAGGAGACTTATCCACACTGTCCCAAGTCCTAGACTTGCCGTATGTGCTGTAGTATGGCTGTGCTTCCTCTCACTCCTGTTCCCACTGCTTTTTTTCCAGGTGTCCTACTTAGCTAGCATTGTTCGATACGGAGAAACACCAGAGGCTTTCTTTAATCAGTGGGCATGGGGCTTGATTTTGAGGTTAAAGCTTCACAGAAATGACCGTGGCATGCAGCATGGCTGGCCTGCAGTCCCTGTGCCTGACAATGTGCTGGACATGACGGAGTCGGTCACACTTCACCCCCTCCTGAAAGCTGTCAAAGCCAACATCCCTATTGGCTGTTACCTGGCGCTGGCAATGACCACGCTGGGTCACAGGTAAGTGTGCTGGTTTGTGTTTACCTTGGGTGGATGGCCCCAGTGACTGGCCAACCCAGCTAATGATGAACTGAGGGCTGTTAACATCTTTACACACATTTAAAGAGTAGAAGGGATTTAGCAGGTGTTCAGGGGCTGCAGTTTCAAACAATGAGGCATTTCCTTTAGCTTACCAATAGTATTTTTTGCCTTCAGCATGTTAGGGCCAAAATAGTCATTAGAAATAGTACTGAAACTAAGATGTCAGCATGATTGCTATGGGCAGGAATAATTTTTGACTACACTTACTGAAAGGGTTGTTCTACAGGCAGTGTTTTTTAGCAGCAGAGCATTCAGAAAACAGTAAAGAGAAAAAAACCACTCATGCTGATGGTGATAGAGAGCTTTGTAACCTTGATACTGAACATCCTAGCCCTGTGTTCCAACACAGTCTTTTCAAGTGCTTTCAGCTGGTTTCTAGGTAAGGCTTTTAGACATAATCAAATGTACTAGTTGATTAAGATACAGAACCATAGATAGGTTAATCTCTCCCAGGTCTATTTTCCCTGAATCTAGTATCTCTTACAGTACTGAAAATCTTCACTAACTTGTTTTCTGCATATAATATTGCTTTACTCTTTAACAAGAAATTATCTTGGCTTTCTTCTCCTTACCCAAGCTGTTGCTTGATGCTAAGTTTTTGCCAAGGATAAATATGTGCTTCTTCAAAGCACTTGGAATAATTTGAGACTAAAAGGAAGGTATTTGGGTTTGAGAATGGAAATTTTTACATGAAAAACAAGGCACTTCTTTACTTCTGAGGTTTGTTTCCCTCCCACCCTCTTCCTCCAACACATCCTTATCCTATCTAAACAGTAACACATACTTGTCACATGCAAAAGTTCAAGGCCAGTTATGTTAATGAGCAGAAGAAACAAAGTGTTTTATTGTATGCTAGTGACTTAATACTCGATTTCCTCTTCCTCACCTTCGAGTAGACATAGGATTAATGTTTTGCATCTTTTCCTAAAGTGCAACCTTTTTTAACCAGCACAACTCGATGCAGAGCATCAAATAAGCTGCTGCTAGTGAGTTTTCGGGACAGTGAGTAGGATTCGTCTCAGTACCGTCTAAGTAGCTACTGTAAGGAAACCCTCTGAGCTCCATCTAGAGGTAGTGAAAAAAGATGTCCAGAGCATCAACCACCCTGAGGAAATGTCAAAGCTACATCATATGAAACTCACTCTGCAGGCTCTTCCTTTGCCTAGAGAGTGAAGGTGGTTGGCAAGGTTAGACAAGAACAGAGAGCTTTAAACTGATTGAAACTTGGTGGGTGAACATGCCTAGCTCCAGTGATTTTTGGAAGACAGGACACAAACCCCCAGAAGGACAGGAAATACTTAAGCTGTCAGCAACTGAATGACCCCTACAGCTGAAAGAATACCTGTGGATTTAGCTGTTTAGGATTTCAGAGTTGAAATGTAAAGATACAAATGTCTTTACGTCTCAGTTCATGAAAAAAGAATCAACAACCTGTCTCTCTTTCTACTGATACGTTTTTTGGGGTTTTTGTTTGTTTTTTTTGTGTGTGTGTGTGTGTTTATTATTATTATTTTATGGTGTTGTTTTGTTTTTGTTTTTTTTTTTTTACAGCATTGAGAAGTTCTGTGCTGAAGGGATCCCTCTTTTGGGTGTACTTGTCCAGTGTAGACATCTGAGAACAGTAGTCCACGTGCTGGATAAAATTCTACCCTTGTTTTACTCTTGCCAGTATTACCTCCTGAAGAATGAACAGTGAGCGTTATATATTCCGTATATGTTTATTGATTCAGAACAACGAAAGTTAGTCTTAACTGTTAAATTTATCAGACTTTGTTCTGGGTTTTGCATCCAGTGAAAATGTGAGGCAGATGATGGGAAAGTAACTCTGGTTTCTTTGCAGAGTTATTTTTTGACACTGTGGTTGAGGTAGTTGTAGAAGGGTTTCCTACTCGCACAGTGTGTACAGCTGTCATTGATGCTGCTGCTGTGCCACAGAAGTGGTCTTCAGACAGCTGTATTTACATGTAGCTGCTGTGTTTATATGCTGCACACCAAGAACGCAGGCAAAATCATTCAACTAGTAATTTAATCTGCAGGATGACTGTGAATCAAAGGCATTGTATATGGTGTCACCAGTGCTGTTAAGCTGGTTTGCAATTTTCTAAAAACAGGTTTTCTGTAATATTATGCAGTATGAGAAATTTTAGAATTAATTTAATTTGGTGACATCCTTAGGTTTTTATCTTGTATCCAACTGTTCCTTCATCTGGATAGTGGAGTCCCTCAAGGTGTGACCCAGCAGGTTACCCATAAAGTAACACAGCACTTGACAGGAGTGAGCTATGGAGAAAATGTTAAGCTGCTCAGTAGTATGATGCAGGTAAGAAGGTTATTAAAAAATAAAAAGGGTGGGGGGAAGGGTGTTTTTTAAAACGAGGTAGCCTTTGTGTTTAAAGTTAGGAAGGATAAAAATCTGGCAGTTTTGCAGCCATGGAATATGCAGCATCAAGCATTCTTGGGTGACATGGTTTACTGTGTGGTGTCCCTGCCCATGCCATTTGGGTTGGGACTAGGTATCTGAAGGTCCTTTCCAACCCAAACCATTCTGTGATTCTAAGCACAAGTAGTTGGTTTTTGTTTCCTGAAATACTTCTGCTTAAGCTTGCCTGTCCCTGGCCATGCATGTGATATTGGACATAACAACAGTATGTATCTTCCATACTAATTGGAAAACACATTTTCACCAGTTTGAAGGTAAAAACTGCCTAAAAAGGGAATGTAGAAGGCAACATTACTTTTTTGCTTGTGTCAGTTGAACGCAGAAGATTTTATTAATTATAGTTAGAAGCAGAGCTTACTAACAGTAGCGTATGGATGTGGTATGGAAAAATGTTCTGTATTGGGAACAGTTATTCTCTAATCCTCTAAAGAGAATGTTCTTGCCCTCTATGAAGTATTTTTTGGTAAGAATAGGTACACTAATGTTTAGAGGGAAATAAGGACTAAAGGGAAAGAGTCCTAATTGGGGAAGTCATTTTGCAGAGACAGCAGGCTGCACTTAAGAAATAGGAGCTTTTTATGACTGCAGGTCACAGGGGTCCTGCTAATGACTGATTTGTAATGTGTCTGTTTTTGCTGATTGCACAAGATGATGAGTTCTCCAGGCTGCAAAATACGCAGAAATTTGGACATGGCAAAGCTGTTTGTACATGGGCATAGAGAGCATTGTTGTAAATTATTTATTTTAAGGATAGGCCCACAGCCTTATGCAGATGACATGGTTCTCCAATAAATTGAAGGGAGATTGAGATGAGATCTTAGGCAGGAGTTCTTCCGTGTGAGGGTGGTGTGGTGCTGGCACAGGGTACCTGGAGAAGCTGTGGCTGCCCCATCCCTGGCAGTGTTCAAGGCCAGGTTGGACACAGGGGCTTGGAGCAGCGTTCCCTAGTGGAAGGTGTGCCTGCATGTCAGGCAGTTGGAACTGGATGAACTTTAAGGTCCTTTCCAACCCAAACTTTTCAGTGATTCTGTAAAATTCTTAAGCTTTAATTGAAGCTGCAGTCTCTTGAATGTTTTTTCCTTTTAATGTGGCAGACTCACATTTTTCTAAATGACCAGCCAAATGGAGCGGGACCAGCTGCAGTACTGGAGTTCTGGGTTCACATCCTCACCAGCCAACAGCTGTGGCACAGGGACAGGGCCACTCTCTTCTTGCTGGATGACTTATGTAAAGCTGCATTTCAGTACAGCCAAGAGGACTGTGTTCAAAAGCTGCTTTACCAGCAACACAAGGTAAATGAATGTGGTGTATTGGTGTGGCTGTTGGTAAATAGTCAATTCATGTGTTTTCCATTCTTTTTTTGATGTGAATATGTCTTCCTGATGTGCAGCAAGAACAGTCATGATGACGATTGGTAATGGGGCTATCTGATTTGTTTCTGTGTAGGTCAAGATTAATGACATTTCTGATACTTTAACAATAATATCTTTTAAAACCCATTTTGAGCACAGGTTTCATTCATATGAAATATATCACAGTATTTTAGTTTGTGGTCTTTGCATTTCAAGTGTTTGATAGTGTGCTTAGAATGAAAATAGAGTTTCCTGTCTTGAAGAATCAGACACTGTCACTATGACAGAATTTTCTTTCTGGAACATGAGGCAGAAAGGAACCTAGATGAAGATAGTGACATACCTTTGGCTTGTAAATCATCTGTTAGGCTGCTTACAAAAAAAAAAAAACAAACCCAGCAAACCAAAAAAACCCAAGCAAATGTTTTCTGTTTCCATGCAGAATGCTTTGGGCTATCATTGTGACAAAGGTCTGCTGTCTTCACTTGTCAGCTGGATTGTGGCTGGCAATGTGACACCTTCCTTTGTTGAAGGCAATGCCAATTCCTCTCAGGTAAGTGGTATGATGGTGTTGTATAAACAGCCCTGGGATAAAAAATTTACAGGTGTCTAGGCTTGGGAATTTTTTCTTTTTGTACATTTCCTTTTGTTCCTTCTTGCTTCTGTCCCGGTGTTTGAGTTCTCCTGTGATAAAATCCTAATTTAGCCTAAAAGAATGGTGTGGGCTTATAACGCTAAAGGAAACATGGACATTTTGCACAGAATTTGTCAAATCTGTGTCCAGTAATTTATATAATAGGATTTATTAGTTAAGATTGCTTTTAATCTTCAATTGTTTTCTATATATTTAATGAGAGAAAAATATGTAAAGCCTGTCTTTTCAATCAGTCTTTATCTGATAGGTTTTGGATACTAGTTGCTTTCTCTGTGCTTAAGGAAGTTCCTAATTGCAGTTCTCCAACTGGAGATGTGTAATGCAGGTTGGGGAGAAGAGATCTTATTTGACTGGGTTTGAGTATGCTGTGTCCTTGTTTCCTCCAGAACTCCCTGGATAATTCTGGCTGTTGTCTCTGGTTTCCCCCTTCTTTCCCAGGCTTGTACAAAATAACAGAGGGGAAATTTGAATGTAAATAAGGAGGGAACTGTTTGTTGATTTTCTTGTTGAGTTATGATACACTTTTGCAACTTTGTATGTGGAATCTAGCAAAGATATACTTTTGTTAAGAAAACAGCAAGCTTCCAGATCCTACCAGTGCCATTTTGTGATCACTGTTTCTGTTATCACTGTGTTGTGCAGGTCTGGTTTTCATGGATGGTGTTAAACATGGAGTCAATTTTTGAGGAAGATTCACAGCTTCGCAGAGTTGTGGAACGGGAGTTGGTTGTTAATGCTTTAACTCCTGATCAAGCTTTGAAGGTGAGGGAACTTTTCATCTGCTTTTATTAGGGAGAACTGCTGGAGAAGAGTGTTCTCTGGTATTGTTTAGCTTTTATCATATGCACTCTTTCTTACCAGGATGAAATGTTTATCTGGTTTTCCAGAAGAAAGTATACCATAGGGAAGTTTTCTTTTACATTTTGACCTGAACATTTTAAAACTGCCATACAAATATCTGTTTTTTAATACACCATTATTTACAGAAAACCTCAGTCACTAATTAATACTCTTGCATGATTTTATGGGTCATCTGAATGCCTCACGGTTTTCAGTGGATTTATTCTGTACCACTGAAACGGGGAGTGCAGATGCTCTTGTTTTAGAGATGGCAAAATATGTCTGTATTTTAAAGAGCATTTCTCAGGTGATCTGAATTTTGCAGAATTCTGAGCTTTAATTGTTTCTTTATTTTAGGAATTATTTTCCAAGACTTTCAGAACTGTTTAAGTCTCTCCGTTAAAGCACTTAGGTGTGCTGTAAGCCACGTTACAGCATTTTCCAGATTCTTTGCCCATATTCATCTAGAAATTCTGAAATGAAGCAAGTGGAAACCAAAGCTGTCCAGTCTCATGGTGTAACTTTTTTCTCATCCTTCATTTCAACTGTTTCAGTGTGTTTAAATGAAGAAGGTAGTCTAGAAACTCTGTGAAAACAGGTTTGCTTGGGCTATGTCCATGGTGGTACATAACTTGCATCCTTGGAGTCTAGTCTGGAGAACATTTGTCCTGTGGCTTGCATGTCTTGATTTAGCTGGGACGCGGTGACATAGTACATGTGTAGTATGTGGAAAAGGATGCTAAGGGTTCCCGATACTATTCCCCATACTGTACTATTCCCCTGGTATGGGGAATGAAGTAGTACCAATGTCTGTGCTGAAATTTGGGAACTCAGAAAAGCCTCCCATTCCCCTGCTTTGGGCACAGACCGTGGGAGCTTGGTGTGTGACTTACAGAATCGTAGAATAGTTAGGGTTGGAAAGGACCTCAAGATCATCTAGTTCCAACCTCTCTCCCATGGGCAGGGACACCTTATGCTAAATCATATCACCCAAGGCCTCATCCAGCCTGGTCTTGAACACTGACAGGGATGGAGCATTCACAACCTCCCTGGGCAACCTATTCCGGTGCCTCACCACCCTAACAGGAAAGAATTTCCTTCTTATATCCAATCTAAACTTCCCCTGTTTAAGTTTTAACCCATTACCCCTTGTCCTATCACTACAGTCTCTAATGAAGAGTCCCTCTCCAGCATCCCTATAGGCCCCCTTCAGATACAGGAAGGCTGCTATGAGGTCTCCACTCAGCCTTCTCCAGGCTGAACAGCCCCAACTTCCTCAGCCTGTCTTCATACGGGAGGTGCTCCAGTCCCCTGATCATCCTCGTGGCCCTTCTCTGCACTTGTTCCAACAGTTCCATGTCCTTCTTCTGTTGAGGACACCAGCACTGCACACAATACTCCAAGTGAGGTCTCATGAAGGCAGAGTAGCAGGGCAGGATCACCTCCTTTGACCTGCTGGTCACGCTCGTTTTGATGCAGCCCAGGATACGGTTGGCTTTGTGGGCTGCAAGCGCATGCTGCCGGCCCATGTTCATTTTCTCATCAACCAACACCCCCAAGTCCTTCTCCTCAAGGGTGTTCTGAATGTCTTCTCTGCCCAGCCTGTAGCTGTGCCTGGGATTGCTCCGACTTCTTAATCATTTAGTGGGTTCATGGAGTAGTGTTCTGTCTTGCTAATCTTGCTAGTACAGAGTGCTGCTACTCATGCGTTGCTTTGCCTTTGTTCTGCTTTTGCCAAAAGAAATTGGTTTTCCTTCTGTATTCTTTCTTCACATGACTTTGTTTTAGATTCTCAATGGAGCTGTAGGGAATGTAGTCTGGAAAAAGCTAAAAGTAGCATGCGGTAGGATTCTGTGTCCTCAGATGGCTTAAGTCTTTTTTTGGTGGTTGAAACATGCTGTGTGCTTCACTATTGCTGCTTTGTTCTCTAGCATCACTTTGGGTCTTATGAAAGTCTAAACTAGGAGTCTCCTGTGATGAGGAACAGTAATTAACTGTAATTAACATCAGTGGTCCATATGTTGCCCTTGCATCACAGAGCCATCATGCCATTTATTTTTTTAAGCATCAGAGGTGCAGCACTGGTTTCTAACAGCTGTTCAACATAACTGTAAGCTGGGCAGCTCTTTCTTTAAAACCTGTTATGGATGTGTGAACGTTTCCAAGCTTTAATCCTCTGTAATGGCTGAGTTTTCATGCTGTGTTAATCTGTCAAGTTAATCTGCCACAGCCTGTTACAGGGAACTGTAGCAGAATGCTTGTCTGAAAATGTTCTTCCTGCAGAAAGCCCAGGCCCAGCTGAAGCTGCCCATCGTGCCCTCCCTTCAGAGGCTCTTGATTTACCGCTGGGCTCACCAGGCCCTTGCTACCCCTGCTGATCACCCTCTCATGCCACTGATCTGGCAGAAGTTCTTCCTCCTTTACCTTCACCGACCAGGACCACAGTATGGGTGAGTCTGATCATAAGAGCTGTAATAGATAAGCAAGAACTAATAAGTTTGCACTGCAAGTGAGAGGAAGTGC
Source organism: Pezoporus occidentalis (assembly GCF_034315485.1). NCBI lineage: Eukaryota > Metazoa > Chordata > Aves > Psittaciformes > Psittacidae > Pezoporus > Pezoporus occidentalis. Next base: position 2,929,043 of record NW_026913488.1, on the reverse strand, counting down.
CTTATGCTTAAGACTGCACCTGAGAGCAGCGGGTGCCAGCAACTTCTCTAGAGTCAGTTTATTTGCAGAGATGCTGATTTGACACTTGAAACAAGACTTTGTTGTGCTTTTCTGTTCATTTTAGATTACCTGTAGATGGCTGTATTGGAAGACGTTTTTTCCAGAGTGCAGCTCATGTTAACTTACTCAGTGAGATGAAGCAGCGCTTAATAGAGGTAGCAGACTTCCACCATGCTGCCAGTAAAGCGCTAAGAGTGGAGAGTCCTGCAGAGGGCAGTGACAGATCACCAGAGAAGGCGAGCTCCTCACCGGATTACCTGACTTCACCAGAACTGCATAAGGAACTTGTCAGGTACAAAAAAGCCTCCTTCCCAATTCAGTCATATTCAGTGCAACCACCTGAGTAACTACTACAGCACAGTCTTAACAGTGGGAGACTTGAAAGGATGTGACCCTTGGCTGACCTAGATGTACTGCAGGCACTTGTTGTATGCATAGTTGTAGTCAGATCTGTTCCTCTGTTGATACTACTTGTTTTGTTTTGAGAGGGGAGCTGATTTAACTACTGAAAATAGAACATTGTTGATAGAGTTGTTGCTTCCCTTAGGGGAGAGCTTTGCTTTTTGATTAATGGTAATGCCCATGCTGGTAAAAAACTTGTTGTTTAGATATATCTGCTAACAGTACGTCTGTCACTAGCTATACATGTAAAATGCTACTTCGTGTGTATACATCTGTTTGTCACAGACCAGGGCATAAATTTATGTCTGAGTAAGATTACTTCTTCATGGAATTTACTGGGGACTTCAACGTGTGATTCAGTTTAATGTAGTTCACGCGGTTAGCATGCTAAAGTTGAGCTGTGATAAGTGTGGTCTGTGTCTGCTGGAAAGCGATATGTCTGCTTAACGAAAACCTTAGCACAAGAGGACAGTTGTGTTGGAGTAGGCTAGGGATATGGACAGGGTCACTCACTGTGACTCAGCTGATCAATGCTCACTTTTGTAAGGGGAGATAACTCCGAAGAGTTAATGTTATATCCTGTACGCTGGAACTGTAGGTATGGTGTTCAGGAGTCTGTGTTTCTGTTACGCAGAGGCTTTTGGTCTGGGAAGTCTTCCTTAAAAAATACTTGCAGCACTACAGCATCTGAATATTCTCAGAAACTAGTTGAAAGGATTATTTGGAAAGAGTCTCTTGTTCAGGGAGTTTGTACATGTGGAGTTTGAGCTTCTTTTAAGTGCCCCCACCTCCTGCTTCCCCCAGTAATCAGTAGGTACTGTACAAACAAACAAGAGAGATCATAAATCCTCCTTGGGCATTTGTGAAAAATAATCCAGAAATACTCACTGGGTGTAACTTGAGCAATATTTTCAGTCTTTCATTTCAAAGGAGTTCCCTCCAACATAAAAGCAGACCGCTCTGAAGCCAAGTAAATCTGCTCAGGAAGTTTAATTACCACATGGACAGGAGGGAAGATATTGGTAGAGTTCATAAGGGCTGAACTCTTGGAACTAGACTACTTCAATTTTTCCAGCAATGACACTGATACAGAAAACAGGAGTTTTCTAGTGACAGTGTGAAGATCTAATGCATTCTAGTTTTTCCTTGTCAGGAAAGCTTGCATGGTATGATTATAAAAAGGGTACCAGTCAGTAGAATGATGCCAATTGAAGAACAAGGTATATTTATTTTAAAGTAGAGTGTTAGCAGTAGAGGAATTGAGAATAAACTAGCCATGAATTTGAGTCTACAAAGAAATTAAAAAATGTGTGACCTTCTGGAGTGGTCACTTCAGAGAAGTCATGGGGTGAGAAGCCAGACTTGCTCGAATGTTCTGTTATTTCCTTTGACCTTTGAATGGGGTTGTGGATGAGATTTCCTGACATAAGAGGCTATTCCAGTCTTGGCTCATGTGCCAATTTGAATAACTTTTTGTTTTCAAAATTTGTCCTGTTACTCGTTGTTATTGCCCTTCATATTTTTCTGAATAGCTTCTTTCCACTGCTGGTCTTTGAGCTGACAGTAAACTAGTCACAAAGCATCTGAAACATCAGTGTTTTGGGCCTTGTTACCTCGTACTATTATTTGTTGCCTTAACCCTAGAATGAGACTGCTATTTAATACATGCTATGCATACAACTAAAGTTCACATTGATTTTTTTGTTTTTGTTTTTGTTTTTGTTCTCAGGCTTTGTAATGTTTTTGTTTTGTGGTTGGAAGAAGAGAGTTTCCAGAAAGGAGACACATATATTCCTTCTTTACCGAAGCAATATGATGTACACAGACTTGCTAAAGTCATGCAGAATCAACAGGTGAAGGGCTAAAGACACTAGCAATCTGGAATCCAAAATTCACTTCACTTCTTAAAAGGGGTCTTCTAAAGTAGTGAGCTACTTTAGTGTCTCTAGTCTTTAATATGCATACAGCATGTGTAATACCTTCACAGCTCTGACTTTTTTCCTAAAATCCTGTGCTATCCCAAACTGCCTTTATGTTTGAAGAGAGGACTCATGAGTAGATTTCTTGCATATCTTAATGAGAACACAGTCCTTATTCTGTACTGCTCTGTAATTCTTTTTATGTTCTAAGATAATTTTAGGGAATTATTGAAGTTGGAACTTTAAATGACAGAAGCTGAAATCTGCTCATGTTGATAGGGTGTAACATGTCAGGTTCAAACATAAGTTAGTGAGTGGGAAGTGTATATTATTCTGTCCAGTAAGACTGAAGAGCTAGTGTAATAAAATGTACGTGAGAGAGATTGAATTGCTTTTCCTCATTCGTGAGTTTTATTCCTTCAGTGTATGTGACCACTGGAAGTGCAGGCTGCTTTAGCCTGGTTACAGTTAATCATACCATGATGTTTTAGACTATCTTAGTCTCTTCTGTGTTCCCTTTTAGGAATAGAATTTTAATAATCTGTACCCTTTCTCTCTTATTTGTTAGAAATTATACTGAGTGTGATTGTCAGATTTCTTCCCGTGTCGTGAATGCTTTCCAATAGGTTATCCATATATGTGATAGAAAATCTGCATCGTTTTTCTTCAGTAGATACATACATATATTCACAAAGTAATAATTTTTATTATGACTTTAAACTGCAGGGTATAATTTTATGTGCTTATTTTAGTTCCCCCCACTGAGGTGGATACTGCACAGTGTATGGTCATCACCAAAATGGAAGTGATAGTTTAATTCTTCTTTGCTGTAGGATTTGTGGATGGAGTATGTCAATGTGGAACTCATACACCGTGAGTTTCAGGAAGCGCTAAACCTTTGGCTGCAGGTTCAGCTGGAATCACATACAGCCTGTGTTTCTGCAGGGCGAACAGATTTCACCAACCCTGTATTAGGTATGACATAAGACTAATATTAATGAAACTGGGCCACAAAGGATTATAAGCGTGTTGAAGCCCTGGTTTCTTTAGGAACATAATGATGTCTATGAATAAAGATGTTAATACAGTTTGTTTTCTATAAGTGCAGTATTTTGTGTGAAGTGTTCTCACTAAGATGCTGAGGTGAGAGGCTAACATCGATGGTTTTTGGCTGAAAGTTTGCCACATCACAGAACAGCAGGTCATGTTGTGTCTAGACCTTTGTAGGTGAGCTCCCCAAAGATTCCTTTGCACAAAGTATGCTCCAGACAGGCTGAATAATCCTGAACTTTAGACAGAGACAGCTCCAAGCAAAGACAAAAAGCATTGAAACTGAAAGCAAAGGTAGTGCCTGGGATTTATTTTGTCGCTTTTGTTGTTGTTGTTTTCAATGTTTCACTGGAATTTCGCATGGTAAAATGGTTATTCCAGTACAAAGGGAATAGGTAATAGTCATGGTGGGTATATTAAGGATATGGTGAGATTGGATATTTTTCTGTGGCTGATTAAAAAAGGGGAGGGAGGAAGTAGAAGGAAACTGGAATAGCAAGGGAATCGTATGGGAATCAGAAGGAGGAGAGAGCTGACCTAGAGAGAGGCCGTGCTTTGGGGAGGAGCTGGGGCTGACAAGACTAGAGGTTAGGATGAATTGTAAGGAAAAGAAGATGAATTCAGCTTAGACTTGGTGTGGGAGCCTCGGTTGGATGAGGGAAAAAAATGGGACGATGAGAGGAAAATTTGAAAGGGTGGAAGGTAGGAGTGACTGGGGGAAACAAGTTGAGCAATGGGTCCTTGGATCCTCTTGTGGTTTAAGCCCAGCTGGCATATGTGCTGTCTTTGGCAGCACATATACTAAAATTGGAAGGATACAGAGAAGATTAGCATGGCCCCACATTGGGGGCCACAAAGAACTGTCGTGTTTTAAGACCAGCCAGTAACTCAGAACCACGAAGCTGCTCGCTCACTCCCCCACTTTCTTCCTCCCCAGCTCCTGGATGTAACTCCCATGGGCTGAGATGAGAACAGTCCAGTAACTAAGGTATAACACAAAACTACTACTGCTACCACCAGTAATAATAATGATAAGGGAAATAACAGGGGAAGAGAATACAACCATTCAGCACCCTCTGACTGATACCCAGCCCAGCCTGAGCAGCAGTCTAGCCCTTCTGTGTAACTCCCTCCAGTATCTATACTGGGCATAATGTGCTGTGGTATGGAATACTCCTTTCGTTAGTTTGGGTCAGGTGTCCTGCCTCTGCTTCCTCCCAGCTTCCCCTCCTCCCTGGCAGAGCATGAAACTGACAAAGTCCTTGATCGGAGTAATCATCACTGAGCAACAACTAAGAACATTGGTGTTATCAACGTTGTTCCCAGGTTGAAAATCAAAAACACAGCACTGCACCAACTACTAAGATGGAGAAAAATGACTGCACCTGCTGAATGCAGGACAGATCCTAATGCCTGTATGGTGCAGCTGGTCTTGAAAATTAGCTGCTTGATATAAACTTTGCTGACCAAAATATGGAGATTAGCTAAGGGTTTGTTTGTTTTTTTTTTAATTTTCTTTTTAAAGGGGAGACTCCTGAGCAGTATTTGTCTGCTGCTAAAAGTGGTCCATGCAAAACAAATATTTTTATTCAGTTTTTCCTGAAGTTTTCTTACTGACAAAACTTGCTCTTGCTTTCTTCTTTAGCTAAAGAGAGAATAATAAGTAATTTGAAGAAGTTTGATACTCCCAAGCCCCCTCTTCTGCTCCAGATGATGAAAGCTCCTGTGCCAGTTATTTCCTCTGCCAGTCTAGTAAGTCAGAAAGAAGCAATTCAGCTCATGCGCGTGGACCTTAACATCTTGCAGCGACATGCCAAGTAAGATACAGCTGTTTCCTTTCTGCCTCACTAGCATACCTAATGGTATCTTCAGGTGCCCTTTACAGCAGCCTCTTTTGTGTTGGCACAAGACTGTCACTACTTAACTTCTGCTTCCCTTTTTTCCTTTCTTCTTGGCTGTCATGTTGTTGTTCCACTCCTTTGTCAAAGATAAGACTACTCAAGTCTTACCTACTGACTGAGATTACATCAGCTGACATCTTCCACAGTTTCTGTTCTCATTTGGCATACTTCTTAAAATAAAGCTTCCCTTTAGCCTGAATTTGTTGACAATTAGTTAATTGACCCATTTGCAGTAATGTAGTATCTGCAGTATGAATCACTGGAGTCCCCCAAAGTGAAATTCTGGGATTATTAGCTTTGTGAGTGAAGGAGACTTGTTTTTAGTATTCTTTCTGGGCGAATCCATCTGAATTATTTTTAAACGCATTTGATGAGTCTATAGCTTTTCTTGTCCAATAACAATATAATTTAGTAACAATATTGTAAACCAACATAAAATGTGCTAAGCCTAAAAGAGAATGTGTCCAATCAGTTCCAGCACCACTTCTAGGTAGCTTTGCTTTTTTGTTTGTTTGTTTTCTTGTCATTGTTTGTTTTTTTTTGTTGTTGTTGTTGATTGAATAATCCCACAGTCCAGCTTTTTTTGTCTGGTGGAAAATGCCAATTTCGTATAGAGGGTGATCTATTTAATTTTTTTCCAGATTACCATATAGAATAATTAAAAGGGACTCATGCAGACTTGAGCAGTTTTGTTCTTATGAACCTATTTCTTTCTTTCTTTGAAGTGCTATTGCTTTGAATTTTTAACTCAATTTCATCTAATGATCTTACTTTCTAGGAAAGTGTCATGAGTCTTTGTATAGCACATTGGATTGAAGTCTTATGTCTTATTAATTCTAAGCATTACTGTTTTCAGTGAATATTTTGGTAACTTTATTAATAAATGCTTTTCAGAACTGCAGCTCTGTGGGAATCTCAGCATGTTGCTCTTAATAGTGAAATACTGGATACAGTACCTAAGCTGTATGTCAATCGGGAAGAGCAGATTACCCTTCATTTGGAGTGCCGGGGAACTTCAAATAAAGGCTGTCAGGGAGCAGCTCTCCTAACCATCCAGGTACAGACATGTCTTCACTTCTGGTTTGGGGCTGTTGGACATGGATAATTAAAGGGAATTGGCTGAATGATTACAAGAATGGTAGCAGTTGACTAAATAAAGCCATGCATGCATAATAGTTACCTGAAATAACTTTGTGTGTGATGCTCAAATGGAGATGCAGATCAGCAGCTGAAAGTTGTTGCATAAAGTTCGTTTTGCTTATAGCATCCATTCTGAAGTGTTTTCCAATGAGTGAATGTGGGAATATGCTCACTGATGCCCCATCCCTAGAAGTGTTCAAGGCTGGATTGGATGGGACTTTGAGGAACCTGGTCTAGTGGAAGATGTCCCTGCCCCATGGCAGGAGGTTGGAACTGGGTGAGCTTTAAGGTCTCTTCTAACCCAGACCAGTCTGTGATTCTGTGATACGAATAGAAGCATGAAAATGTTTACAGAAATACTCCCATGTTGCTTGATACATGAATTTCTTGATCCTCTTTATGTTTCAGTCCCTGTGGATTAAAAAGCCATGAATTACATTAGTGTGTGATAACTAAACAGGAGCATGACCAAGGATGCGTACTTGATCAGAGCTCTCAGGGCAAGGGGGCAGGGGAAGACATCTGTATTCAGAGTTCTTTTACTGGGCTTTGCTTCATTGTCACAAGTAGGTGCAACATCAAAGAGTTATAAAAAAAACATAAATATTGTGAAATGAACATGTGTTTTTTTGTCATTTAGTTTGAAGGGAAGTATAAAAATGAAGCAGTGAGCCAGCAGCTTCATGCTTTGCGTAAAGAAGTGAGACAACTGCTGGCAGAAGCCAAGAAGCCGCCTTCTCTGGGTGTTGTGGAAGCAGCAGTACATGTGGAAAATTTTATAACGTAGGTTGTTCAGACACTGGTTTAGGTAGTGATGTTTTGTATTTCTTTTTCTGTGTGTTAGAGTTCAAAAATGTGAAACCTGTTTGTGTATTTTTCATAATGGTTATCAGCTTGGGTCAGCAATCGAGCTGGAATGCTGAGGCCTGTGTGTTTGTAATGCAGACACCTAAAGAAATAACACTTATTATTAGAAGGTCATTCAGCCTCAGAAAGGCATACAGTATTGTTTTCTACTTCTCTTTATTGTACTGTATTACTGTGTATTAGAATAGCCTGAAAGCACACTGAGTGATGACAGGGATGATATGTTAAACTTTAGGAAGTGGCAAATTTGTACCACAGCTGTCTCAGCTGTGGGCTAAACTACATGTTTTTAATATCTCTCTCTGTATTTTTTTCCTGTTACAGTTCAGTTCTTTAATAGAGAGTTGTGATTTGAAGTAGTTTTTCAATATATGAAACAAAACTGCAGTGGAAGAGAGCTATGTAATACCACTTTTGTTGGAGAGTGGTGAACAAATGGATTAATCCAAAGCGCTCTTCCTCTTGAAGACCTTTCAGAGTTCATCCCAGGGGTCCAGTTTTGCAACACCATTGCTCTCCAGCTTCTGGACTGGGGTTCTTTTAGAGCAGTTGTGTTCCCACAGAGTGTAGTCACAGTACAAGTGAAAATGTTTTGTTGCTGTTTGTGTATATTCATTCTTGCTCATTAATCTGAAAAATTCTGTGGATGAGCTAGTTCTTCACATTTACATCTGTGGAATTGCATTTCTTCAAATGTTTTAATTAAGACTCAGTGAAGATGGGGTTTGAGCTCAAAAAAAACATTTATTTGTCAATAAATTGTTTCTGTTTTAATTCTTCCACAGACCTTGTTAAGTAAAGCGAGGTAAATTTTCTTGCGGTACAGATGTAATAGAGGTGGCCTAAAAACATTAGGAACCCATGATTTAAGGGAAAAATAGTGTCTTGGAACTATGCTGTGAAAAACCTTTTGATGATCACTTTCTGACTAGTTATGAAGACTTTCTGAGGTTTGGAGGTAGCAAAATTAATTGACCTCAACAGCGGCTGTTCAGCCTTGATATGAGAAGGCTCAGGGGGTTCTCATCAACGTATATAGAAACACCTGAAGAGTGGATGCAATGAAGATGGAACTAGGCTCTTTCCAGGGTTGCCCAGTGACAGGATAAGAGGCAGTGGGCACAAACTAAGATGCAAGAGGTTCCCTTTGAACATCAGGAAACACTTTTTTACTGTGAGGGATGACACAGGCTGCGCAGGTACATGAAGTATCCATCCTGGGCGATACTCAGAAGCCATCTGGACATAGTTCTGGGCAACTAGCTGTAGGTGGCCTTGCTTCAGCAAGGGGGTTGGTCCAGATGTCTTCCAGAGGTCCCTCCCAACCTCAACCATGCTGTGATTCTGTGAACCCGTGCCTGATTATCATGTAAGCCAGAAATACCTATCTCAAGGTTATACACTGGCAAGAAACCTTTCTTTATTTTTACAGATTGTTTGCCATATCTAAATTTAATCTGTGCTTTTTTTTTTTTTTTTAAATCCTGTCAGGGCCTTAATAAATATCTACAAGGTGCAGCCTATGCCTGCAATCAAGAAAGTTGGAATTAGTTTGTTTTTTACGTTAGTGGAATATGTGTGTGATGAAACTCAACGCAGTCCTCCCACAAGGCAGTTCTTTACATCCTGCATTGAGATTCTAGGCCAAGTGAGTTTATTCTCCTGATTTTTGGATGTCTAATGCTTATTCCAATTGCCTGCTGATGTTAGGGGTCTAAAACATTCAGAAGTCTGAAAATTAACTTCTATGCTTCCATTCAGTTTTGCTTTCAACCATTTGTATAATATACAGAGTCTTTAGGAGAGTTTAAGCTTACATATAAGCAAAATAAAAGCTGTTCCTCTGAGATGCCTGCTTAGTGCTAATAAATGCTATCTGTGTTAGCTAAATGCTATGATAGGCTGAATTTTTGGGCAGGTAGCTAATGTTTGGGTACCTCCAGTGCATAACAGTGGTTTTGGCATATATTTTGCTGTTACCAATAACTTTCTAGCTGATAAGTATCTTGTCAACCTAGACATCTCTCGCACAGACTTGCAGTATTCTTTGTGTAGGGAGTTAGCCAAAAGTTTGGTAGAGAACGTAAGTTCTTGGTGGTGGTGATAGTGTTATTTGTGGGGAACACATCACGTGGTGCTCTGACAAAAAGCATTAGCCTCTGCTTTGGGTCCAAGTATTTATTTTCATCTCAAAATACACGTTTTTTTCCCACAAGCAGCTGTCCTTAAGTGCCTCTAGCAGCTGAAGTGATGAAAAGCTCTTCACAGCCCTAGTTCTGCTTAAATTTTTCCTAGTGTTAGGCAGGGCTGCTGAAACTTGGATTCATTTTCTTAAGCTATTCCATGAAAAAAATTGTATTTCTAGGTAATTTTAGACAACGTGTGGTCACAAGTGCTGTTCTTCAGTGTGCTAGGGAAGCATGTTTATTTTACATGATATCTTGTAGAACAGCAGTGTTTAGTTAGTGATGATCTCATACAGTCTGTCGTTTTTTGAGAAAATCTTTCTTTTTAAAAAAGACCAGAACTGTGCTTGCCTCTACAAACAGTTCCAAGAGGTGTGTGCTCCAATAGATTCATACTAAGGTACTTTTCTCACTATTCCCAATTTCATCAGGTGTTCATCAGTGGGACCAAGTCAGAGTGTAAACGTCTCCTCCAGACGATCCTGCAGAACCGGAGGCTCTGTACTCTGCTTTCCCCTTACTTCACTCCTGTTGCCTCTCCCAGTGAATTTGTGGCTTTATATGAAAAAGTTGTGGCCTTTCTGAGTGAGGATAACAGTGATGTTGTCTTCATGCTGCTGACAAAGGTAAAGTACTCGTGTATGCTGCATCTGCTTTGTGGGTTGCTTTTGTGGGTGTTCTTTCCCTAAAGATGGTGACTAGGCTAAGGACCAAAGAGTGCAAATGCAGTACTTTACAATAACAGTGACAGGTTCTGTAATTTGATATTGCTCACCCTGAATGGTATATGTTTTATTTAAGCTCAAGAGGGAGTGGAAGTGAAAGCAAATAGGAAGCTAAAGCTACTCTTTCCTAGCCCAGATAGTATGTGCTTCCTAGGAGTTAATCTTCAGTGCACTTGTACTCTTGAAATTAAAGCAGACTCTCAATAGCTTCTTCTGTCTGGTATCTCTTCAGTGACATTCATTAAGATAGCCACTGAATCCCAGGTATCTTGCCAAAATATTTTTTTATTTTTATCTTAGGAACACTTTGAAACAGTGTCTGAAATTTCCATCTCTGCTTGACACCCGTATCCTTCCTGCCTGTCTTAAAACATAAGCAAATGATTTGAACATCTCTTCTTTCAGGGCTGCAGGATACTGCCTACCTGTAGTGTCATTGGAGAAATTCCTGTTAGGCTTTGATGTCACTGGTTCTCTTCATTAGACAGACGGAGAAGCAGGGTTTGGCTGCTGTGACTAGCAGGCAGTCTGTTTTGGCCACAGCTCTGAGCTGTTCTTAGTGGCAGTGATCAGCATTGTCCCTGCTAACCTAGATCTAAGCAGATGGTCTAAAAGCTATAAAACTTTGTGCCTCCACCTGAAAATTTATGAATCACAGAGAGTAACTCAGTCTAATGCTTGTAAGTGTTTGCTTGGTAGTGGTACTGAAGCATGGAAATTGATACACATCTTTATAAATCAGAAAATTCCTGCCCAGGCTTGTTTCATAAATTCTGGGACTTCTGCAACATGCTAAATCATAACCTTTGGAGAACGTTACCTTGGTTTTGAGTTGGGGTTAATGAGGTGCAGATTAGTTTGTTTTTTTTCTTAAATATAGAAAAACTTCAGAATATTTTTTTTCCCTGATAATTCTCCCTTCTCCTAAAGATGTTGTGGCTGTTAAAACTTCTACTTACAAATGTGTTCTGTCCTCTGTTCTAGTTTGACCTTACGCAATGGTTAAACATTGCTAAACCACCTCTGTCTGAACGTACTAAGCTTCTGGAGTCTATTCACTTGGCTCTGAATGCATGTGGCCTTGAACCCGACGAAGATATTCTGATGCCATTTAATATCTTTTGCAAGCATTGGACTAACCTCCTCCAATATCAGTTCCCTGATCACTATAGTGATTTCTTAAGATTGTTCGTGCAAAGTGAGTATCTGAGTCGATGCGTACATAGCCTTTTGTACTGAACTCTTCTGGCTTAAAAAGACGAACTGTGTGTAGTAGAGTTAAATAGCAGTAAATGTGGAATGATTGAAACTAAGTTTTTATATGCACTTCTATGGGTGTACTATGTGGTATGTTTTTATTAGATATCTTTTAGTTCTACTAGAAGGAAACACTCTTCTGCAGACCAAGTACACACATCGGTGACAACAGATTTTCAACCCATATGTCACGGAAAAATGACTGCTACTGCTGAATCCAGGACACCATATTACAGAATAAGGATGGAGGAGAAGTTTCTATTAATGGAAGCCCTTATTAATTACAGTTATGCCACAATCTGTAATGCAGAATCCTTGTTCTTGAGCACCCTTCAATGTCAGACTGAGAACTGGAATTACAGGGACCTGGAACTGATACTTAAATCTGCTGAAAACATGCTGGTTGACATTGATGCTACTTACAATCTGATGTGCCTCTAAAATAAGAACAAAAGTACTTCCTTTCTGTCAAACTATGTGCTGATGCAGCAGCTGTCTCTTAATATGTGATTGTAGCCGGGGAAGTACTAAGTGCCTGGGAAACTCTCTTAAGACAGCATGTAGTTGCCAAAAGGGAAGGTTAAATTGCTTATGTTTGGGAAATAGAGATACTTTGCACCTTTAAACTTTGGAATTTCAAACTCATGCTGTACTTATTTGTATTTATTTTTTTATGTAGTAGGGAGGTCTGATTTCAGCCTTTTCTGACTTGTATTGGGAAAGGGGCTAACGCCCTTTTCCTGATTATCACAAATGCATTTCCTTCTCTTCCTCCGAAGGCTCATCAGAGCAGCTTCTAAGCCCTGACTGTTGGAAAGCATCACTTAAAGCTTTGGGTTGTGGTTCACCAGTGCCTGAGCAGGCAAGCTTCAAGAAAAATGACTCTACTGAAAATCCTATATTGCAGGATGCAGCAAAAATTCTCCTCTCTGCAGAACAGGTGTGTGCCTCTTTGCTTGGTTTATTATGTTTTTCAGCTGTAACAGATGCCTGCCAGTGACAAATAGCACTGCTGTGCAGTCTTTCTGCACCTGATGAATAGTTTCCTTCTTTCCAGGTTAGAGAGACAATAGAATGGCTTTCCACATCTTTCTACAAACTCCGACTGGCTTCGACAGACTTCAGGACTTTTGGCCTGTTTTCAAAGTGGAGTCCTTATGTGGCTGAACTGAATAAATTTCTGGAGTATCTTATTAAACGACTTACTGACATGGAAGTTGCCGATTTATCACAAGAGCCTGTTGGCAGTAACAGAATTCTAGCAGGTAATATGTCTTTAAAGCAAATTACTTAAGAACAGGCATTCAGTTTCTGTGATTTTCTCTGTTAAAGGCCATTGAAATATACAGTAAAATTTTCTTGCTCTGCGTTTGTACAATGATGAAAACATTAACATACAGACAGTGAATGTTCTATGCTACTTCATGTCCGTATGAGACTTTCTGCTTTATCTTTACATGGAGGAAGCTTGTTTAGTTATTTTGTGAAGGGATCATATTTCCTTCAAAGAAAAACACAATCTTTTGCACTGAGCAGAGATTTGGAAATGAGTTACTAATGAATTTCATCATGGTGTGCTTTTGGTTTAAGGGAAATTACCAAAATACCTTTTATTTTAGTATATACAGGTTTAACGTCTGAATCGTCATTACCTTCACAACCTCAGATGCGTTAAAGTGATATTAAAACATCTAAGCAATGTGAAATGCTTGTGATTGTTGTTAAAACAACATTGCTAATGTAATTAGTAATATTTTATATATTTTTATATATGTATTTAAATATTGTATTTTACATTTTTATTTGACCAGGAAGAAGTGATTAAATGTTACAGTAAGTAAAGGACATTGTATTCAAGTTTGGAAATGTAGAGTATGTTCACTGTTGCTAATTTGAAGGAAAAAAAAATACAGAAGGCAACTTCTTTGTTTTGTTTTCTTCTAGCATTGCAGTCCCTGTATTCAGTCATTGCTGGACTCTTTAAACCGTGGATACTGGTCTTGGATAAGGAAGATGGAAGGTATATATTGCCTTTTAAATGAATTTTTGCTGAAGTAATGACTTTAGGCCTGTAAGAATGGTTTTCATTGTTGCCTGGGATTTTTTTAGTTTATGACTGTATTGTGACTTTCTATTTAAGTAGCTGTTACCTGTGCCATATCCTAAGTAATTACAGAACTAATTAATTAAGTCTAATTTTCCAAGGCTTAAATTGAGTAATAATTTTAGATTTGTGAAATATTTCTGTTTCCTGACCAGAGCTTGCTTAGGAGAAAATATGAATGCAGTCAGCTCTGAAAACACTGAAACTTGATTTTTTAGATTCTTTTTTTTAGTTTTCATAATATCTATAATACCTTAGTTTAACACAAAACAGAGAAAGACAAACATATGCAATCCAAAGTGGTATGTAGAGAAACTTCAGGCTAAATCAGTCCTATGATAATCTACTGTCTTGTGTATCTGTGTCTTCACATGAATAATTATTTGTAATATTATACATTTAAATTTTACTTCCAAAACCAAAAGCTTTTTGAGTTGTGAGCACATCTTCAGCACTTAGAAGGCTGACTGCAGGTGGTGTATGCTGTCATTCAGAAATTCTGGTGTTTTGCTCTTTAATTCAATTACAAAAGTCAGACAGGTAATCACTGCTTACTCAGTGGTATCATGGATCATCAGTGTGACATTACAGTATGTACTTTTTCTCAGGAAGAAGTGAACAGTCCGAAAGAGTTGAGTTCGAGAGAACTGCTGGTGCCTGTGCCATATTGATTTACTGTGCTTTAGGATATTTGAATATTTAAATTGCTTAAGTGTTTATGATCTGATAACTCAGCTCTAAATTTATGTTGCTTTTCTTCTACTTCTTTAAGTAACCAGCCTTGCTACCCTTGGTTGGAGAGTGACACTCCTGTAGTATCCACCATGGTCTGTTTGTTTACAGATTGCATCAAGCTGTTGCATGAGAGCTTTAAAGGTGGGTGAAGTCTACACTGTTTTAATGTAGTGGCACTTTCTGTCCTATCAGGCCAAAAAAGACTTTTGTTTTAGATGTGGGATGTGAGGTGATTTTATCTGTTACGAACTTTTAGCCAGGCTGGTCACTGCAGTGGTACCAGGAGCATTTCTTTATTTCGTCCTTTTATAAACACAAATACAACATAAAAGCAATAAAGCTCTACATGGAAGGAATTTTTTAGAACTTTGAATTGTTGTCCTGCAACTTCTGATGTCCTTCCTGAGGAAGGGCATGAAATCATAAGCTTCCCTGGTTGTTGATTTGGAGAAAAAAAATAAATCTAAAAGCTTAATGTGCATTTTTTATTTTCTGTAAATTTTACTGTAACTTCCATTTATGGTTTTTTGTCTTCAAAATTGGACTTTGTAATCAAGCTTTCCCTGATTTTTTTTCTGTTGTTAATTGAGCTGTTGTCTTTGAATCTAGATAAGTTGTTGCCAAGCCACCATGGGGCTCTTTGGTTACATCTAATGCATTACTGTGAATGCTGCACAGCCCCCAAAATGCCAGAGTTTATTCTCTATACTTTCCATACTGAGTTCAGAAAGCTTCCATGGAAGGAAATGCATCCAGACCATATGCTTATGGAAGAGTTCTTTAAAGTGAGTACACAGTATCTGTTAAATTAAGTTCATAGCCAGTGTTGCCATTGAAGACAACTGGAGAGCTGAAGACAGTTCTTCTAGCAAGTAAGTTTTTAAAGTTTGTAGCATTCACAGCTGCTCATTTTGTCATTGATTTTTGTAAAGGAATGCTACTGAGTGTTAGACAAAGTTGTGTGGAGCTGTAAAGCTGGCAGTCTTTGTAATCTGACATTGCTCTATCTGAATGACTCATTACATATTATAGAATCATAGAATAGCTTGGGTTATATTTAATATGTATTTAGTAACATATATTACTGTTGTCGTATTTTTCTCACTTCCAAGTTGCCTGAGACAATGTAAAACTGCAGATGGGTGTGGAAATGCTCCAGGATTTACTACTTATCTGTTTGGGATAAGTTCTTCATGCAGTTCTAAACAGGCTTTATTACAGCTAAGAGTTTGTAATAAATTAATTCTTTCTGGCTTGCAGTAGCTTGGTGTTCTATATTGGTTATTTGAGAGCCTTAGTTACATGTGCAACTCTTCTGGTGAGGGGTAAAATGATGGAGAAGTGTATCTATCTTCTCCTTTGCTGACCTAAAATGCTGCTGTGGCTACTGAAAAATAGGAAAGTATTTATATCTTACTTTGGTTTTTAGATGCCTTTTTTCATTTCTCCTTCCTAGATTGAAAGAGGCAGCCCCAAGAGTTGTTTCCTATTCTTGGGTTATGTGTTATGTGAAATAAACTGGGTCAGTGTCCTCTCTGATGCCTGGAATCCCAACCCTCATCCTCAGACTCACAGCATGATTGTCTGTTTGCTGTATATGATGGTCCTGCTGGCAAAGGAGGAACAACTTACAGGCAAAGAGGTAATTTTTGGAAAGGTTCATACCTGCCTGTCTCAGAAGAATAATAACCCTTTGCTATCAAGGGCAAGTAAGGTTGTGCCTCACTTGCAGAACTGCTAATTCAGAAGGGGTTTTTGCATAGGTGAAATACCCCAGAGATGGGGGTATTTCCATCTTCCAGAGATGGCCAAGACTAATTCCTTGTGTAAAGCATTTTGTATAACTTATGTGGAAAAGAACAAGAGCTGCTGTTCATTTCAAAAAGCTTCTGTTGGTGCTCCAGTAGTGGTGTAAAGAGTAAGGAAATAAATAACAAACAGCTTCCTGGAGTTACAAAATTACTCTATAGGCTTTGGAAAGAACAAATAAGTATGTTAGTTTCATTAGTTTTTTAAAAAATCATTCTTATTAAACAAAGCTACTGTGCAGTTGTTTTACCTTCCATTTTTAAGTCTGGGATGCTCCATCATATAGTTTTCTTAATCCAGTCTTCAGTTAAAATACGTGTTTCCTTTTCTCTTTCCTAGTTTTGAAGAGCGTTACTTATAAGCACGTGCAAAGTAGAAGCAGTATTAACAAAAATTTATGTATGCACATATAATACATGTGCATATATATATGTATGTGTTATGTACACCTGTATATAGGTCTGCCTGGTTTGATTCAGGTAGTCTGCTGACATGAGTGCAGGAGCAGCTTTGACTGGTGGTTGTGCCTGTGGGAAGAATTGGGAGGATCACTGAGTCACATTTATTCTGTCATAGCCAGTCATGTAAATCTCCACTGTGCCTTGCTTTTTCTGAATGGCAAACATGAATGCATAGAGGGATGGTAAGGAATCACCCACTTATGAAAAGCTTACACCTGGCTCTGTGCCTTACTGTGTGCATGTTTGTGGTGTTTTCCAACCTGATCTTCAGCGCTGGTCTTCCAGTACTGTACTACAAGTACTTCCAGTTTCTTGTGTTAAGCGCAACTCAGCAATGGGATTAGTCCCTGTGAGGTTAGGAGTAGCACTTCATCTGGGTGTAGTTTTTTTTTTTCATTGCTGTCTAAAAAGAAAATATTTGTCTGCTTGAACATGTTTTCTGTAATTGTTCAGTCCTTAACGGAAGTGCTTTTACAAACATTTATATTTTACTTTAAAATGCTCCCCTTCTAACTTCATATGATGTGATGACAAGTAACAATGATGTAACAACACCTTGAAGACCAGATACATCTTTTAAGAAGCTTGGCACTGCTTGCTCCTGAGTTACTGGGGACAAATTACTTCATCTGTAGGTTGAGTTTTCTTGTTCCCTTGCTCTGAAGGGGGATTTGATAATTTCTGATTTCTGAGGGCTTTTCCTGTTTCCCCAGTAATTCTGAATTCACCCCTGTATTTCTGAATTACTGGAATAGGAAGGAGAAGCATTGGGTGTTAGGATGTGCTTTCCAAACCCGGTTTTGCTAAGAGCTCTGTATGGGTAAATCTGTCACAGCCTCAGTCCATTGCTTTTGGAGGACTCTTGCAAAGGGGCTGGGTAATCTTCAAGAAGGCCATTTTACATTTGCCAGTTTTCCTCTAATTGTAGTGTCTTCCATTGTCTATTTCCTCTGAGGCATTACAAGATGCTGCGTCAAGATGCCACCATCAGCCTTTGATCAACATTGTATTCCAGTTCAGGAAAATTACCAGAGTTCACATACTTTGACCTGAAAGTATTTGCTAATCAGAAGCTTCTAAAGCTTCAAAAGATACCTGTTTGTACATTGTGTGAGTCAGCCTAAGGAATTCCCTCCTAGCCTCCAGCAGTGTGTTAAACTGACACAGCCCATCACTTGTCTTTTACCTCCCAGGAGGCTCCTGTGACACCTTGACCTAAGCCTCAAACTTTCTCAGCCCTGTGTTCCAGTTCATGAGCAACTTGAGAAGTACTTGATGTACCAGAGTCACATTCTTGTTGATGTAGTCTAATTTGGGTTAGCTCTGGATTGTTACAATCTCTAGGTTGTGTGTCAGCACAATTCCAGTATTTGTTCATTATATAACATGCAGAAATCTGGTGTTTCTCAGTGTCTAGGGTGGCCCTTTTATGTTGCAGATGTGTATGAGCCCATGAGAAGAGGATGATGATAAAGGAAGCTATACTCTCTGCCTCTTACAGACTGCTGTGTACTTGCACTGCCAGTGTGAGTTGTGGACGCTGTAGGCTGCTGTACAGTTCAGGGTGGTATTTATTAAAATGAGCACTTGAGGAGGACCTCAGGTTGGAAGGTGTTTCACTGAGGAAAATTGAAGGACATGGCTTCTGTCCCTGGTTCAACTGTGAACTTAGGTTTTTTAAAATTAATTTTAATCCTTTTTTAAACCTCTGCTGAAGTGACTTTATGTTGTAGGTCTTTGTTTCTTTCTAGCTCTTTACATGTTAAATTTTAATGTCTCTCACTGACTTTTGAGCCTGATTAGAGCTGCTGCAGCATCCTGGGTACTGTTAAGTGATGCTAGAAGTGACATGTGTGGGCTGGTTTTCTGCTTGCATAAGGAGCTAGACTCCCAGTGGTTATCTCTTTCTATGGGTTTTCTGCTCCATCTCCTTCAAATTTTGGAGTCTGGGCTTCCTTCCGGTATTGAGTACTGTGAACGTTAATTTCAAACACTGAAGAAGGTCAAACTTAGACTAATGTCTTTAAATCTTCAGGAATCACCACTCATAAATCTTCTTGGACAGACCAGCTCCCTTCCTTGGCAGCTTGTGGGAATTTCATCTTACCAAAGTATCATCAGCTACTGCAACAGTCACTACCCTCCCTCTGTTATCCTTGCTAAGGATGCTGCAGCTGAACTGATTGTGAAGCTCCTGAAAATCTCAGCAGGCTTTGGTGCATCTTCAGACAGTCATGTCCACCTTGTAAGTTGAACTGGATTTGCAGTGTCTCTGAGCTCTTCTTGTCATTTGCGTGTTCTGCTTTTGTATATTACAGAGTGTGGAAAGAATTCTAGGCATGATCTTTTTTTCCTGATTTATTTAAATTTCGATTAACAGGATGCAACCCTGAAGTGCCGAGCATACATTCGCCAGGTGGTTCAGTTTCTCAGCACCTTAGAACAAAGTGGAAAGATTACGCTTGCAGTTCTGGAACAAGAAATGTCCAAGTTGCTAGATGACATTGTCATCTTTAATCCTCCAGGTTTGTGTTAAAAGAAGTGGCAAACTACTTTAAAGCTGTCAAGATCCCTTATTCTACTTCATGGCTTGTTGGACGTCTGTGACTGTGTAGTTACTTACATTACTCTAATGTCTTCTTTTTGCGCAGCAGGGTATGTTGCCTTGATGTATATATAGGTGGTATATTAGCACAACACAAAAATATGAATGTTAGCCTGTAGAGCTGTTAAAAGTGACAGAACCAAAACTAGAAACAATATACAGGAGCTCAGTGGATTCTATTTTCTGTTCTCTATTTTTTTTATATTTTTTAAAATTTTGTTTGCATCTTTATTAAATTAAAAGGAAGGATGACACAATTACTCTCATTGTCCTTCAGGGATGGGATTCTAGAAAAGAGTTCCAACCTGGTGTGCAATTTGGAAAACTGACTGTTGGAAGTAGGGGAATGATACTGATGTATGCTAATAGTATGGTGTGTCCACACTTACAGCATTTGTATCTTTCTCATTTCTATTACTAATACCAGCCTGAGCTTCCTCTATCAAACCAAAACTTCAGGTGAAATCTGCTGCCTTGCTGTACTACACAGCAAGTCAGGAGTCGTGTCTCTTCCTGTCCTTTACTCATATAGCTGTGCTAGCAAGAGTGAACAGGAAGTGTCTGAAAGTCTGTGAGAATGAGAACTGTCTCTTTCACTGCTTGTATTGCTACTTAGAGAAGCTCTGTAGGATACCCTCATAGTCAGTAAAATTCTTTGACTTCAAGAGAAGTGAAGGCTTGCCTGTTGCTGCTGATGCTTCTTGTAGCCAAGATGTTCTGGATGAAACAGGAGCTCTAGTGTAAGAGGTGCAGATCTGTTTCATGAACCGCTATGCACGCTTGTATGTGTTTAAAGGCTGAGAGAATGCTCTGTCTTGCTCAGCCAGACTGTGGAGTGCAGCAGGGTCACTGGTTTAATGGCACAAAAGCAGCGGTATATGTAAGATTTAGCTTCTCTGTGAGGCATGAAGGAGGCCGGCAGAAGTTTTTTGGAAGAGGCTCTGGAGCACTTCCTTGAGACCAGGAGAACCATTTCAGTACATAGACACTGGAACCCAAATTCAGCTTTTCCACTGAACACTTTCTGTAGGTGCTGGGAAAAGCCTCTTGCTCATTAAACACCTCAATTCCCTGCCTGCATTTACAAAACGGCAGTAAGACCCCCATTCCTTGCAGTCTCTTCCCTTTCCGAGGTAGTACATTGTTCATTAAACAGAGAGGCACCTGATAAGGATGCACAGCAGAGTAAACTGGAGCCCATCTTTCACGTAAGGTCTTTTACCAAGATTACAGTGCAAATAAATTGAATGATAAAGCATGTTTACAGTCTCCAATACATACTCTGGTATAAAATCACAGTTTAAAGCACACCTTAGAGTGAAACAAACAAGATTTTAGATTATTCAATTTAAGATATAACAGACATGAGCCCTGAAATGTTACAATCCCCTCACGCTTCTCAGGGTTTCCTGCTAATCCCAGTGTTCAGTCCCATAATATCTTTCTGAAACTATCTTGGCTTTCAGATATGGACCTGCAAATGCGTCACATGGCCCTCAGCAGCCTCTTCACAGAAACACTGATGATGATGAACAATTCTAGAGTGACAACTGCTGAGTCTCTACGAGGGAGCTTGCGAAAGTGGGTTGACAGCAAAGTGCATGGGTTGCTGGCGATGCCCCTCCTTACAGCAGCGTGTCAGAGCCTGGCCTCTGTGAGGCACATGGCAGAGACGACAGAAGCCTGTATCGCTGCTTACTTCAGTGAAGGTAGGAGCCTGTCTTCTACTGCTGCTTGTCTCAAAACATTTGATTAGTCATGGATGCCCATTGAATACTAATCATCTGGAATACTTACAGCTTCACTCTATGTAGCACTGGAACTGGGTTTTAATCTGGTTTCCGTAATCAAAGCCACTTTCTTTGTATCTGATGGCTCCCAAGGCTAGATAGAGAGAAGTTAAGCCATTGTGGTTCGAGTTTTGCAACTGCTCTAATTGTGTTTTCTTAAGAACCATACCTGTCTTTGTGAAAACCGATTTGCTCTGTGTAATGGTTGCCATTTTTCCAGCTAAAGGGGAAGACTTTTTAAAAGGAATCATCCTAAGAGAACAAAACAAGTATTTTTCCCCTCCTCTAGTGTTATATAGGCTAATTTAAGAAGAAACCAATCTTGATTGGTAAAATTCTGAGGGGTTTTTTGATGTGATTCCCCCCTCCCTTCCTGCTTATATAATCCTTGTGGAACCACATTTTGGTGTCTTCCACATTCTGTGTGATCAGATTTCAGTACACCTGAAGGAAAGATTTAAAATTCCATTGTTAAAATTCCTGAATTTAATCCTGACTAAATGCTGGCAAAGTATCTTGCCTTGGCCTCAAGGAGGTGCCATATGATAGTGGAGGGGTTTTTTTTGTCTCCATCAGACTACCATGGCAAGCTGGTTACCTGGAAAATAGCTAAACCAGCCCAAATTCTGTGTTACAGGAATACAGTGAAATAAGTGCTGCTTTCTCACATACTCTTTGTTCCATTCTTTTATTTACAGATTCTCCTCACTACCAGGATTTAGGCTGGGGCCCTATACTTGCCTCCCTCCAAGTTCCTGAGCTAACCATGGAAGAATTCTTGCAGGAGTGTCTGTCTTTAGGAAGCTACTTGACCCTATATGTCTACCTGCTGCAATGCTTAAACACTGACCAGACTCTTACAAATGAAATGAAGATCCTGCTCACCATCAGCAAATGGCTGGAACAAGTGTACCCAAGGTAGAAAACTCAAGGCTTCTGAATATGCTTTGACTTCTAATTAGGTTGTCGTTGTATAGGCAGTAAAATTAGGTAGCCAGGTTAATTAGGTTATGTTTATCATGCTGCTGAATGAAATGGCAAGTTCTTCTGTATCTACTCTTATGGAGTCTGTCCAATCTCAGTGCCAGCACTAATAGTTGTTGTTAAACAGGAGAAGGAATTTAACTTGAACACTTCTGGTGCAGTTTGAGTCAGTTTTCAGTCAGAGAAACTTGATTTCAATGGCAGCCTGAATTTGTGCTGAATTAAAATGACTTTAAGCAAACCCTCAAATCACTGTGGGTTTCACTTCCCAGAATGTCCACTAGGTGGGTTGTGTTATGTGCTAAATACTCAGTTTGTCCCTGAGAGACCTCGTGGTCAGAACTGCTTAATATGGGGACTGTACAGCAGAACTGAACCGTGTCTGAACACAGTGGATCTGGTGGGGTGCCCAGAGTTAGGGACCTGTAAAACAGCTTGCTAGAAAAGAGTTCTGGCGGGGGACGGATGAATACCTTTGGGGTTTAAATAATAATACCTTGTACTTAAAGTATGTAACAGCTATATCTAAGTTGCTCCTCAAATTGCCAGAATTTGGTGAATATTTTTCCATATTAATGTTGCTAATATTAATATTTGCTGTGAAGGAATACTTTGGGAAAATATATGTTCCCACTATTTCTTGAAATTCAAAGAATCCCTTCACTGTTGTAGGTACCATAGTAATTTGGTTGCCAAAGTGTGAAGGATACAGCAAAGCCACTGTACACAGCAAATTAAACCTTGCTCTAAACATCAAAGCTGAGAGTGCCTGGAGTGGGAAATGACTGGGTGGAGTAATGTGAGGATAGTCTGATGCAGGAAACTCGTGCCGGTGCTTTATGCGGAAAATCTGAGCTAGTCAACTTAAACTGCAAACTGTTTTGGAAAGAATAAAAATATCATGGGGGAGCTTCACTTTGTGCTTTGCTTAACAAAAATCTTCAGTGTTTCCTTTTCTATATGATCATATCAAAAGTCTAAATTGTTGTGGAAACAATAGCTAGTGTTTTCTAAAGTGTTTTATTGGTAAGTAAATAAAAAAGGGTAGAGATACAGCTTCATTCCTTTTATACAAGTTTAAATCCACTTATGGCTGCAATATAATTTATTCTCAATTGTAAAACTTTAAAGGAAGCATTGTTCTTTGTCCTTTTATGAACCCTTAAAACCTGGTAGCTGATGTGTGCTTCACATCTGTAACAACAGCAGTCACAGCAGTGTAGTATCTGGTAATAGTATAGTTATGCTATTTTCATATAGTAAGATTAGCTGTCATTAATTAAGCATCTGGGCTCTTCATGAGCATAATGGGGAGAGTTGCAGACTTCTTAACCAATGCATCTGGCTTTTTTATTCATATTTTGTTTTATTTTATTCTTTAAATCTTACCTAAAGCTCAGCAAAGGAAGAGGCAAAGTTGTTTCTTTGGTGGCATAAAGCCATGCAGCTATCCTTGATTCAGATGGAGCAGGATGACACTGTTCTGATTGAATCTGTCATTCAGACACTGCTGTCAATCCAGGGCAGGCAGAGTCAGCTGGCTGAAGAGAGAGTGACTTCCGGAATACTTGGTGCTATCGGGCTAGGCAGGAGATCTCCTTTGTCACCCAGGTAAGGGCTGAAGGTAAATTAATTGATTTGAGTCATCATGTTAAAAAGCTGCAGCCTGGATCCAGACTGCACAGCACAATGTCAAAAGATGTTCTGAATGCATGGCGTGCCCAAATCTGTAAGGTTGTTTGGGCCCATCGCAGAAAAAAATGTACACGTGTTTTAAACTTGTTAGGAAGTGAATATGAACTTCTGTAAAGTTTGCAGTGGAAACGGAAGGAATATGCAGTGATTTGTGATTCTGGCTTAATGTCCATCTCATTAAAGTTTATAGAGAGACTGTTTATTAGAGGAAGATACTTCCACCTCATCTGTAGAAGATAATTTGAGTTGTCCTCACAAGAATTTTATATGATCACATGCACATTGCCTTTTCCATCTTACCCTGGAGGTGTTTGAAGTCTTAAGAGAAACTCAAAGAATTATGTGCTTGTCTGTTACTCACTTTGCTTTCTAAAGAGAGACACCAAGTTTGGTTATTAGGTATTAAAATCAAGTTCACCTTGGAAAGAATGCTACAAAAAATACTTAAAATGTTTGTGGAACATCAGTTCAACACAGTACCTAAACATAACACTGTGCTTATAAAAACCTTCTGGGATGCAATCCTGTTGAAATTGCTCTGAAATCTTAGTCTTGTTAACTCTTTGTTTTGGGTGATAAGAATGTTTCAGAGGCTGAGAAGTGAAGAAGTATTTTGGATGTGACCTGAGGGCTCTAGTTAGTCTTGGAACAGATGTAATATTTTGTATGTATGGTATTTTATTGTCCTCTAATATGTATGATATCCTATCATGTATATATTAAAGTGATGCATTTATTTCTAATGCATTTAGAAAAAAGTTCTCTAAAGCCATTACTATGTTTCTCGTAGAGATACCTCATGGGATAGAACTTCAGTTTATCTGCTGTTGGAGGACTTGCAAATTTGATACCACCTTCTCTCTCTGTCCTTTCACTATACAAGGTTTAGGGTGGTTGCCCGCAGTTTGTCAGCCTTCCTCCTGGTGCAGATTCCTGCGGAGGGTCAAGTCCGCCTGAAAGCGGGGTCAGAGCCAAAGCTGTCGCTGAAGGCCCAGCAGGTAGTGTGTGCGAGTTGCTGGCTTATTGACATGCCTTCTTTGTGTCCTTGCTCAGCTTGCTGGTTAAAGCTTGTAAGAGTCACTACAAGCATTCCTTCAAGCTAAATCATGCTCTCAGCTTGTTAATTTTGTTCGACACTGAATGCCCTCAGTCTTTCTTTGCTACTGCTTTTCTCCTGGCTGTAAATTCTGAATTTCAGAAACAGGTTGTGGCTTCCATTTATTGTCTCAGGGAAAGGGGTCTATCACGAACTTCTTGTGTGTTCTTTTGCCATACATCAAAACATCATCTTGGAATTTGCTAGAGATGAGGCCAGCTGCAGCATAGACCAGGTGATGATGTGAGTTTGCTGAACTCTGATAGCAGGACAGTGTGTCTGAGCCTTAAGCTAAAGTGATACTAGGTAAAACTGTTTATACAGCCTTGTGTATTAATATGAAGACATCATTTTCTAGTCTTACATGCTGTAAAGATGCAGGTGAATTTATTGTGTCTGTAAAGAGAACATTTGGAGCATAGTACATGGAAGGAATTTAAAGCAAACAGGAAAAAACAATGCTGCTGTGATTGCACTGCTTTTGAGTGATAAAGCAGAGCTACGTTCACACTAACATTTGTTTATATGAGATCAGGGCTTAAAAGCCCTGTGACAAATAAACATTATTTTTTTAGCATGTGCTCTCACCATGTTGTTGTATCGCTAAGTGCATGAGAAGAGGAAGGGGGAGTTGATTAGAAACCAAATCAAAGTAACATACTTGGTACAACTTGTTTCTCTTCTCTCAGAAATTTATGAACCTTGTCCAGACATATTTTCCAGTGTTTCCCCTGAGTCGTACTGCCAGCATAGCCTTTTACATACAATTTCTAATTTGGCATTGTCTCTGAAATATTATTAATGGAGCAAAACAATACTTTCATGAAAGTAAGATATTCAGAAGAAGCAAATAGTTAAGTGTGTTGCAGTTTGTACTTTAACGCAATTTCCTTAAAACTGTGTCTTTGAGTTCATGAAGTAAATATTTGACAGTATATTTAATACTATATATTTAGTAATAATAGTATATTAGTAATATATCCAGTAATAATAGTAATATATTTAGTAATAAAGTATGTTTAGTAATATTTGACAAGTAATAGTTCCTAACAAGCCCTGATTGAACAGTTATGTTGATTTCAGGGAGTGAACAGCTTGAAAAAAAGCGAGTTGATTTGAAACACTGCTATGTGATTGTATTTTACAAATGTTGTGTTATGAATACTCTGGGTTCTCTGGCACATAAGGATCTTTTAGTAGAATTGTGCATATGGTGGCTTACAAACTGGCTTGTGGACCAAAGTACTCACAGCTGACAGAATTTTCCCTTGTATCTGTAGGCACTGAGTGTTCTTGGATCTATGGCCTCAAACAAACAATATATGGATTATCAAGAGCAGCTCTCCCAGGCTTCTCTGTTCATCAAGCATCCAGAACATTGCTTTCGAGATTGCAATAATCTTCTGTCTCTCCTTATTAACACTCTGTATCCAGAAGTGCATTATTTGGATAGCATACGGTAGCAGCACTGAGCTCACAGAATCATCATAGAGTCATGGAATCAGCTGGGTTGGAAGTGACCTTGAAGATCAAGTCCAGCCATTACCCCAGGACTGCCAAGGCTACCATTAAACCACATGACCACATCTGCACGGTTTGTGAACACTTCCAAGGATGGTTCCCAGGGCACTTCCCACTGCCCTGGGAAGCCTCTTCCAATGGCTGATTGTCCTCTCTGTGAAGGAATTTTCCCAAATATCCAGTCTAAACCTTCCCTGGCTCAGCTTAACGCTGTGACTTCTTGTCCCATCATCCAATGTTAATTATTCTGGTTTACATAGAATGTTGTTATTGCGCAAGTAATTTTTACCTTCCACTTTTAGTCAAGCCAGAAATGTGAATGGGAACTGGCACTGGCAAGTTTTCACATTTTCAATGTTTTCTTTCTTTTGATTTGTTGGCATGTAGAATTGCTTAGATTTTGTTGACTGAAAACACTTGAATATCTTCCTGTATATGATGCAGGAGAATACGTGAGGACAGGTGTACAAATCATTAGCCAGCAAGCCTTATCCTGTGGCATCTTAAGTTTTTGCTTCGTGCTTTTTATTTTCCACCATGCCATCACTCAGGCCAGTTCAAAGTGAGTGGAGTATTGTGTATGAAAGAGGTTTTGACTTTCTTAACCAGTCTGACTTAATCTTATGTGAGTATGTCTGGAGACTTGTGAAATCTCTGTATTTGGAAAAAATAGTATTTTAAATTTTGACTTTTTTTTCTTGCTGTCCCACAGAAGTCTGTAGTTGGAAGGCATGCTTACAATCTTCTTCCACTTCTGTAAATACAAGCTAGAAAAAGAACTTTGGGGTTTCCTATTTTCTAAATACTAGTGAATACGCATATATATATTACTTGATTAAATGCAGGTAACTTCTACCCAAGTTCTTCTCAAATCAGGGGATTTAAATGCTGAGACGCATCTTCTGGATCTCCAGTGTCTGGCAGGGGATCATTCAGTTATGTTCTTGCTAGATAGGATTACTTAATTCTGAAAGTCTGGTTGTTTAGGAAATACTGATTTAGAAGGTGGACACCCACCATGTAAGTTTATGTTCTGGCAGAACTTTAGAAGACACTGTGAAAAGGTATTTTTCTTGTATTGAAGTTGGTGATCACTTGTTTCAAATTCTGTTGCCAAAGCATGAACCATGAGTCTGTAAATCTGCTGTTTCAGCTGAATAATGGCTGGTTTTGTTGCCTTGTCTGATCATAAGATGCACTTCTGTTCAAGGAATGCAGAAGGTGAGTGTCCCCAGTTGCTTGTCAGTTGTCCCTTTCATTACTGATCTGTTTGAGGTGACCCATGATCCTGCAGTCCCAATCCATACACCTCTGCGAAGGAACGCTGACTGCCTCTTCTGTTCCTCCATTAATTGTGCCTTTATGTTTATGACATGGTTACATATGGTACTTGGTACATGTATCATGTTGGTACATGTTTCTAACATGGTACACATGGTTAAAACGTTAGTTCTGGTCGCTAGGGGAAGGAATTGTGCTACCTACTGTCTGGTCAATGATGCTTTGAAGTGTTGCTGTGGTTCTGGTGTTCTTGGAAAAGAAAACACCTTTTTTTTTGTCTTGACAGATTCTGACAACTGTGCCAGCTGGGTCATTGAATCACCTTTATCTTAATGTGGTCTTAGAGTTCTTTGCTCTATCTGTGAGCCTATACATATATATACATATGTACATCCCTCTGTATATTAACCAGATAGCAACGCAGCATGGTTTTTAACAGACTCTTGGAAAATTCATGTCTGGAAGAATACATTCTGCTGCTTTCTCACCCCCTCCCCAGAGACTTAAAATCACTGGTTTTATTAGATTTAATGTTACAGATCAGTTGCATAAAAAATGTGAAAAAGTCAGAAATATATATGTTTGACATGCACTTTGCAAATGAGATGTTGTTTCGGCTGTTGAGTTTTTACAAATGTTGGATTTATAATATGCTATATCTGCAAAGACTATACAAAATAAAAATGAAAAGTCAAGAAATTTGTGACAAGCACTATGATATTTTCAACCTGCTGGAACAATTCAAGTTAGGTAATAATTGTTCTTTGAGAGGGAAGTATGATGGGGAATGCCAGCTCAGTAGATGAAGGTCTGGAGACTATTCTCTTTGACATTCTGGAGTTGATGTGTGTGACACAACAGCCTGATTTTGTGCCAAGAGACCAGGAGAAATTTCTTTTATGTGATGGCAGAAATACTGCTGCTCTGTCCTGGCAAAATCCCTCAAACCTCTGTAGTAATGTGATTGTAGGGCTAGGCACTGGTTCTGTTCTTTCAGCACTCACAACTGACCCAGGCTGGAATTTGGTATTTATCCCAAATGAGGCAAAAGCTGAATGTGTGAAGGGAAGTGGGAGAAAACTCTGCTTCCAGTGCTGGTGCTACAGCAGTTTTGCTGAAGGCTTTGCTGGTGAGAAGGGCTGAAGCAAGATGTTGCTGCTGTCTGCAAACACTGCTGACACCACCATCATGTGCATTTTTTTGTTGTAACATCTCCCTGAATAACTTGGTGCTTAAAAAGAGAGGGTTTGGACAAGGGCCTGTAGAGACAGGACAAGGGGGAATGGCTTCAACCTGCCAGAGAGGAGATTGAGATGAGCTCTTAGGCAGAAGCTCTTCCCTGTGAGGGTGCTGAGGTGCTGGCACAGGGTGCCCAGAGAAGCTGTGTCTGCGCCATCTCTGGCAGTGTTCAAGGCCATGTTGGATGAGGCTTAGAGGAATCTGCTATAATGGAAGGTGTCCCTGCCTGTGGCAGTGGCTTGGAACTGGTTGAGCTTTAAGGTCCCTTCCAACACAAACCAGTCTGTGAGTCTATGAAAAGTAATAGAAAATATACTGTTGCCTTTTTTTTACCATTTCTTAATCAAATAATTCTGATGAAAATTATTTGTTTATCATGGCTAAAGTACTCTCAATAATACTATGGTGAGCACCAAGAATTCTGGAGAATTCCCCGTGAGCTGCTGCTTTTGCTGTATGTGTCACACCAAACCAGTCTTCTGGCTTCTTAGTGACCATGGTAGTGGAAGAAGTCTGAACCTATGCTTTCCTCGAGTACAGGGGAGCAGTTTTATTAAGAAACAGATCCACTGGCAGTTCTCTGTTGCAAATATGAACACCAGATCCTAGGGTTTTATTCTCCCTAAATAATAGCGGTGCCCAAAAGATTGATGACTTGTTTCTTCTTGTCTTACTGGAAAGATTTTAATGTTCTCAGTACTTCACACCCTCCCTTCTGCCCTAAACTGCAAGGTTTTGTTCACATCAGGTCTTGTTCACATCATAAATATAACCAGGTAGTCTCAGAAGGAGAACAGTTTTGTGTTGATTTTAGCACTGTAGATTGCAGTGAAAGGAGATGAAATTGGAATGTCAGCTTAAAGCGTGCCTTTTGGATAATTGGTACAGTTTAGTTGGGGAATGAATATCTCTTTTGTCTCGCACAGCAGATGTTGCATTGGGATGAATTGTTGCCTGTGGACTGCGGCTTAAGTGTTAAGAAAATTGAGGACAAATGGGGAAATGGACCTAACAGCTGAATGTGGCATTAATTTAAGGCAGTGGAGTGGAAAACCAGAAGCTGAACAGCAAGATGTATGAGACATACTCCTATGCAGGGTGACTCCACAGCATCCCACTGGGGCTGTGGTGGTGTGGGGATGGAAGCTGCTACCACTGACTCTGGAAGCTGCTCAACAGAGCAATGGCCAAATCCTCCCAAACGCTGGCTGTGTGTGAACTAGGGGGAAAAGGGGGATGAACTGGAACACATTTATTAGATGCCAGATAAGGACAGTACTGGAAACCTCCTGGCATGTGTCCTGCTGCATTTGGTCGCTCCTATACTGGTTTGAGTGGTGCTTTGAGTCCCTGGTGAGGGCCAGACCTGCCAACACGGGGCTGCTTCCTCACGTGCCTCCTGGGCATGTTGGGGTGCAGTGGGTGCCTACCACACCATCACTTCTGTTTGTTGGCCTGCTAACACTGACCTGTAAGCTGTCAGCAGGCTTATCATCTGCCCCTGGACAGTGCCCTGTTGTTGCTGTTGCACTCTCACATTAAGGACAGCTCCTCATCCTCAGCTTGTCCTTCCTGAAGAGGCTGTCTCTGTCCATGGCAGCCCTTCAGGCTTGTGAGCTGTCCCACAGCATCTCCATCATGCCAGTGAGACTGTACCCCTGCAACTGTACATGGACCTCTCAATTCCTCCTGCTTGTTTCCCCTGTTGAGAGGCACTTGGCTGTGCTGATTTCTCAGCACAGGTATGAGAGCTTTCCCCACAACGCTGTCCTGTAGGCACTTTATTGTGCACATACACTGGAGTGGGCTCCTTCCACTCCACTGCTGGCTACGAGGTCTCTCCTCAGCACCTCTCCCATACCCTTTGCTTTCCAAAGAACAGAACATCAGGTAGTGAGAAGGAAAGGTTGGGAGCAGACTCTTCCCATTGAAGATTGATTTAGATGGATGGGTTGGAGGTCCCTCACTAGGAGGACCAGCAGGATTCAGGCACACTAATTCCTCTGTTTCTCTTAGGGGTGTAGTGGGGTTCCTGTACCTGGATATCCTTATTCTCCCATTTCCTGCACTTACCGTGGGCTGTGCTCTGGAAGCCAGTAAGTGAAAGCCAAACAGTGCTAATCCATGAGTTTTCTTACATCTAAATTGCTACAGCTATTCTGTGCTGTCCATTTGCTGTCAGCACACCTGTGCATCCTACATCGGTTTTGTATTTGGACCCCAATTGCTTGAATTACAGAAGTAGTTTTCAAGAGAAGAATCCTGTAAGCCAAACCCCAACCCCATACATAGGTAGAAATGGGTTCTCATTATTCTATGTCTATAAACCATAAGGGCTTATAAATCCAGTTCAGTTTGTTCAACTAATATCTGAGGTCTCTTCCTGTGATACCTCTGAAACTGAGCCTACTGGTCCATGACTATGCTGTCTGCTATAACTTCATTTTTCTCTTTGCATCTTTCCCTATTTTTATTAAATGTAGCTTTTCCACTGCTGGGAATTTAAACTGGGATCTAAAAGATCAGGTTAAAGTATTTCCTTGTATTTATTATTTCTTTATTTCTTTATGTATTTTCCCTTGTTGTCCTCTCCAAGTAATTTAAAATTGTGCTTTCCTTTCCCAGTGAAGGGGTGAACTTTAAAATAACAGTTCCCAGGGTGGGGATGAGCTTGCAGCAGAACCACAGGCTTGATGGTGATTCATGAGCTGCGTGGGCTCCAGAAATGGGATTGTTATGGGAAGAGTTTTGGAGCTGCTGCACTGGCATTATTGTACAGAGCATTGAATCCAGTGATAACAAACCGGAAAGTAAGTTCTTGTCACCACTTCATATCTTTCAATTCTTTCTCATCCTCCTATATGCTAACCTGTTGCTCTTCACAGCCTGACCAAGACTCCAGGTGGACTTCCATCATCCTGTATTGTAAGCTGGGTATATTCACCTGGTCTTGGAACACATTAGCAATTGGGTTAGAGACTTGCCTGTGGATGGCCAGTGACTGTAGTAGCAACTTCATCTCAGGACAGATGAGTAGTGGGGCCTTAAGGGGACTTCTTCATGTAACACAAAGGTGGAAACCGTTTGGAAATAATTTTCTTTGGCTCTTTTTTTTTTTTTTTTTGTTTTTTTTTAAATGCCAGTTTGGTTTATTTGAACATTTTCATGGCATATTTATTACAAAGCACCGAGATTCTGCTTATGTGTGCACATTGACACTAGGAGCTGTAGTGGTGCTGCAGTACAGACCACCCTTTGCAAGCCTTGCTTTCAGCTCTGCTGTCTACCAGCTTTTGGAAAACCTCTTTTTCACTTGGACTCCTTTTGGAAGTTAGGATTTTTTTAAAACTCTTAAACTCTTAAATAAGCTCTCCTGGGAGTTAAGGAATAATAATAATTTAAAACAACAGCAACAACAAAAAAAAATAATCCAAACTCCAAATCCCAAAGAAGAACCCAAACAAGCAGAAATTCAAGTAGTGTTTTTTTCACAGCTGGTATTCGAAACATGAAAATTCACTTGCTGGCTCTAGGAAGCTGCATGTGGTTTGACAAGTGGAGTGGTGAAAAACTGCTTTTTGAAGTAATGTTTGCAAAACACCAAAACAAAAAGATGTGAGAAAAATCGTCGACTGTTACGTGCTTGCTCAATGCTATCTGATAAAGGCTAAAAACACACAGGTTGGGTTAGAACTGACATCCTATGTAGATCCTCTGCTGCTCTTCCAGCTCCGTTCCTCTTTGAGTTCTATTTTCTTCCTTGTTTTCCCTTTAAACCTTCCCTGGCTTTTAAGCAGCAACAGGAATGGAAGTCATGCGGCTGCAAGGCCTGTTTGACCTTCTGTGCATCATCCAACATTAGTCTTATATCCAGTGGGAAAAGGTACCCTTGTACAGAGCAGACTGGAATTGGAGCCATGTGGGTGTGGATGAGGCTGCCGTGTCCTCAGCTGCATCTCAGTGCTGTTCTTTGTGTTGGCAAAGTCTGGTCACCACTGTGTCTGCGGTCAAAGTTCTCATAGGTGGAGTCTTGTGGATGTGACCTGGCAATAGGAGAAGTGAGTAAGGTGAAGACAGATTTCTGGCAGTGCTAGACTTCATGAAGTGGTTTCAGCCAGTAGTTAAGGAGTGTCAGAGTGTCTGCAATACTGTATGATACAGATTCTCCCTGCTGCAGCAGGTAGCTTTCAAGTGTCTATCTAATGTTTTACATCTTAGAGCACCCAGCATCATTTCCAACACTGAACATTAACTAGTACTACCGTCCTGCTGCTCAGAGCTTCAGGAGTTTGTGATAAACCTCTCTTGAGAAGGATCTTCTCGTGTAGAATGCAGAGGATCTTGTTTCTTAAGCTGTTATCTGTGTATGTATCTATAGAAATACAGTCAAGGGTGCAGGTGTGTGTGGTTTAGACACTGTGAATCAGTGGAACTATGCTTTTGCAAATAGTTATTAGAAGTTTAACTCTCAGATTAAACTCTACAGAGGGGAGATTGAGATGAGATCATCAGCAGAAGTTCTTCCCTTTGAGGGTGCTGAGGTGCTGGCACAGGTTGTCCAGAGAAGCTGTGGCTGCCCCATCCCTGGCAGTGTTCAAAGCCAGGTTGGACAGGGCTTGGAGCAACCTGCTCTAGTGGAAGGTGTTCCTGCCTGTGGCAGGGGGGGGAACTGGATGAGCTTTAAGCTCCCTTCCAATACAAACTGGTCTGGGATTCTGTGATCACACAGGAGTAACTCAGGGTGGAAGGGAGCAGCCCTAGGGAGGTGTAATTATACTGACCTCAGATACAGCTTCTTCAGGTTTAGTCTAAAGATTGGTTTGGGGTTTTAGTTTGTTCCCTTTGCACTTCCATCCCTTTGTAGCTTGGCCACTCCTGCTGTCACTATTCAGGATTGGTGTTGTGCCGGGCAGTGGGAAATGCCAAAGGTACTGTGGGAGTATGGTATTGATGCCAGCCAAAGAACGGCCCTGTCACACCTGAGCTGGCTCTAAGGTGAGCTGTTTGGGATCTCTGTACCTTCCTCCACACTTCTCAGAGCTCATCAGCTTTGGGGTGGGCACCTTTTATGCTCCATTAGAGACTGGTGCAGATGGAAGAGAGGGTTTCTGTTGCACCATTTCCATTCTCTTCATCATTTCTCAGACTGGCACAGACTGTATCCCATCCTGTTCCCATATTCTGTCCCTCAAGTGCATCATTCTTTTGCTATGTTAATATGGTTTCCTACCACACTGTGGGGCTATGTCCCACATAAGCTTCTGCTGCAGCATCCGTATGCTATGGTCTCTCCAGCCTGCTGCCCTAGTCCCTTCTCCTCCTCCCAGAAGTGCCCAAGCCTTGGTCCCTCACAGAAGCCATCATCCCAGCCCTGTCCTTGTCCCAGGACCCTGCTCTCAGGCCAGAAGATGGCTGCCAAGACCAAGGACATGTTGTATTTCTCTCCTTTGCCATCTCCTCACTCCTGATGGATAAACAGAAGCAGAAGGCAAGACATTCTTACTGGGCGAGGCTGGATGGAGCTGAGGAGGCACCTGTGAAGTGAGAAGGAAGACATGGGTTAGCAATGTGGTCAGAGTGAGCTGGGGAGCCGGGACTGACCTATAGGTGCTGGGGACCTGCACTGCAGGGTGGTCACAACACTCCAGTGAACGGGGAGAAGATCTTCTGTCAGGTGTGTGGTACTCTTCATGGGGATGGGAACTGGGCACTGGAATATAAGGAGCAAAGTGTTTCTGGTTGGTCTTATGGCCTCTACAGTTCAAGACAAGCAGTGGCTTTTGCAAGGTGTTGATGTTAGATTGTGAAGATGGGTCATGCTAATATAATACTTTGTCCAGCCTGAAATGCAGAGCCCAGGATCCCTCCTGGTCCCCTCCTCCCCAGCATCACAGAGCAGGGGGCTGGGGACCAGCAGCCTCTGAGCTTCTTGGTAGGTCTCATTCCCCAGTCCATGAGCTGATTCTCATCTGCTACAAGCCTAGTTTCCCTGCTGTCATAGCCTTGGTGTGGCTGAGAGGTGGGATGTCACTAGTGATGGGGAAGCATCTGGATAGTGAGGCCCAGGGGACCAAGAGGTGTGATCTGTTAAATGAGGATGCCCACCCCAGGAGGTGGAAGTGTTGAATGGGATGCAGCAAAGATGAATCCTGCCCATGGGCTCCAGGGGAAGAGGTGGTTATTAGTCTGCTTCAGAAAAAAACAAATTAAAAACCTGGCTGTGTAGGCATCAGGTTCTCTGCTAATTGCCCATCTGTTAGTTATAACCTTACTCCTCGGATGCAGAAAAACTCCTGTTCCCTCTGTCTTTTCAAAAGTCCCTTCTCAAAGGAGACCTCTGCTCTGCAGCCCGTGACCAGCCAGCGAGGAACAACCTCTTGCTTGCTCTTAGATTTCTTCTTAGAAATATCCTTTTAGAGTGGAAAATCATGAAGAAACATTATAAAGTGCTCAAAACAAACCCAGCCCTTCCTAACTGATGCTACCTGTCACATCTCATTGCAGGTTACCAGTGTGATAGATACAGCAGTACGTACCTCCTCTAGAGAAAACAGTGAAGATAACTATCACCAGCAAAATGAGCACTTTAATTCCCAGTGGCACAAAGATCAGGATGAGGAAGAAGGAGCTGCTGGATGATCTGAACCTATAGAAGTACACGGTCCCCTCTGCTCTCCCGTGGCTGTTGACAGCGGTGCAGGTGTATTTCCCATCGTGGGTCAGGTACTGGAGCTCCCTGGTGACACGGTGGCTGGTGCTGGTGATGGAGCTGAGGTTGCTGTAGGGTGGTCCTGTCCAGGTCAGGGCGGGCGCTGGCTCCCCCTCGGCAGTGCAGCGCGCTTGGAACGTGTGATCCCCATTGGAGCTGACAGTAATGTTAATGATCCTGGGGGCAGCTGCAGAAAGCAGGAAAGTGCGTCAGGGTTCTAAAATGAAATAACTTGCAATGAGGCCCCATCCAACCTGGCCTTGAACACTGGCAGGGATGGGGCAGACACAGCTCTGGGCACCCTGTGCCAGCGCCTCAGCACCCTCACAGGGAGCAACTTCTGCCTCAGATCTCATCTCAGTCTCCCCTCTGGCAGGTTAAAGCCATTCCCCATGTCCTGTCCCTACAGGCCCTTGTCTAAAGCACCTCTCCAGGTTTCTTGTAGCCCCTTTAGGCACTGGGGGCTACTCTAAGGTCTCACCTTCAGGACCCTTCTCCAGGCTCAGCCAGCCAAGATCTCTCAGCCTGTCTCCAGAGCAGAGCTGCTCCAGCCCTTGCAGCATCTCCGTGGCCTCCTCTGGACTCACTCCAACAGCTCCACATCCCTCTTGTGTTGTTGCCCCAGAGCTGGGTTCTCCCCAGAGTGCAGCGGAGGGGGAGGATCCCCTCCCTCAACCTGCTGCTCACGCTCTGGGGTGTAGCTCAGCACAAGTGACGGTTCTGGGCTCAAGTGCACACTGAAGCCAGGTCATGCTGGATTCAAACCTTTCCTTCCTTTATTTTTCTCAGCACCTTTTGGCTGGTCTCTGCTCCCAAGGAACAAGGGATGGGACAAAAGGAAATGGCCTCAAACTGCACCAGGAGAGGTTTAGATGGAGATTAGGAGCAATTCCTTTCCCAAAGGGTGCTCAAGCATTGGAACAGGCTGCCCAGGGCAGTGCTGGAATCACCATCCCTGGAAGTGTTCACAAACCGTGTAGATGAGGCCATCAGTGACATGAGTTAGTGATAGCCTTGACAGTGCTGGAGTAGTAGTTGGACCTAATGGTGTTAAAGGTCTTTTCCAGCCTCTTTTATTCTGCGATTCTATGGTTCTTTCCTTAGAATTCCCCACCCTGCCTATGTTGGATAATGGAGCAAAGGGGTTCACACAGCGAAGCCTGGGTGCAAGGATATGTAGGCTATTTGTGTTTTATCTCTGCAATGGCTTGGTTTTATGAGCTTTGGTCAGCTACAACTGTTGTGACTTTCCACAGTGGCAGAAAGCAGAGGTACTGGGCTGTGCAGGGCAGTAGTCCATGGGGATGGAGTGCTTTCTGCAGCTGCACCATGAATCACAGCCTGATGCTGTCTGTAACATGGGCTTCTTTACAGCTGGTGACCCTTTTGTACTGACTGTGCCTGCACATTGTCCAGGACAAGGCAACCATGGTGCTCTCCTGCAAGTGTTACGGCTGTTCCTTTCGTCTCTGACCTCCAGAGCACACATAGATCCATCTGTGCGAGCCCTTTGGTGTGTGAGACTTGCCAGATTTGGCAAATTATTGTCAGGGAACATTTACACGCCTGACAACAAACTATTCTTCATGTTTTTCTCCAACCTTGTAGTGACACCTACCAGTGTAGGTCCCTGGTTGCTTTGGGGCAGCACATCAATACCAAAATAGGGCCACTTACTTTGTATCCTGTATTTGCAGCATATAGGATTGAACAGTGGTAAAGATCATCTGGGGGATGAGAAATGTTAAAAGGTCCACCACTGAACACGTCATCTTTGGTCTAGTCTGCTAAGGAAGCATAGAATGTAGGAGTAAGCTTATCTTACTTATCAACCCTCTCCTCTTGGGTCTGTTGACCTATTTAATGCATTTGGTTCCTAAAGGCCATCTGAAAACTGAAGGGAATTAAACGAGTGTCCCCATGGAGCAAAAGAATGAGTTCAATATTGATCTCGTTTTTTGTTAGGCTAGAAAACAAATATACAGCTCACAACCACCTACAGCATGTCTTTCTCCTTGTCTGTGTGATACAGGAGTTTGAGGGTGGAGGACTGATCCATAGGAAAGCTAGCTGTGCTAGCTGTCATGTCTCATTTTTTGGTGTTTAAATTAACCTTTTAAGCATTATTTAATTATTCTATTCACACTGTCAGCATCCATTCCCAAAGCAGGGTGCAGCCTGGGTACCATCTCTGTGTATGTTAACCAGTTCTTATGGTGGTAAAATCCAGCAGCCCCTGAGAGGCCAATCCTGCAGCCGTCCTACCCTGCTGTTCTGTGTATGCAGGTGTTCAGGAGCTGCTCCAAGTGAAGGAGAGCCGTGGTCACGCTGTGTGTGAGTGTGCCTTGGAGCTGCTCCAATGATGGAAAGCACTGACCTTGTAGAGTTTCCCTGGCAGTAACCACGCTCACCCTCGGGTCCCATCTGGACCTCACAGTGCACAGCAGACCTGAGACAGTTGCACTTCATATGCAAAGTCATCCCACACATGGCACTTTTGCACTTGTGAGTGAAGTCTGAGTATGCTCCTGAGCCCACCTGGGTCTCCCACTGATCCTCTGATCTACTGTGTACTCTAGGAGATGGGAATAGTGTTTGGCATTTGCTCATCATAGCTGGTTTTCAGGCTGTTTGTACTTATTGTTTGCTGCTCCAGAGGAGTGTGAACCTATGGCACCCAGGTACCAGGTGGCTTGCCGTTCCAATCCCGGAACAATCCAGTCATCCAGGGCTTCATGTGTTTACATTTGCTAACATGTGCTGAGCACTCAGGCTCTCCAGTGTAGATTCTGATGAAGAGGATGTCTTTAACCCCTTCCCATGGACTGCTGACCCCAGCTTGCCTCTCTGCTGCCTATACAGGTCCTGTGCTGAATGGACAAAACAGGATCATAGAAGCCTATGGTTTGTGTTGGAAGGGACCTTAAAGCTCAACCACTTCCAAGCCACTGCCACAGGCAGGGACACCTTCCATTATAGCAGATTCCTCTAAGCCTCATCCAACATGGCCTTGAACACTGCCAGAGATGGGGCAGCCACAGCTTCTCTGGGCACCCTGTGCCAGCGCCTCAGTACCCTCACAGGGAAGAGCTTCTGCCTAAGAGCTCATCTCAGTCTCCCCTCTGGCAGGTTAAAGCCATTACCCTTGTCCTGTCCCTACAGGCCTTGTCCAGAGCACCTCACCAGCTCTCTTGTTGCTCTCTTTAGATACTAGACTTGTCTGGCTCTTACAGCGGCCCCAGAGCCTGGCTATTTCCTTACCACTTTTGTTCCTATTTCCTTCCCTGTTTTGCACTCTTTGTGTCATACTGGAAGACTACAGAAGGCAATGAGTATTCCCTGCCCAAAATGTTATAAACTGTCCACGGAGATGGCAAAGCCAACCCTTCGGAAGTCTGTCTCATCAGTTTCCACATATTGTGGCTCTAACTTCCCTATGTGGAGGCTTTGCCTCCTTTGTCTCTCCTGCCCTCTTACCGATCAAATGCAGTTTTATCCCATTCCTGCTTTCATACTTGTCATGGATATCTCCAGACAGCTCCACCCTGCAGAAGTATCTCTCGCTGTCGCTCCATGTCAGGTTGTCAATCCTGATGGAAAGGTCTTTATGCCAGGGGTTGCCAAGCAGTTTGTATTTGTTTTTGTAGCTGATGGCAGTCTTGCAGAGCTCACTGGTGCTCTGACTAATGCACTTGAACACAACTGTGCCATTGTAAGGTTCTTTGATCCTCCAAATGGCAGTGAGAGTCCTGTCAAACGTTTTGTAGGGGTGTGTGAAAGTGCAGGGCAGGATAACCATCTTCCCAAGCTCACCAGTGACATCAGATGGGACGTGAACAGACCAGCCACTGGACTGCAGGCCTGGAAGCAAAAAGAGATGATCAAGACTAATTTATCGGGAGTGTTTAAGAGGAAAATTGGCCATCCTTCCTACATTGCCCTGTTGTTGGTCAGACAGTGATGCTGTGCTCCTATGGTGGGCCCTGTGCTGATTAGTGTTCTTGCTGAGGAGCTGCATATGATTGCGCAGCCTCGTTACTGTGGACCTGGTGCCATGCACAGTGTTGAAAGTGATTTAATTCCTAAGCAGGCCTCTTGTTTGTAAAGTGAGCACCTTACACCTTAAGCTGTGTAACAGTCTTTTGCAGTTAACAAACATAAAAAAGCATTCAACAGTGTCCCACATGACATCCTTGTCTTTAAATTGGAGAGACGTCAATTTGACAGGTGGACCACTTGACCACTCTGTAGATAAAGAACTGGCAGGAAGGCCATACACAAAGAGTTGTGCTCAATGGCTCAATGTCCAGCTGGAGACCAGTAGTGAGTGGTGTCCCTCAGAGATCAGTGTTGGGACCAGTCTTTTTCAACACCTTTGTTGGTGACATGGACAGTGGGATTGAGTGCGCCCTCAGCAAGTTTGCCGATGACACCAAGCTGTGTGGTTTGGTTGATACGCTGGAGGGAAGGAATGCCATCCAGAGGGACTTTGACATGCTTGTGAGGTGGGCTGATGCCAACCTTATGAAGTTTATCCATGCCAAGTGCAAGGTCCTGCGCCTGGATCGGAGCAATCCCAGGCACAGCTACAGGTTGGGAAGAGAAGAGATTCAGAGCAGCCCTGCGGAGTAGGACTTGGGGATGTTGGTCGATGAGAAACTGAACATGAGCCGGCAGTGTGCGCTTGCAGCCCAGAAAGACAACCATATCCTGGGCTGCATCAAGAGGAGCGTGACCAGCAGGTTGAAGGAGGTGATCCTGCCCCTCTACTCTGGTCTTGTGAGACCTCACTTGGAGCATTGTGTGCAGTTCTGGTGTCCTCAACAGAAAAAGGACATGGAACTGTCGGAACAAGTCCAGAGAAGGGCCACGAGGATGATCAGGGGGCTGGAGCACTTCCCATATGAAGACAGGCTGAGAAAGTTGGGGCTGTTCAGCCTGGAGAAGAGAAGGCTGCGTGGAGACCTCATAGCATCCTTCCAGTATGTGAAGGGGGCCTACAAGGATGCTGGGGAGGGACGCTTCATTAGGGACTGTAGTGATAGGACAAGGGGTAATGGGTTAAAACTTAAACAGGGGAAGCTTGAATTGGATATAAGGAAGAAGTTCTCTACTGTAAGAGTGATGAGGCACTGCAATGGGCTGCCCAGGGAAGCTGTGAATGCTCCATCCCTTGCATTGTTCAAGGCCAGGTTGGATGCAGTCTTAGGTGAAATGGTTTAGTGTGAGGTGTCCCTGCCCATGGCAGGGGGGTTATAACTAGATGATCTTAAGGTCCTTTCCAATTACTATTCTACGTTTCAATGATTCTACGACATTTATGTGTTTGGGGAGCAGACTTTTTTTTTTCTTAAATAATAATAATAATAACAAAGGTTAAAAATTAGATTTTGCATGTATTCATAAATCTGGTGGCTTTAGGCCAGTGTAGCAGCCCTGTATTTGAGTGCATGCACAGACATGGTACTATGCTATCGTATTTGTTACAGTAATTGGTTGGTGGTTGCATTACCCCTGGGGAAGGTGTTAACAGCTGATGCTCCTAAGATCAGTGCTGCTGTCATCACAGTAGCATCTAACTGAAAGCTGTGGCAGCATCTGAATAAAGACTTGAAGATACTCATCTTAGGAAGGCTGGTGAGAACAGGCAAGTTCCCTGTATTAGCTCCTGTTATAGGAAGGAGGATGTCCTTGAGAATAGAGACAGCATCTCCCTGTCAGCAGAGCAGGTTGTCACTGTGTGGGTTCTTCCCAATATTTTCCCAGTCAGGCCTCATGGTGAGGGGAAAACTGAGTTTTCCTTCTGATGTCACATATGGGATTTTGCTTTCTTGGCCAAACAGTCTTAGTAAATCCTAGTGCAGTCTGGGGAGCTGAACCCCACTGCCATCAGACCCAGTCTGATCACTTTTGTTCAAGGATGAAAACAGCCTTCAATTGAATGGATACCCCCCACCTTTGAAGTATATAGTGAAAACTCAATGTATCATCCATTTCTTTTCCCCAGGAACCAACAACATCAACAAACATCACCTGTAGGCAGTGTTTGCTATATAGTTACGTGTATCTACCCACTGTTTTGCTAAGTGCAGGCTATATCAGCAGACTGTGTCTTTAGGAATGTCTGTGGCTATGTTCCTCTCTTATAAAACCAACTTAATGGCTTTGTTAAGTCAGGAGCTTTCCCTTCAATAGCCAAGAGTAACTTCAAAATCTGTAAAGATGACCTGCAAATAATTGCCACCTACTCCTGGTCCAGCTGGCTTCACTGTGGACTCTGGGCATTCAACTGTCAGGTTCCTTTTGTAAATTCCAAGATAAGATTTGTTGCATGTTCTTATATCTGTTCTCCATGATATTTGACAAATACCTCGCTGCCGGTGCAACTTGTATCAATCTGTTGTCTGCTGCACAATGGACAAAGGCCAGTGCGGGATCAGTTCTCTGCTGTTATTTATCTGGAACCAGCGCCAAGCCAGTACTTTGATTCCTGAGATCTGGAGTCAGGCTGCCTTGCCATTCGTTATAGCCTAGGAGCCTTTTGCAGCCTAGATAATCGAATGTACAAGGCTACATGGCTCCAAGAAGCTCATGGAGCATAAGGACCTGGCAGTGAAAGAAGAAAATGCTCTTCGCTTTCTAGTTTATTCCATGTTATTTTGGTTATTTTACAGCATGTCACTGTGACCCTTACTTTCGGAGAACTGCAGATCGTGTGCTTTTGAGTACATAGTATCATACAATGGTGAGGGTTGGAAGGCAACCTAAAACATGCTTTCCTTTTCTCTGCCACCTTTTTGGATTGCATTTTTTAAAATATATTACCCAGAGAAGGTTCTCTTTTAGCACATGAACATCCCCACCTTCCACAAGAGAAATAATGTTAAAAATCAGTGCTTCTAATGTTACCAGTTCCACCCATTTCTATGGAATGACCGCAGTTTCCCTAATGAGTGAAGAGATTTGTCAGCATCTTCTGTACGATTTAACCATAACCTTAAAGACCAGTAAGTCTTCCATGGCTTCCTCCTGCTAATATCCAGATTCCATACATTCTTGGAATTGAAGATCTCACAAGAAACAAGAAGCTCATAGGCAAATAGCCTACACATCTTACACAGGAGTTGTCAGGTCAGTGTGTCTGCTATTTGTCAGTGGAACAGCCATGAAGACAAGATCAAGAGCTGAATACCACCACAGACATTAGCCTTGCTCTAGCAAACACTTTTTGACAGCATATCTAAGC
Organism: Pezoporus occidentalis; assembly: GCF_034315485.1. NCBI lineage: Eukaryota > Metazoa > Chordata > Aves > Psittaciformes > Psittacidae > Pezoporus > Pezoporus occidentalis. The sequence continues at coordinate 2,886,261 of NW_026913488.1, read as the reverse complement.
AAATTCCATTGAGTATAATGGAACTTAAGTGCATACTTGAAGTTAAACGTGGGCTGAAGTGCTCAGTGGAACTACAGCAAATTGTGTCTATCACATAAAAACTACTAGGAACATGAAACAGCACTTCTAAGGTGGTGGTGGAAATGCTACATCTCACTGACAATGCAGGAGCAATGTTAGATTAACTCCCTGCACAGGTTAAAAAAAAAAACAAAAAAAGCAAAAGAAAACCCAAACCAAAGACCTCTCTCACAATTGCAGAGCCATGTATTGGAGTTTTTTCCAGTATTTGCACCTGGAATATCAGGATCCTTTTAAACAATGGAAAGGATAGTGCAATTGTTGGAGAGTTGATTGCATCAGGTAATTCCCCTAGCAGTTTGACTAGAGCATGAAGAAAAGCCCTGCACAGACAGAGAGTCATAGCAAGCTCAGGACTCACCCTTCCTGGAGATTAGAAGGAGGCACAGAAGAAACAACCCGAACTCTCTCATGATGGTTGATGTTCACCACTAAGATGCTTCAGTAAACCAGAACTGTCCCTGCTACATGTGAGCTGCTGGTCTGGCAGTCCATAAAGGTTTTTCCATAGCTGGAAGAAGTTGTGGTTTTCTTCTCTTTGGAGGGGATGAGTTGTCAATCTGAACTGGCTCTGGATTCAGATATTAATAGCTTTGTGGTCAGTCATGTGAAAAATACGCCAGAGGGAATCAACATTCCCATTTTCCAGCTAAAGGAAGCAGACTGCAGACTGAGGCTGCAGATATGAGCTCCCTGTGTGTGATGGGGGAAAAGGATGCTGTCAGTTGCCACCAGATCACTAGTCTGGAGGAAGTCCTTACAATCTGGCTAAAAGAGTTGGCGAGCAGGAGCCTTGCTCTCCTGGCTTGAGGCAGTTCCTCCTGAACCTTGAGCCTGACTTTGCTTTAATCTTTCTGCTTACTGGTTGTTGTCATCCCCAGGTGTACAAAAACAACCAACCAAACACAATAACCTTCTTTTCAAATCGTCTGAGCATTTGTGCCAAGGGTCAGTGGTAGAAGAGTGCTCTGGTGTACATGGTAGCCTGCTCTGTCTGGACTCTCATGACAGGACAAGGGGAATGGCTTTAACCTGCCAGAGGGGAGATAGAGATGAGCTCTTAGGCAAAAGTTCTTCCCTGTGAGGGTGCTGAGGCACTGGCACAGGGTGTCCTGAGAACCTGTGTCTGCCCCATCTCTGGCAGTGGTTGAGGCCGGGTTGGACTGGGCTTGGAGCAACCTGCTGTAGTGGGAGGTGTCCCTGCCCGTGGCAGCGGTTGGAACTAGCTGAGCTTTAAGCTCCCATCCATCCCAAACCAGTCTGAGATTCTGTGACCCTGATGAGTTGTGAGTAGTTCTCCTCCTTGTTATTAACCTGTGTTTGAAACAAGCTGAGCTCCAGCTTTTGTCTGAAATCCTTGTATAAATGCTCTTTTCTCCTGGGTTTACCTTTAACAAACTTACTGTGCAGTTCACTAATCTTCAGAGCTTGGGGCTTGTGGAGAGCTGGCTGTTCTCCCTTCCATGTCATCTTCCATAAAGTGATGCCATGATTTTAGGGTTAACCTTGTAGCGTATGTTCCCCATTAGGTTTAACTTGTGCGTCCTCTGAGGTGCAATCACTCTTTTGCCTGTCACGCTTGATTATTTTGAATAATCAGAGATTTGGCCCTTTTTCTCTGAGCATATAAACAATTCTCAGTTATCATCTGAATGCTTTTTGATGAATTCCCAGAGGAACTTAAATCCCAGGTGGCTCTGTGACGTGTCTGTAAGCAGCCATCTCCTCCAGCATGGGTATGTGGTTACTTTTCCCACAACCAGGGGAAATCTGTCTATGTGTATCTGAGGACCACATGAACATCCCCACGTGGCTGAAGTCAGAACAGTTAGGGTGCATTTAACTTGAGGTTTTCTGCTTTTACTTCAGACTGGAGTGCGGGCCAGTGCCAGACACCCTCTTCTCATCTCTGCATCTATGCTGCTGTAGGATCCTGCTATCCCTCTCCAGTTTGGGAACAGGGACAGCAGCATCCGTACGATTCCCGCTGTGCAGCCACTGGGGGGCTCCCAGAGTCAACACAAAAAGATGCTGCTTGGTCGCTGCTGCCGCTTTTGCTGGACCGGGTGCCAAGCATCTTTCCCCATCAGACATGCCAGGGCTGCCTTTTGCTCCTTGCCTCTTCTCCACATGTGTTCCATTCTAATTCATTGTGCAAAAGGTCCTAGAAGAGGGGCTTGGCGATTTGGGAGCATTATCTGTGTTTGCTGTTTTCTGAACCCTTCCATCACTCTGGTCAAAGTTAGTGTGTCTGTAAAGGGAGGGATTTCTGTTTTCTCAGGCTCTTTGGAGGAGGCTCTGAGAATGCCTAGCTATTATTATATTAGGGGTTGTATACTGTTATTATTAAGGGGTTGGAACAAGATGAGCTTTAAGTCCCTTCCAACCCAAATCATTCTGTGATTCTATGATTATTTTTGGTGGCTCTGACCTGTTGCTACTCATCAGACCATGTTATTATTTCAACTAATGATTTATGTATGTCATTCTCGAGCAGGGGGGTCAGGACCCAGTGTTCTAGCTACTTTGCAAATTCTCCTTAGTAGCTGTAAAAAGTAATATGTGCCATCATCAGTAGAGAAACCTGAGGGTATGGGTGGTGGGAGCAGCAAATGAGAGGCCTGTGTCCTTATCCCACCTGTGTTACGTAACTTTATATGTACCTTCTCGATTTCCCTCCATATACTCTGTGACTTTTATCTGTTTATGATGTAAACTTTTTGGTGTTGCAGCTGTCTTCAGTCATTTCACCGCTTATGGCACAGTGGGACTCAGTGGATTGAAGTAAAAGATGAAAGCAAAATCCGTGATAAAACCATGTTGTTACAGTGAAGCATAAATGATTAATGTAAAGAATAATTGCAGTTCACAGTGTGAATCTCTCCATCTCTAATATTTTACTCCAGCATACTTTAGACAAATATCTGGTAAATCAGTGCAGAAGTATGAAACCTCTATCCCTGGGCTTTCTTTTTGGACCATGAAATAGTTCTTTGCAATGAAACATTTTAATGTTTTAAATGTGGAGTTGAAAATGTATAGCTGAAAATGTTTGCAAATATATTTTGTAATTATGCAAAATATAATCACAAAAATATTGCAAAATACGGAAAAAAAAAAGTTGTAAACAAAACCAACCATGGCTGTGTGATCCACAGACTGTTATCTGTCACCTGTTTTTCCAGTTCTGGGCTTAAATAGTACCTAAGATTTCAGTAAAGAAGGCTGATTCTGGTCCAACACCAAACCCAGAATACCACCCATACTTTTCAAATATTGATTTTCTGCCTGGTAAATTTTTTTTTAAGAGCTGTGGGTAATGAAAATTGTTATGCAACTTTACTAATACCTTCTCTCAGTGCTTGTACAGAAGCAACAATCACAGATCTGCTCCCTGACACACTCCAGGTTCTAATGCCTTTATGTGTTGTGAAAATAAAAAGTAACCGTAATTATGTTGTTGGTGGTTTGGTTTTTTGGGGGGTTTTATTTTTATTTTTGGCCTCGATCCCAGGCTGTCACCATCTGAAATGTGATGAAGACCTGAATTATTCACTTGTTTTCTCTTGCTCACTGGCAAACTTTTGCTGAATTTCTCCTCTTGTCATTATCTGCTGCTGTGCAGCTCCAGATGTACTTTGGCTGCACTTCAGCTCACCCACCTGAAGGTGACAACTACAAGTTTTCCACCCTGTGTGGAAATAAATATATATCCATACATAAATATGACCCACTGTGTTTGAAAATGATAGCTTTCAAGGGTGGGTTGAGTGGCTAGAGGAGAGCATTGAGCCATCTAATCTGATCTTGTATATAAGTGTTAGTAATTCAACCTGGAGGTGAGAAGGCTCTGGGGACACCTTAGAGCAGCTTCCAGGGCTTAAAGAAGCTGCAAGAAACCTGGAGAGGGGCTTTGGACAAGGGCCTGTAGGGACAGGACAAGAGGGAATGACTTTAACCTGCCAGAGGGGAAACTGAGATGAGACATTAGGCAGAAGTTGTTACCTGTGAGGGTGCTGAGGTGCTGACACAGGTTGTCCAGAGAAGCTGTGGCTGCCCCATCCTTGGCAAGTGACAGTAGATGGCAAACTGTTTTCAGCACTTCTTCAGCATGCTCCTGCCTCCAAACGCCACTTGTGTGCATCTGTGTTGGTGAGTGCCCGAGGCTGGTAGTTTCTGTCTTGTTGGTACTGGGATCTGCTGGGTTACAGGGTTCACATGATAGAAGTGCCAGGAAGACACATGTGAGTTGTACCATGTAAAGGCATTTACTTTTGCTTCCTCTGGTCTCTGATAACATAGAAGTGTTCCCAGGGAGCCAGTGTTGACACTTTCAGACCAATGTAACCTTTACTTAATTGTATGATTGCCATAACCTCATGTGGCCCTTGAGATACAAAGAGAGATCAGCCCCCTGCCTAGGGGAGCTCACACTCATCAGGAGTGATGGATTATGACATTGACTCTTGGGATTAAGATCAGAGGCTGATAACGTGAATGTGGAGAAGTGTTATGGGGAGTGCATTGTTCTTATCAATTTTCACCACACACCAGGTTGATGCAAACAATAGATCAATTTACAACAGTTATTACATGGTGCCCACAACCCTGTGTGCAAGTGGCTGTCAGGGCCTTGATGAAAGCTCTGTGTTCCCATCCAGGCAAGATTAGCAAGTGAAGTTGCACCAGAGGAGGCAAGCTGCTTGACATGAAGGGGGCAAAGGGAGGGAAGCCGAGGAAGCATGGTGGGAAAGCAGGGTGTCGTGGTTTAAACCCAGTCAGGCAACTTGTTCACTCACTCCCAGTGAGTGGTGCTGGGCTGACAGCAATCAAGGCCCCCTCCCCCCGCAGGGCTTTCCCCTTCCCCGCTCCCGGAGGAACGGGGAGGAGGATCGAAAGAGTGCAACTCCTATGGCTTGAGACAAGAACAGTCCAGCAAACAATGTACAACACAAATCACCACTGCTAACAACGACAACAATGATAAGAGAAAATAACAAGGGAAGAGAATACGATACCACCGGCCAAGAAACGAGTCCCACCCGGAAGCCCGTGTCCTTCCGGGTGACTCCCAGTTACCCCCCACCCTGGGCATGACATGCTGTGATATGGAATACCTCCTTGGCTAGCCTGGGTCAGGTGCCCCGTCTCTGCTTCCTCACAGCTTCCCCTCCTCCCTGGCAGAGCATGAGCCTCACAAAGTCCTTGGCCAGGGTAAACATCACTTAGCAACAACCGAAAACATCGGCTTCACCAACATTGCTCCCAGGCTGGAAGTGAAAACACAGCACTGCACCAGCTACCACAAAGGAGAAACATGACTGCTACTGCTGAACCCAGGACACAGAGTGAGGAAAAGAGGCAGCTAGGGGTGGGCAAAGGTTATGCCCAACTGCAAGATAAGGTGTCAGAGAACAGCAGAGCCTGGGAGATGAGGGAAGGATGACTGTGAGGTGGACATTTCCATATAGACATTTCTCTGCTCTCCAATCTTGAACCCTTTTTATGGGTTGTGACCTTTGGTCATGGCCCCTTTTGCAAAGAGATTGCTGTAAAGAACAGTAGGGTGGAGTCAGCATCAGCAAGACAAAATCTCATCATGCATTAATAAAACAAACAGGGTAAATAAAAGGCTGGTATTCGAAAGCTGGGAATCAGATAAAGCAGGTGCTGAGCGGATCATGATGGTTAGGAGTAGACATGATGGATGGAAGAAGCAGTTAATGGCACTTCTTGGCATGCAGGGCGGGCAGGTTTCTCACAGATCCCAGACTCTCATGTCTAAGAGACTGTAGCCAAATTAACTGGAGAGGCTGTGCAGGCCCTGAAGGCAAGCTCTTCCTTGGGTTTCCACGATTTGTTGCGCTTATCTTGGTGTGTTTGAAAATCACTGTGCCTTGTTGTAGTATGTCTTAAGTACCTAAACAGTTAAAAATATGTGACCCTTGATTGCTCATGTTGTAATTTCCAGCTACAAGAAGAAAAAGGAAGTTTATCTTCCTGTTAGGCAGCTGAGTGACTAAGGCCATCCACAGGAAGACTGCAGGTGACTTTGTCATAGAATCGCAGAATGGTTTGGGTTGGAAGGGACCTTTAAAGGTCACCTACTGCAACACCCCTGCCATGAGCAGGGGCACTTTCCACTAGATCAGGTTGCTCACAACCCCCTCCAACCTGATGTTTAATGTTTCTGGGATTGGGGTACCTACCCCTTCTCTGGGCAACCTGTTCGAGTATTGTCATACAGAGAGGTTTTCATCTAGTGCACGGTGGTGAAACAGAGCCAAGTTCTTGTGGGCAAAAAACATTGCTTTGTTACAATTACTCTTACTGTAGAAAGATTAGGCAAGATTGTATTACTGTAGAAAGATTTAGCAAGGGAAGAACAGACATGTGCGTCCCCTGAGGTGCAATCACTCTTTTGCCTGTCACGCTTGATTATTTTGAATAATCAGAGATTTGGCTCTTTTTCTCTGAGCATATAAACAATTCTCAGTTATCATCTGAATGTTTTTGGACGAATTCCCAGAGGAACTTAAATCCCGGGTGGCTCTGTGACATGTCTGTAAGCAGCCATCTCCTCCAGCATGGATATGTGGTTACTTTTCCCACAACCAGGGGAAATCTGTCTATGTGTATCTGAGGACCACATGAACATCCCCACGTGGCTGAAGTCAGAGCAGTTCGGGTGCATTTCTTTCGTTGCTTGCTCATGGCTGCATCTAAAAGCACAGATTTCTGGAAGTGTCACAGCCAGCCATCATTCTTTGAGAGGACAATGGAACAAACTAAGGTGCAGAGCTTGCTGGTGTGATTATTGGTCATGTTGCAAATGGGGCCTCTGTTATCTCCTTAGCTCTATTATGTAAATCTGCAGCATACAGGTTAGTGGCCTCTGGGAGAAGGATTGTTGTAACGATAATGTGCCTTTTCCTGCATGGCATTCTTGCTGACATTCCTCCTTTGCTATTGTAGGCTTCAAAAGTCCTTGGCCTGCCATGTGCTGCTCTAGCTTGAAAGGTGGCACTGGTTTTACCTGACCTATGTGAGTCTTGTGGATTCTGGATTGCTTGCAGAATTGGCACCTGAAGAGGCAATGAAATAAAGCTGTGGTTTTCAGCTATGCTGGAAGAAGGTAATGGATAGTTTGACTTGCTATGAAGGACCATTCCATAAGATGCCAGCAGAGCTCAGGCTGAAGCTATGCAGATGGCATCTCTCTTGTGTAATTCTTTCTTGGCACCTGCTGCTCCTGAGAGCACATGGCTTGTGCTGAGAGACCACTTCAGCTTCCAAGGGAAAGATTTTCTTCTGCAATTTTCATTGCAGGCAAAATACAAAACTATAAATATTTTTGTACTAAAGAAAAAGGACAAGTGCGAGGTCCTGCACATGTGTTGGAGCAATCCCAAGCATGCATACAGGCTAGGGGAGACTGGGTGGACCATCCCTGAGGAGAAAGACTTGGGAGATGCTGGGTGACAAGAAACTGGACTTGTTCAGCCTTGAGAAGAGAAGGCTCCTTAAAGGGAGAGCTTAGAGTGGCTCAGAGTGCCTAAGGGGGCTACAAGAAACCTGGAGATAGGCTTTGGACAAGGTCTGTAGGGACAGGACAAGAGGGAATGGCTTTAACCTGCCAGAGGGAAGACTGAGATGAGACAATAAGCAGAAGTTGTTCCCTGTGAGGGTGCTGAGGTGTTGGCACAGGTTGTCCAGAGAAGCTGCGGCTGCCCCATCCCTGGCAGTGTTCAAGGCCAGACTGGACAGGGCTTAGAGCAACCAGCTCTAGTGGAAGGTGTACCTGACTGTGGCAGGGGGGTGGAACTGCGTGAGTTTTAAGGTCCCTTCAACCCAAACCAGTCGGTAAGTGGACCACTCGCTGGTTGAAGAGCTGGCTGGATGGCCACACACGAACAGTTGTCAATGGCTCAATGTCTGTCTGGAGACCAGTAATGAGTGGTGTCCCTCAGGGATTGGTGTTGGGACCGGTCTTTTTCAACATCTTTGTTGGTGACATGGACAGTGGGATTGAGTGCGCCCTCAGCAAGTTTGCCGATGACACCAAGCTGTGTGGTTTGGTTGATACGCTGGAGGGAAGGAATGCCATCCAGAGGGACTTTGACATGCTTGTGAGGTGGGCTGATGCCAACCTTATGAAGTTTATCCATGCCAAGTGCAAGGTCCTGCGCCTGGATCGGAGCAATCCCAGGCACAGCTACAGGTTGGGAAGAGAAGAGATTCAGAGCAGCCCTGCGGAGTAGGACTTGGGGATGTTGGTCGATGAGAAACTGAACATGAGCCGGCAGTGTGCGCTTGCAGCCCAGAAAGACAACCGTATCCTGGGCTGCATCAAGAGGAGCATGACCAGCAGGTTGAAGGAGGTGATCCTGCCCCTCTACTCTGGTCTTGTGAGACCTCACTTGGAGCATTGTGTGCAGTTCTGGTGTCCTCAACAGAAAAAGGACATGGAACTGTCGGAACAAGTCCAGAGAAGGGCCACGAGGATGATCAGGGGGCTGGAGCACTTCCCATATGAAGACAGGCTGAGAAAGTTGGGGCTGTTCAGCCTGGAGAAGAGAAGGCTGCGTGGAGACCTCATAGCATCCTTCCAGTATGTGAAGGGGGCCTACAAGGATGCTGGGGAGGGACGCTTCATTAGGGACTGTAGTGATAGGACAAGGGGTAATGGGTTAAAACTTAAACAGGGGAAGCTTGAATTGGATATAAGGAAGAAGTTCTCTACTGTAAGAGTGATGAGGCACTGCAATGGGCTGCCCAGGGAAGCTGTGAATGCTCCATCCCTGGCAGTGTTCAAGGCCAGGTTGGACAGAGCCTTGGGTGACATGTTTTAGTGTGAGATGTCCTGCCCATGGCAGGGGATTGGAACTAGATGAACTTAAGGTCCTTTCCAACCCTAACTATTCTATGATTCTATGAAAATTTGTTGGTATTTGGTGGAGAAAGCCTGCATGTCTCAAGGCATGAAAGCACATTTCTCAAGCACATTTCATGTAACATATTCCTGTGACACCCCTCTGCTTTCTCTTCAGTACATCTGCAGACATCTCTGGGGTAAGGATAGGTCTCCTTTTCCGCTCTTTTTCTTTTATTCTGCTCTTAATCCCCAGCACATATTTCAGTTCACAACATCCATTGTTTGGTATGTAAGTGGGCATTTGCCCTTTCAAAACTAATTTAGTTCTTCTCTCTGCTTTGTATCAGCTTTCAGCTTTGGCTTAGTAAAATAAAATTGTAACATCCCAGTGCTGTGTCACTCATGATTTGGATAAATGTAATCTCATGCTCTCTGATGTAAAATCCCCACTAGGTTTTGGATGGGGTGGGCTGGTCTGTCTGTGGCACTGTGGCATGGGTACTGAATCCATTATTTGATCTTTTCCAGTTACAATAATGTAATGAAACAATGTTGTCTGTATTGTGTGGATAAAGGGTGATCAAATAGTACATAATCTGCCCTCATGAGACCTTCACTGAATGCCTCTACCAATTTTGTTCCTGTCCTAGCCCTCTGGGCATGCTGCTCTTGTACCTGGACTGACTGAGTCTCTGGTGCTCTGGAGTTTCTTGCCAGGTCACACATCTTTCATCGTTCTACACCCCACAGAGATTAAACCCAGGTGTTATAGGTCAGAAAGGAAAGGTATGTACTTTCCAACATGCTGATAAGGGCAACAAGTGTTGAGTGAAATCCAGAGAGGGTCTTGCTCATGGGTGCCTGTGGATAGACACTGCTGTGGCAGGAATATGGATGCAGGGAGCCCCAGAAAAAGCTCTGGTAGCACCTGGTTGGTGTTGTGGTTAAGGGTTTTTAAGAGCTATTGAAAGAGAAGTGTTTGGTGATGTGGGAGAAACTACAATGCTTCCCCAGAGGGGTTGGTGACCTTTTCTATCACCAACAACACACTTAGCAAACCAAGAATGGGGACATGGAAAAGGTGGGTGGCCAAAAAGGGGAGGTTTATTTGGGGCAAAGAACAGACATTCAGTATCCCTTTAGGGATCAGCTCTGGAGCTCCCACAATAAAAAGGATGTGTAGCTGTTGGAGTGTGTCCAGAGAAGGCCACGAAGATGCTGTGAGGCCTGGAGCAGCTCTGCTCTGAAGCCAGGCTGAGAGAGCTGGGCTGGTTCAGCCTGGAGAAGAGAAGGCTCCTTGAGGGGAGACCTTAGAGTACCTAAAAGGGCTACAAGAAACCTGGAGAGGGGATTTGGACAAGGGCCTGTAGGGACAGGACAAGGGGGAAAGGGTTTAGTGGAAGGTGTCCCTGTCAGTTGCAGGGGTTGCAACTCTAAGAACTATAAGGTCCTTTCCAACCCAAACCTTTCTGTGATTCTATTATTCACTTTGGACTTGTAGTTGTTCTAAATTATTGCTTTTACTTAGATTTATTACACTCAGCACTCTTGCTCACAGTGCCGGGCAGAAAAGTTTCACAGAGGTGCATCTTGTTGCAAAGCCACTACCATACAACCGTACAACACCATACCCACTTAAGCTGTTAAGTGTGTTTTCTCTTGTCAGGGAGGAGGAATTTGTATTTTGAAGAAGTTCTATGTGTCGGTAAGGTTGAGTCATCTACACAGTTGAGATAAATGTAAGTTGAACGTAAGTGATGTACTGGGTTATGCTGATGTGAATTGGAGAGATGTGTTAAGGGGGTTATTCTGGATCTTCGTTTTCAGGTGAAAACTGCTTCTTTGTATGCAGGGAATGCATGAACATAGGGAAAAGTGGCATCTTCCTCTGGCTGAGAGTAAAGCCAGATATTTCAGGGAGCAGGAGCTGGCTGAGGATCCTGCATTTGCTATCAGATGCTGCTACTTGATGAAGGTGTTCACTGTCATGTGAGTAGAGGAAAACAACAGAGAGCAATGGGAAGATGGGGATGAGCTGGGAATGTGTAATGGAAATACACAGCAACTCCAGATACAGGAAGCTTTCTCTTTCTTATTTTTTCGCCCTTCAGACAAGAGAAAATTCAGGTCAGGCGAGACAGATGAAACACAAGATACTACTTCCATGGCCTGTTTGTCATCACTAACAAAACCTCATCTACCTTTTTTTTACCTGCACAAAAGGTGTTCAGCACCATCTTGGCTAATGAGGGGGAGTAACCTATTCACTAGGCCTGGCAGGTGAGGCGACAGCATCTGTATAGACTAGCAGTGAAGAGGCAGATGTCTTTAGACAAGTGGTCCTTGACTGCTTGCAGAGAGACCTACTCATATTCTAGCATCTCAAAATAAACAAATCAATGTTATATTTGTTTCTCCTATGAAGATAAACCCCAGAAAAATGCCATGATTTGAGTGTGTGATTGCATTCTGGGTTTGTTTTTTTTTTGAAGAGTAATAAAGACCACTTTTATTTAAAGAATAGGCATTTTCCACTTCCTAATTATGTTCTTGATTTCTCCAAAGTGATGTGACTTTCCAGCTCCCTCTCTCTTTCCTTGTGTGAGAAACCAGGGTTCAGAATCACAACCTGAAACAAAAATAGATAGGTTCTGTTCTCCTCCAGAGGATTTAACTTCCTGGATTGTGGAGCTATTTATCATATGAAGGCTCAGCTCTCAGAAGGACAGAAATGCTGGGATCCTCACATTAGCCTCCAAGGGCTTTACTCGTGATTAACTGGCATGACCAGCATTATGGTGGGCAAGGACCTTTCCCAGACCACCCAATAGAAAGGCTCTGGGGAAGATATAGCCTAAGTCCTTCAGAGCCTTTGCTCATTCTTTGAGCTGTCATCTAGACTTGGGTCACTAAGCTGTTTCATGTTTTTTTAGTAGGGCAGAGACTTCAGTCTCTGTTCAAGTGAATATAGTGTGAGATAATTAGAGCATATAACAAGGTAAATGAGCACAGTATATGTCTATGTGGTATGGTGCTGAATATAGGCACCAGTTCAGGACAGAGAAAGGAACACCACTTTCTCCTCTTGTGGGTGGGGGTCTGTGAGCATGCTCTGAGATGCTCATGCTTCCTGCTGAATTAGACCCTTCAGCCAAGTTAAGTGGTAGGAGCCACAAGAGGGTTATTGGCCAGGCATGAGTGGCTCAGGATGCAGATGATTCTGGACACACCCAAGACCAAGGAGCTGTGCATATGCACGCGGTTATCTCGCAGGGTGATAAACCTGCTTGTTGGAGTATACTCATGAGTGATCATCCAGGCTTTTGTTAGAATTAATGTAGTTTTAGTCAGTATTGACCACGGGTTGTAGAGTGGGATTCAGCACACCCTAAAATTTGGCCAGCTGTGTGAACTCCGTGGACTGCATTGATTAGATGTCCATTGACTAGAGCAGGACTTTGACACCTAATACACATGTAGACATCAACACATTGACACCTAAATTCAGTTCTCTTTCTCTGTGTTCCTCTGGATACTTTGTAGGTAAAGCACAGCTAGGCAGTGGTTTTGAGCATCAAATCTTGATGATTTAGGCTTAACCTGGCTGTTACCAAGTACAGAGCCATGCGGTGCCTCTTGGGAACTGTTTCTCTGAGGGACTTGACCCTTCATGGATCTACACTTGTAGCCCAGATTTGTCATGAAAGCAGACATCTGGTTGCCCTCAGCCCTTTCTGTAGTCAGTAGAGAAAGATGAGCTGCTCCTACTTATTGAGCTATTTTGAAAAGGGTTGTGATGGAATTACAGAAGTGCTTCTCTCTGTACCTTTATTCTCTCTCTTTTTCTCCATGAACTGTATAAAGTGTTTGTAGCTACCAGAATCTGAAGTCTGGCATTTCAACAAGAGTCTCTGAAGTCAAATGGGGCTTTAATGGGGCAGTGTTGGGTGAGTACCAGCCAATGTTATCACAGAGGACACAGCAGGAGGCAAGCATTGTCTGCCAGGTCACAGAGAGATCTACAGGGTAAAAGAGGCAAGGCAACTTGAAAGAGTTTGAAATGTCTTCCTTTTAGAGAGGAGAAACAGAAATGTGGTGGGTTTGCCCAGTACATAGGTAGTCAGAGACACATATGTTGGATTCGTATGCAGGGTGTTCAGTACAAAGCCATGTCTCCCCATCCTGATTTCTTTCAGTATAAGTCCTAGATCTTTATGCACAGATCTTTCATGATAAGGTGTTGAATTTGTAGCTCACTGGTGTTCTGAACCACTTCTCCTGAAATCCAGGGATGTATCTGCTCTTCTCTATTTTTACTAGACATACATGTTGTCTTGCCCTGCACATTTAACTGGCATGTGTGAGGCCTTTCTGATATTACAACCTCTGCAATACACATGCAGAATGTAATCTGGAGCAGGTCAGAGTGTCCCACCCTGAGCATGAGGGTGAATTCCAGCACAGCTTGCAATGACAATGCAGGAAGGGACCAGGGGGGTTACTTCTACCCACATCAGTTTGTAACTTTCCTTTCTGTTTGTTAGAAGCAATTTTCAAGTTTTGTTCTCTTTTTAAGTAGCCTACTCTTTCTGTGTCTCATAAGCAGTGAATATGGAAAGGGAAGGTAGTGTGAGATTATTAGAATGGCATCTTTAAGAGAAAATAAAATTCAAAGAGATTCAACACTTAATTCCCTTCATTTAATTTGTTTTAAAATTATAGTAAAAAATATCTATTGCTAGGACACCATCCAAAGGTTTTCTGTGTAGTTGATAACCACATCAGTGGTGTGTCTATGTAGTATGAGAGCACAGTCAGTGCAAGATAGTGCTGTGAATAGTGTTTTCACCTATAGCAAATCCTTTGTGCAGCAATGTAGCCCAGAATGGCTGAGTTTCTTTTAGCGTACCACATCATCCCCCAGCAAAACAGTATACTACAGTGTGTTTTATTGCTGCTTCATTGTTGAGGCACCAGGACTCTTTGCTGGAAAATTCCTCTTGAAAAAATTTTCTTCCCCAGTGCACCATGCCATGTGCACGCTTTTCCTAGTATTATTTTTTTAATGACACTAATTACCAAATCTGATCTTTAACCTCCCACTAATCTCAGGCTTATCTGATTAAATTGACGACTGATCCAAGAATTCAGATCCAAGTGAGGGGATTTTCAGTTTGGCTGTTTTCCAAACCCTTAGCTCCAATCCATTATTCATGGGAGGCAAAAGAAAAGATAATGCAATTCCCCTAGAAAGTGTTTGCATTTGAACCCCCAATTTTGCAATCATGTGTACATGGGGTTTTATTTTACTAAAAAAAAAAATAAATCTCATTCACCTCACTGGGCCTAAAAGTGGAAGCAATTTCCCACATGTTACAACTGCAACTGAGCCGTGTTTTCCCACACAGGTACTTGTGTTTGATCGCAGGATTTGTTTTGTTGCTTGTTTCTAAACATTTGAATTAGTTATGAGAAATTCTTCTCATGGTGGTTGAATATCTGGGGCCAGCTTTCAAGCTTCATAGCTCCCTGGGACAGTTTGAAATACTGTCATTGTGGGCAGGATTTCATCCAGCCTCAGAATGTATCCTGTTGCTCTGGTATCTGAGGCTCTTGCCATGGCACATGAAGCAACATGAGCTTCTCTATCACATGTTTGCCCTTTCAGCCTCCCTTGTTCTGGTTCTCACTGGCATCTTTCTTTATCAATACACTTGGGCAATGCCCAGACTCACCAGGTTGCACAATTACTCATGTTCCTTCTTTCTCCTTATTCCTGCTCCTCTTTCTATCCCCAAGGGAGTAATTCTGAGTCAGGCAAAGGGCAGGACTTCAATGCCTCTGTCTCCTGTGGTTTGCCTTTTGCATGTGCCAGGGACAGCTTCAGCCGTGATGCTGGAGGCAGGGTGGGCAGCAGCCCCACAGCATCAGAGCTGTACAGGACCAGGAGCTTGCACTTGCAAACAGCCTGGCATGAAAGGCTCTCCCTGATGGGAAGTGCAGGAATGCTATGAAACAAAGCTATTTTACTTTGGACAAGGGCCTGTAGGGACAGGAGAAGGGTGAATGGCTTTAACCTTCTAGAGAGGAGATATTGAGATGAACTCTTAGGCAGAAGTTGTACCCTGTGAGGGTGCTGAGGTGCTGGCACAGGTTGTCCAGCTGTCCCATTCTCTACAGTGTTCAAGGCCAGGTTGGATGGGTCTTGGAGCAACCTGCTGTAGTGGAAGGTGTCCCTGACCATGGCAGGGCTTTGGGACTTGATGAGCTTTAAGGTCCCTTCCAACCCAACCAGTCCGTGATTATAAGTTCTAAGGTAAGTAATTTAACCTTCAGAGCCCCTTTGCAAGTGAAAAGTCTTTAAATACTAGCTACTGTAGAAAGTACTGAGAGGCCAAAAGAGGTCCACTCTGTGTGTTGAGCTATGTCTAGGCACAGTCTGGGGTATGCTGGTTGACAAAGGCTGGGACTGCTCCATGGCATGGATGCTCAGTTGAGTGGGGGATGAATGTCTGTGAGCTGGAACATAATACTTTTCATTTACCAGCATGGATTAGCTTTTGGGGATCTATGCCCAGGTCTTCTGGCCCATAACTATGAAACATTAAGGCTTCCAGCTCCTGATTAAACACTTTCCATTTCAGTGCATAGGAAACTAATTACCTTGGCCTGTCTGTGCCTTTGAGAATAAGCTGAGTCAGGTCCTTAAGTCATTGTATTTGCTTTGAGAGTTATACTGTTTCCCCACGTCATTCAAAATCTTGAGTAAGATGAACTGCTGGTACCAAAAAAAGCCTTACCTGAAGGCAGGTTTCTGTGGCAAGACAAAGAGAAACCATTGGAAAGGTGCTCATTTGTGTCTAGCAATTCAGTTGGCATAGTGGTTTTTGTGATGCTTAGACTCTGGGGGAAATAATCAAGTATTTCTTTTGACTGAACAGACCTGCTTCCTCATGGCTAGCACCTTCCTTAATAGGTGAATTATTCCTAGTGATGGCCAAATTCTGTGTCAGTTCTACCCTTTACCCTAAATGGCAAGATTGAAAAGATTAGATTATTATCAACATGAACATTCTTTATGCTGCTGGTATTTCATGTACAACATGGTAAAACCAAACAAAACCCACAACAATCCTGGAGGATCAGATAAAGGAGACTGTATTGTTGAATGTCCCCAGATTTGAGCATCTAAACAGGTAGTGTGCTGCACTCATACCTTTTGTTTTTCATCCTGCTTTTGCAGCCAGCTCTCAGGTCTGGTCCTCAGGTAATCTGGGCTGAATGTTTTCTCTTCCCAGTTAGCATCATGAGGATGCAATGACTTTGATGCATGGATGGATGTTGGCCTCTTGTGCACTTGGCCAGATACTGGTTTACAGGGGGAAGGGGAAAAGAGGGCAGTAGCCCTTTTTTTGTTATTGCTGTGGGTGTTGCCAGGATACTCTGGGCTCCATGAAGAAGCAACGCTGCTTTGGGAAGGGAGAGGAGTGGGCTCTGCTGACAAAAATCTGCTGAATGTGACTCAGCATCCTGTGATCTCTTGTCCTTCCCACCCCTTGTCTCCAATAGGAAACCTTATGCAGGTCTATGAGGTGTGTGGCTGCAGACAGTGGTACTGGGGAGCTGAATCACAGCAGAAAGTACTTTGGAGCAGCAGGCACACTGGTGTCAAATGGTGGAGACTGGTGCAGTTGCTTGACATGGAACTGGGAGTGTTGGGAAGAGTTATGCACATCAGACAGAAGCCATGAGAGCAGCTTGGGAAATGACAGTGAGGCAGTTCACCTGCATTAGACTTTTGGATAAAATCTGATTCCAAGCAATGTTTTCAAGTGATTGTCTCAAAATTGTTTTCTCTTTATTTAATTTTAGAGATATTAGTCACTGTGCTATCTCTTTTGCTGTGTTATGTTGGCATAGGGGGGAGGGGTAAGCTGGGGGAAATAACCAAGGAAATAGCCCCAAAACTCCTGCCAGCATAAATATTTCTTAAGAGACTGGTATTACCTGTGTGTCAGAACAGAGGATTCAAAAAGAGTGCTTGGACAAAACCATTGTGACTCAAATAGCATTTATTTGATGTAAAGAAAAAGAGACCGGTTTCAATAATAAGATAAATCAGATTTGTTAGCAAAGGCTGCGTTATGAACAAGAATGGGGAAAAAGCATATTCTGAAGGATATACATGTCAAATTAAAAAATAACTGTTATCTTGCACAGAGTGAAGGGAAGAGTGATTTCTTGGATAGTGTAAAGTAAGGAATTAATTCTGAAAGATGTGAAAAATTTAATGACTGAGGCACAGCTTTCATCTTTTGTTGTTACTCTGGTCTGTGCGTAAGGTTTCTTTACGGTACTGCCAAAATATCCCTGTTGCTCAGCAACAGTGAGCTGAAATAGCACCAGTTGGAGGAAATCTGTTGATTTACACTGGTCATAAAGTGTGTACTCTCACCCGGGTGCAGCTCTTGACACAAGAATGAAAGCCAGACATTGTAGGTTTGCCTCTTTGGGACATATATGGTCCTAGGTGGGAGATGTCAGTTCAGACATCAAAATATGTCCTCATTCCGTCACAGTTTGGAGAGGTACATCCTCTGGGCAGAACATGACCTCACTGAATCCTAATCTGAAGGCCTGTCCAGCATCTCCCCTAGGAACAAGTTTTCATCTGATCCCAAAGAAGTTTCCAGCTCTGCCTGTAACTCTGCAGGCACGTTACTGTGCCTTGGTCTGATTGTGCCTCCCGTACAGCAGCAAATTTTGCACTTAAACATTTAAGAAGATACTGGTGCAGCAAAATACCCTAAGTAAAAAGACCAGAATTTAGCAGCTTCCAAAATATCCCCTTTACACTGATTTCATAACTTTATTTCCCAATATCTTCTAAGCTACTTATTTAAGAGATAAATTGTCTTTGGAAGAGTACAGTGATGATAAGTAGAGGAAAACTTATACTGAACCCTGAAAGGTATGAATATTTGTGTTAAAAATTAACTCCACAAAATATTATGTAGATATTTGCCAAATAAGACACAGGGAATGCTACATTTTTACAAGTGAACTCTGGAGTGTCAGTCATACAGAAATACTGTCAAACATCTGAAAACCTACCACTTCACTAGAAAATATTCCCAGCAGTTCATCCCAAATATTTTTCATTCAGATGTTTTTGCTGTTCATAAGAAGATACGTTTGTGGTTTTTTTTTACCCAGCCTCAGAAATCAGCAGTAGCACTGTTCACAGGCTACCTTTTATTTCCTCTGCTACAAAAGAAAGGGGTTTTGATTGCTTTCCCAGGAGAGACATTACCGCATGTAGGATTAAGACAACTGAGGGACTTGAATGCATGGAGTGTTCCTGGTGAAGATGTCAGCTCCATCATGAAACGAAGTATCTAGAGGAGCCAGGCAGAAAGGAGGATGAGTTAACACCTATTAAGGTGACAAGCACTGTTGGGTTCAAGGTCAGCTCTCTCCTTTCCTAACTGCAGACCCTGGGAGCCTATGCAGACATAGAATCATAGAATCATCGAATAGTTAGGGTTGGAAAGGACCTTAAGATCATCTAGTTCCAACCCCCCTGCCATGGGTAGGGACACCTCACACTAAACCATGTCACCCACGGCTTCGTCCAACCTAGCCTTGAATGCTGCAAGGGATGGAGCATTCACAACCTCCCTGGGCAACCCATTCCAGTGCCTCACCACCCTAACAGGAAAGAATTTCTTCCTGATATCCAATCTAAATTTCCCCTGTTTAAGTTTGACCCGTTACCCCTTGTCCTGTCACCACAGTCCCTAATGAAGAGTTCCTCCCCAGCATCCCTATAGGCCCCCTTCACATACTGGAAGGCTGTTCTGAGGTCTCCATGCAGCCTTCTCTTCTCCAGGCCCCAACTTTCTCAACCTATCTTCATACGGGAGGTGCTCCAGTCCCCTGGTCATCCTCGTGGCCTCCTCTGGACTTGTTCCAACAGTTCCATGTCCTTTTTATGTTGAGGACACCAGAACTGTACACAATACTCCAAGTGTATTCACTCACAAGAGCAGGGTAGAGGGGCAGGATCACCTCCTTTGACCTACTGGTCACACTCCTTTTGATGCAGCCCAGAATAGGGTTGGCTTTCTGGGCTGCGGGTGCACACTGCCAGCTCATGTTCATTTTCTCATCGACCAACACCAACATGGCACAAGGCTAATCAGCTGCAGACCTCTGCTAAGTCCACTGGTCCCCCAAACATCCCCTTCTTATTGCAGGAGAAAAATGGCAGAGAAGCAACTTCAGCAGCAGACTGGGATGGGGAAGAATTTTGTTGTTTGGTATTTGTGGGTAGAAACAGATGATGTGGGTGAGAGAGGTGGAAAAGATGAGTTCAAATTAGTTCTACTTGTGCACAGGCTGAACACAGCCATTCTATTGATTAGGAAAGGGACAGCAATGCCTTTGCAGCTGTCCCTTGCTTTGCTAACCCATGACCAAGTCCAAGTATTAAGAAAAATTGTTAGAGTAACATAAACTCATGAAACTTGGTGGTTGTTTTTTTTTTTTTTTTTTTGGTAGAAAAATATTCTTTTCACTGACATTTGCTACTTTTCTCTGCAACTGGGTAGGCCTGAAACTTTTTTTTTTTTCATGAGATATTACAGCCTAGTACAAACTAAAACATGCAAAAGATGGGGCTGACAGACATCCCCTCTATGCCATTATTGTGATTTCCTTACCACTAGTGTTGCAAGTATTAGCAATGCTGCCTGAAATTTATCTGAGTCCATCCTATGTTTGATGATTACTGCTACATCATGTCTCTCCACTTGGGCTTGAGAGATCCTCCAAGTAGAATTTTTCACTACCTATTTTCTGCTTAGCAAAGGATACTCTTTATTCCACTTATCTGCTACTAAGAAGCTTTCTAAGACATACCTGATTGCTGTCATAAACTGATTTTAGCTATTAATTAACTGCTGAGAGATACTTTGCTCTTTATTGCTTTGTGTCTGATTGCTATGACTCAGATTTCATAAACCCATTTTTCTTTTGAATTTCTATCAATTCCCCACTGCTTAAAATTCAAGTATGTGCTTTTAAATCATTACAGATTAGTCTTGGGAAAGGCTCTTCCAGCACAGCACAGTCCCTTACATACTAAGGATAAAACGAATGCAGTGGAAAAAGTCTCTCTACTCAGAAGGGGGTGATTCTTTTTAGTCTTTTGATTTTTTAGCAAGCAAATTACTTTTTTTTTTTTTTGGGGGGGAAACACGTTGTACTCTTGCCTTAAAATCTGCAAAGTATCTCTCTTGGGTTTTCATACATTACAACAAGATCTCTGATGTTTCTTCATCTTCAGGTAATAAACTCGATTGGCTTCTGGATAGGTGACTTTGGAGAGTGGCAGCTTGTAGATGGCAGAGTTGTTTGTGGTTATTAACAGGAAGGTCAGTGCAGACAAGCAAAAAGCCCAGGTTCCTGATGGTACCCCAAACTGCAAAGAAAAATAAAAACCATCTATTTACTGTGCGTCTTTCTTTCATTTGATCCGTCAAACCTTGAACAAAACTCAGAGCCAGGTAGCTTGGAAAAAAGCTTTCTCAAGGAATTTTTGACTTGGTTTTGCATGGGATCTCTTCCCTGGGGAGACAATATTTCTCCATGGAATCTTGACACTATGCATTAACCTGCAACATCTACCAGCTGTGGTGAGAAGGCTGCTTTCTCTTTGTGCATCTGCAGTGGTCTTGGATGGAGTTAATATTGGAGCATATACCAGAGGCATTCAGCTTTTCCCTGGGCAATTGTACTGGATGCCTTTTTGCACATGGGCAGAGCAATTAAACCAAATTTGAGGTTTCTTTACACATGTGGAGGGCCCTTTTCTCAATCACCTCAGACACAAATGATATGTAATTATCTTGGAGGTGTTGTGGGCTGAGCCATGCAAGTTCATGCAAGTTCCAAGGAGAAAAGTTGTAAGTGGCCTGTATCAGTGAGAAACACACCAAAGCCATGGGCAGATGGTGTCCCCTCTCTTGGATTAATTCTGCCTTTAGCTCAGTGGTTCTCCATGTCTTGGTGTTCTGCCTGACGAGTCAGGAAAATACACTGTGTTCAAATCTATTGTTGGGAGCAAGGCCTCAGCTGTTACATTACTTACCACAGACAACATGTTAGTTACTGCTGCTCCCAGGTAGGCACTGAAGAGCGCTGTGAAAAGGAATAGGGTAGTTCCTGGTGAGTTCAGATTCTCATGGAGTAGAGCAGCAAAGACAAACATCTCTCACACTACCTTAGGTAGCTCAACCATGTCTATGACCATACCTGGGGATAAGCCCCCTCTTAAAAGCTCTTACCTTTGCACTGTGCCTCCCTCAACCTGAAGCTCAAGGAAAGGGCAAAACAAAAGAACTGGAGTGATGACAAATGTGACTATAAAAACAGAGGCTTTTGAAAAATGCACTGACGTGGAAAGTGTGTAGCTTGTTAGATTGGGTTAAATAGGAAAATAACTATTCCACCCCCATCTCTCCTTCTTCTAGGGCTAGAAGGTGGGTCAATGAAATACAAAGCTAATCTTTTTTATATGAGCACTGAATGAGCAATAGTTTCATTCTCAGCTCACTGTGATATTGAAATTTCATATGAAATTGCCTTATAAATAGTTTTTCAATCATTCTCTGTTGCCTAACTCATGGCTTTGGTATCTATTTCACAAGACTGGGAAACTTTATTGTCTAACTACACATGCAGGCTGATCTTGAGCTCCAGTTTTCTCAAAGTTCAGGTATGTTCTCCTCCAAAGAAGGAATTTAAGCTGGTAGCTATGACTCGAAAAAACAATACAATTCATCCAGCAATGTTGAACAAACACAATCAATGCCTCAAAATTAAGCATCTAATTTCAAAGACCTTAGTTAATCAGCATCTACTGATTGCATCTCTCATTTTAAACACAACTCTTGGCTGGAAGAGAAAGCACTGCTTTTATTTTGTCACGGTACATTAGAGCAAAGGCTCCACCATCTGACTCCATTATTCATCAGTCTTTCCTAACTCCATCTGCCTGTCTTGAGGTGGTCCCCAGGCTCCATCCCCCCTCTTGTATAAGTGCATCTTTTAAGGAAATGGGGCAGTAGAGAATATCCATAGGGTACGTACCACAGGCAATTGCCAGCAAATGTGTCTGCCACGTGAAAGCGTAGAACATGCCTCCAATGGCAATGCATGAAAGGGAGCTGTTGTAGCCCCACAAGCCAGAGCAGATTTTGCTAAAAGGTGTTGCTAAGCTCAGTGCTGGAAAATAAATCAAAGATGTGTCATTCCTTGGCCAAAGAGATAAAAGATGCTGAAAAATGGCATGAATCCAGCTTTTTAAGGGCTCTAGCCAGCATACATACATGAAGTTCCCATTAGTAGTTTTGTTGCTAAGTCTAAGACTAAAGACACTTTAATCTAATACAATCAGGACAGCATTTCCTAGGTGATACTGACCTGAATTTGGCTATGCAATTTCAGAATATACATGAGTGAATGAGTGTACATGTGAACCTTAAATGTATCCTTAAAGCCTGCACATTCAGATTTATGGCAATCATTTTTAGTAAGCTGCTCCTAAACCTGTCAGTATATATCCAGAAATGAAGTATTTCACGATAAAAATTAATTTTAGCCAAAAATACGCTTCTTTTGTCTGAAGATTTCCTCCATCAGTAAGTCCACCAATTTTCTGCCACCAAATGTTATGAAGGTTTCCACCATCACAAAATGAGGTAGGGAGTAGGGAAATCAATCAGAAGAATTCTTAAGACAGAAGCTTATGTGTATTTTTTTTCAAGCAGGAACATTTGTGACTGTATCGTTGTGGTTCATCTTTTATTCTCCATGCTTTTATAAAATCAGTGACACATGTCAAATTCTTACCTGCCAGCATCCCCACTGCTGATCCAACTGCTGCATGCAGACAAGTAAGAGGAGAAGAGATAAATAAAGCAATCAGGAAGATTCCCCCAGTCCAGGGGTTATCACAACCATAAACCTGACCCACTCCAACTGGAATGGATTGCAGGAGCTGCAGAAACGAAAAAAAAAAAAAAATTAGGAAAAAAGTGAGCTCCTTATTGGCTTAATTTTTTTTTTTTTTTAATATTTATTTTTCTTGGCCAGGTTCATGTTGGATGCAGTCTGGCTTTATGGACTGTAAGTGGAAAGTTTGGACATTGCTCAGGAGGCAGCAGGGCATTTCCATAGGGTTTCCCCCTTCAATGAAAACGAGTCATGCCTTGCTCCCTATCCATGAGCTCCTCCGCCAGGTTTTTTGCTCAATATCAAAGGTAAATGTCTTTTGTGAAAGGGTTTGCTCGTCACTTTTATGCATGCTGCTGGCTTTGCCGCTTTTTGCATGCTGTGAATCTAGGAAATGGAAGCGCTCAGGGAGATGATGCCTTTGAGAAGACATTCTCCTTAAGATGGAGGGTGATCAGGAGTTGGAACAGGAAATGGTGGAATCACCAGAATCCCTGGGAAGTATTCAAAAAACTGTGTAAATGACGCCCTTAGTGACATGGTTTAGTGGTGGCCTCGGTAAAGGTGCTGGGGTAAAGGTTGGACTCAATGATGTTAAAGATCTTTTACAACCTACTTAATTCTATGATTTCTCTGAGTGGGCAGATCCAAAGGTAAAATGGCCAATAATGACTTGGCTAGAATTAGAAGACTTCACTCAGGTTAGGCTACGTACCTGATCTACATATATACCTGAAACTCTGTTGGGACTCACTGGGAATATGAATGGGAGTTGCTGGGTTGATGGGACAGAGCTCAACTTGTTCACTTCTTAGCAATGGTTTCAAGACACTTTTCTTCAA
Organism: Pezoporus occidentalis; assembly: GCF_034315485.1. Lineage (NCBI taxonomy): Eukaryota > Metazoa > Chordata > Aves > Psittaciformes > Psittacidae > Pezoporus > Pezoporus occidentalis. Next base: position 2,862,444 of record NW_026913488.1, on the reverse strand, counting down.
AATGTAGTGTTCCTCAGTGTGGAACAGTCCTCTTCATCATGGTAAACGTTCTTTGAGAAATGTCACTTGTGGGGGTTGACATTTAGTGTCAATTAACTTCCTTTTCTTTATCACTCCCTGGGAACACCTCAAAATAATCTGCTGAGCCATGGAGGAAAGCTATTACTCTAGTATCTATATTGTTTATGAAGAGTAAAATGTTCTTTTGGAAAAATCCTACTTGAATATTAACTTAAAATATGTGAACATGTGCCTGCACCCAAGTTTGTAATCATTCTTCCATAGAAATATCTGCTTCCTAGTTTCTAATCAGAAAGATGAAATTTTAAAAACACACCACTCTGTACATGGAAAACTAAAATTAATCTGAGTTAACTGGTAGTCTCAGCAAACCTTAGCTATGGGGTGCTGATCAGTGTATACACAGTAATGGGTAATTAGATTCTGCAGCCTCTTTGAAAATCATAATATATATATTTAGATGTAATTGCAAATGAAAGGTGACAGAATTGAAACATTCTCATTTTCAGGATATCAAGAATGCCAATTCCTAAAGTAAACCTTTATTGGGTTTATAATATTATTATTATTTGGGTAATAGCTATCTTATAAATGCAATTTTGTATTGGCAGGCCATAATGTAGCAATATAAAGCAAGATAATACCATTCTACAGTGGTTTCTTTGTAAACGGAGGAGGCTGTTATATTTGACATCTTACCATTGGCAGTTCAGCATCTGTCCAAGTGATGTTTGGTGTTGCTGTTGCAGGCTGAATGACAATTGTAGGGAAGAAGAGGTTATGTGGTCCTGATGCAGCCAGGTAGAGAGTCAAGGCCAAGTTGAAAGGCAAGGTGAGAACAGGCAGATCCCACTTAGAGAAGATTGACCCTAAAGCACTGGTGAAAACAGGGCTGAAAGAAGAACATATGGTGTTACTAGGAGCTTGTCAGCTAGGCAAAAATCCCAACTTCAACCAAAAAAAAAAACCAAAACCAAACCAAATCCAAACAAAAACCACCATGCAGGAAATTCACTTTATTTTGTTTTTTTTTTTAAGGTGTTTAATTTCTTCAATCTGTCTGATAAAATCAGAGGTATTCTGGGGTCATTCAGTAAATTAATTTCCTACCCTTCCCCATGCAATTATCAATGTGCAGGTTTCAGTGGTGTTATTTAATATATGGGGTGAATTTGGTGCAATATTTATTTATTTGGTGACCATGAAGGAGAGTGTGGTGACCATGAAGTTTGGTGACCATGAAGGAGACAAGATCCTCTACTCTTGTGCGAGATCCAGTGATTTAATGAAATTATTCCTAGCTCAGTTGCAGTGTTTACTTTTTTTTTTCTATAGCACTTGGAGTAGACTGAATTTAGGACACCCAAGCCAGGTCTGAGTGAACTGTGTGTCCTTATTGAAGTTTATGGATCAAAAAGAAAGGCTCACATCAAAGTTATGCTAAATCTCCCCTGTTAAAATAATGTTCCTCTTGAAATAAAAATGAATGGGCTCATCACAGTAGCATGGCTAACATTGAGGGCATTGCATTGCACACAATCAGCCATCAATTTTCCTTTTCCCCATTGGGTTTATTTGTGATTATGTGGTATTTTCTTTGTTTCCTGGTTATACTTGATTTTAACATAATGCTACAGATTTAGTGGCACACATCTGCCAGTTTTGTTTCTTTTCCACTGTAGTCTGCATAGTGCATAAAACCACAACAATTCAGTCACAGTGTGAGGGCTCTGGGGCTGGAGTAAGAAGCAGATGAGTCATGTAACTTACCACATCATGGACACCAGTGTTACAGGCAGCAGAAGCCACCAGTGGTAGTCTCCCTTATCAGAGAAGACAGCCATGAGCAATCCCACCAAGAGCCCATTGTAGCCATACAGGCCTGCTGCTACGGCTGATCTGTGTGAAGAGAACAAGTATCTTAAAATCATATCTTTCGCAGATGCTTTGCTCACATCAATCCCTACTTCCAGTGCCCTCATCAAGCCCTCCCTCCCTGGACTGTCTGTAATGAAGATCTGCCAACGGTCATAGAATCACAGAATCATAGAATAGTTAGGATTCGAAAGGACCTTAAGATCATCTAGTTCCAACATCCCTGCCATGGGCAGGGACATCTCACACTAAACCATGTCACCCAAGGCTCTGTCCAGCCTGGCCTTGAACGCTGCCAGGGATGGAGCATTCACAACTTCCCTGGGCAACCTCAGCACACAGTAAAGAACTTCTTCCTGATAACCAATCTAAACTTCCCCTGTTTAAGTTTTAACCCATTACCTCTTGTCCTATCACTACAGTCCCTAATGAAGAGTCCTTCCTTAGCATCCTTATAGCCCCATTCAGATACTGGAAGGCTGCTATGAGGTCTCCACGCAGCCTTGTCTTCTGCAGGCTGAACTGCCTCAACTTTCTCAACCTATCTTCATACAGGAAGTGCTCCAGTCCCCTGATCATCCTCGTGGCCCTCCTCTGGACTTGTTCCAGCAGTTCCACGTCCTTTTTATGTTGAGGAACCAGAACTGCACGCAATACTCCAAGTGAGGTCTCATGAGAGCAGAGTAGCAGGGCAGGATCACCTCCTTCAACCTGCTGGTTGTGCTCCTTTTGATGAAACCCAGGGTACGGTTTCCGGGCTGTGACCACACACTACCGGCTCATGTTCAGTTTCTCATCGACCAACACCCACACGTCCTTCTCCCCAGGGCTGCTGTGAATCTCTTCTCTGCCCAACCTGTAGCTATGCCTGGGATTGCTCCAACCCAGGTGTAGGACCTTGCACTTGGCATGCTTAAACTTCATAAAGTTGGCACCAACCCACCTCACAAGCATGTCAAGGTCCCTCTGGATGGCATTCCTTCCCTCTAGCATATCAACCGAACCACACAGTTTGGTGTCATCGGCAAACTTGCTGAGGGTGCTCTCAATCCCACTGTCCATGTCACTGACAAAGATTTTGAACAAGATTGGTCCCCACACCGATCCCTGAGAAAACCCTCGTTACTGGTCTCCAACTGGACATGGAGCTGTTGACCAGAACTCTTTGTGTGCGACCGTCCAGCCAGTTCTTTATCAACAAAGCAGTCCATCTGTCAAATTGGTGTCCTTCCAATTTAGAGACAAGGATGTCATGCAACTGAACTTTGATTTCCCATTCTTGATTCCCTTGTCCTGTCAGCAACTACCTTTTCTGCAATTATATCCAGTGTCCTTTTGTACCAGATGCAGCTGATAAGGTAGATTTGTCTGGTCCTACAAGACCAGATTATTAGCCAGGAATGCTAGATATGTACTTCTACTCCATGTTGCTTTTTTAACACATAAATCAGCACTGAAGTGACAGTCTATATTTGAAAGGGAAAATGATGGACTTACCTATCCTGACCCAGAATAAGTGCTGTTAAAGTGGAGACAACAGTTCCTAAACAGCCTGTGAGTGTCCACCATGGGTTCTGCATCAGGAAGCCAGCAACGATGATGATCCCACTGATGGGATTGTTGACAAACATCACCTGGGATATCGCACGCAGCACCCAGTCAACAAACTGGATCATGAGAGTTTTATCTGTAAAAGATCAAGTTAAATAGTAATAGAAAAAACAAACCAACCAAATATGCAGGTGGTACTGATTTGGAATTGATTTTTTGAAACTCAGGAGGAGGTTTGGTGGTGGAACTTGGCAGCACAACTGAAGCAATGAATCAACAAGACAGTAAAATCTGACTGGGATTTATTATGGTCTGTAGTGAAATCTTACAGCTGGAAAGCTGAGATGAACTGTATGGTTGCCAGAGTCCCATGTTATAAAGTACCCTGGACCAGATTCATGTGAACCAGCTAATTTATATCTGTGCCTCAGATGGCAAATCATGTGTGTATCCCATTACTGATTTATTAAGGGGACCAAGAACACCTACCTATATGCAATTTAACTTCACAGTGGCATTAGTCTTGACAGAAACTGCTCAGCTGAAAAGACAGGGAGTCTTATGAAGAATGGCAGAGCAAAAACTAACCATCCCAGGGTATGTTTTGTGGGATTAAATTTCCTTTGTACATGGCATGTTGGGAGGTAAATGTCATCTCAGTCATCCTCAAGATTTAAGCAGTGTGCGTATCTCTACACAAAACTGACTTTTTTCCCCACAAAATGGAAATAAATCAAGGCAGAGGTTGTTTCTGCACTAGTATGACTTGAATCACATTACTGAGAAGTTAGTTATTACTCCTTTGATATAATTCTTCTTTGGAATCTCCTAATTAGTCACAACAAAGAAGCTTTACCTTTTAGCCAGGCTCCAAATTCCTTCATGTCTCCAGTGAGGTACCCAACACCTCCACAGAACCTCTTCCCAGCTTTGATCAGTGGATTCTGCTTTACTGGGTTTCTTTCCCCCTTGTTTTCTATCTTGATATCGACACTGTTTTCCATGTTGATATTCCAACCCTTTGTTAAAATTAAATGGGGGAAAAAAAAAAAAGACAGTTCATTACAATGCTTTTTACTGTTCCCTGTTTATTCACTCATCATGATTTATTTTGGAGCCAGAAAAAGGAAGGTCCTTACTTTGAACATCTGATTCTCACATCCCTTTTCATGTGCTTTTGGGACCCTTTTCTATCCTTCCAGGCTTCCATGCAGTCATGGATTTGAACACCACAAGAAACCACTGAGCCTTCAGTTAATTGTCTTTTACCTGATTTTAACAGCCTGCTCAGCTACACAATGTGTTCTAGAAATCAAGAAGTTCTTGATTTAAGGGGTGACTTCAAGAAGAACAAGGTGGCATCAGAGGACACTGGCTTCACAGGAGCTGAAACTTACCTGAAGATCCAACTCTGTAAAAGTCCACCACATCTAGGAAGCTGCTTCAGTGATTAAGTTTCCTCTGCTGCTTAACGCATATTTCCAGTTTGAATTTATCCATCAGCCACCAATGATAGCTACCTAAAGTTAGGTTTATAGGTCTCTATACTGTCCCTGTTGGGATCACCTTTACCTTTCCCATGAGCATGGTTTAGCTAGAGCGTTATTCATGGCATCTTACTTCATTACTCGCGTGCATATGTACAATAAATTTTTCTTTACTGAATTGTACTTTCAGCTGTCCCATGTTTAGAAGTACCCAGCACTGATTTAGGAGATTGTAGGCCAAATTCAGAGTGCTTTCCTCAGATAAATATCATACAGCTGCTCGCTCATTCCCTGCCCCAGTCCACAGGGGGATGGGGAGGAGAATTGGGACAAAATACAAAAAAAAAAAAAATGGGTTGAACTAAGACCAGTTTAATAATTTAAATAAGAGTAAAATATGATACAATAATAGTAGGAAATAAAGAGAGAGAGAGATAAAGGAAGGAATAAAAAAGTGATGCACAATGCAATTGCTCACCACTTGCTGACTGATGCCCAGCCCGACCCGAGCAGCGATCAGACCCTTCTGGGTAACTCCCCCCAGTTTATATACTGGGCATGACATGCTGTGGTGTGGAATACCCCTTTGGCTATTTCGGGTCAGGTGTCCTGCCTCTGCTTCCTCCCGGCTTTCCGTTCACCTCACCACTGGCAGAGCATGAGAGACGGAAAAGTCCTTGATCAGGATAAGTGCTACTGAACAACAACTAAAACATTGACGTGTTATCAGCATTGTTCTCAGATTAAAGCCTAAACACAGCACTGCACCAGCTACTAGGAAGAAAAATAACTCTATTTCAGCCAAAACCAGGACAACTGGCCATTGTTCTTTAGCGTAAGACAAGGTAGGTGACCACATGTAAATAAGAAACCCTCAGGGACTAAATAAAAGACTCTTATTATATTTAGCAGGCACTATATCAAGACTTAAACCGGGTAGGGGAGCATTATAGGCTAAACAGCGGTGTCTAGGGCTAACTAAGGTGTTTAGGAAATCCGCACAAGGCTGGCAGAGACAGGATCCCCTATGAGAGGCATGTCCTTTGGATTAGGAGCTGCTGGAATACCTTTTGGCAACTCATGAAGGTCTACACAGCTTAATTCAGGCACATGGATGACAGACTTTCACCAGCTATAAATACTGAATATTAAAAACCATGTCCTATAGCCAATTCATTATTTGTCTGAAGACCAATTCTCAATATGAAACCAGAAAATTTAAACCAGCCAAACCTTTCTCTGGAATGTACTGTTTCCTGAAGAGCAGGTCTAATTCTTAGTAATTGTCAAGACAAAGGATACATGTGACAAGGTGTGTTGTTGAGTGAATACAAAAACAGAGCTGCTTCAGGTCTCACTGGTGAGTAGCAGCTTGTTCAAGAAGTAAAGAATTCAGTTTTGGAGTTAATAGTCTAAATAGGATGACACAAACTATACATTAGGGACTGTAGTGATAGGACAAGGGGTAACAGTTTAAAACTTAAACAGGGGAAGTTTAGATTGGATATAAGGAAGAAGTTCTTTATTGTAAGGGTGGTGAGGCACTGGAATGGGTTGCCCAGGGAAGCTGTGAATGCTCTATCCCTGGCAGTGTTCAAGGCCAGGTTGGACAGAACCTTGGGTGAGATGGTTTAGTGTGAGGTGTTCCTGCCCATGGCAGGGGGGTTGGAACTTGATGATCTTAAGGTCCTTTTCAATCCTAACTATTCTATGATTCTATGATTCTAATTATTGGAATTAGTCCTTGACTTGCTTCCAACTTCAGTAAAAGCTTTTTTGGCAGCTGGGAAAGAGAATCTATACTTTAGAAATGCAGGTGCTGAGTACTCAAGCTAAAGCAGCCTCAGCCCTGGACATTACACTTGCAGATCCAAAATTGTCATAAAGCAGCTCTGAGTCCACATGGGGGAATGACTGGTTATTGTACATCCTGGCTGGTTTCTTACTGTATGTTATCAGGGTCTGATGGTGACGTTTCAGGAAAGAGTAAATATTTGCACAAATTATAAATACACATTTTCTGCTGCCTGCAAGGGTTCAGCTAGTGCAAGGGTAGGTTCCACATGAAAGAGGTAGAAGACAGGCCCAGTACTTGGAGGACTGTTGAATTTGACTTTGTGTAGGACACAAAAGCAAAAGGAGTTTAACTAAAGGAAAAAAAAAAAAAGGATGAAAGTGTTGTTAGGGACAGTGTGTCTGTGCTGGAAGGCTTTTTTCTGCTCAGTTATAATTCATTACCTTGATTCATTAACCTTCAATTTTCTCATATTTTATTCTGAAATAATGGAATAAGTGAATTTGATGCACTTTCAGTTAAATCAAAATTTCCAGTCAAGATAAATACTCTTCATTTTTTGTGAAAATGCATTTGCATTTTCAATTTAAAGAATCTTTATACGACTTAGGCTTTCTCTGTTGCTAATCCATAAAGTCAAGGGCTCTTGCACTTGCTGAGTGATGCTGTGTGTCCTGTGCTAGCATGCCCAGTATGTTTCCCCTGCCTGCTGATTGAGGAGCTGTTTGCACTGCAGGACTCTTCAGTGTGGGATGTAATGGGCATGTAAAGAAGTATTGGAGTCACCACCTGGTCCATTTGCACAGTGGAAAGGAAAACTGGTCAAGTTGGAGTCCTTAATTCATCAAAACTTGATGAATTGCCTTGGTGTGGAAAGGTGTTTAAATGCATAGTTCAGGCAGTCCTGCATGGTGCAAATCTGAAAGCACAGAACTCCTTTGCTCTGGGTATTCATTGGAAGAAATTAAGTTGTCTTGATGCAATTGGGACAGCAAAAAGACCAGGTGACCAGGTAAATCACTTCCACCAACCTGGTTTGAACTTTACCCTCCATCAAGGCTGTGCTAATGCCCTGTGTGTATGCTCTTACAGAATACTCAAAATTACAGTGGTTGTGGGGTAACCATGGTTACCTCCTTGCCAGTAGCATGGGTCATGTTCATTATGTCTCTGTTTATCACGTAATGTATGCCTCTAGAGAGAGACATCTCACATGGAATTCAGTTCATCTTTCCTATCAACTCATGTATGGTAAGGGGAAATGAAATACTGATTGAACACTCTTACCACCTGCAGAACAGCCCTATACATAATGGGTAGGCCAAGAGCACCTTTGGTTTCTGATGAGACCTTTATGACACGGTAATAGACCCTGATCCAGCCCTATTGGTTTCACGACCACCCTGACTCACATCCCAGTGCTGCATGAGGTCTGCCTCTGGTGTGTGGAGGTTGAACTATTGCCACAGTCCTGAGGCTTGTACCATCCATCCATAAACACAGAGCATGGAGGGTTTGTGTTACTTCTACTTAGCTGCCCAAAGAAAGTATAAAGAAGTATTTCTTACCCATGGAAGCTGTGGTTGCCTTATCCCTGGAAGTGCTCAAGACCAGGTTGGAGGAGGCTTGGAGGAACCTGGTCTAGTGGAAAGTGTTCCTGCTCGTGGCAGGATGACTTTTAAGGTCCCTTCCCACCCAAACCAGTCCATGACTGTATGATTCTAAGTACTGCACCACTTAGAAACTGGCAGCAAAATAGAATATTTTGAGCAGTTTTGATAATTTTTGATACTGTAAGAAGCAGTAGCTTCATATATGCTGAGATTAATGATCTGCTAACACATTAACTTGTTTAGGCAGTAGACAATAGCAACTGTTTAAGAACAGGTTGCCCAGGGGGGGTGTGGAGTCTCCTACGTTGGAGATATTCAAGGCCCGCCTGGACAAGTTCCTGTGTGATGTACTCTAGGTTACCCTGCTCTTGCAGGAGGGTTGGACTAGATGATCTTTTGAGGTCCCTTCCAACCCTTAGGATTCTGTGATTCTGTAATTCTGTAAAGGACAGAAGACAAAAGATTCCTCATCCCAGAATAATGGAGATGTTCAGAGAATTGTAAGACAGTGATGTCTGTACTGTAATTGAAGCTGAAGTGTGCATGGTCTGCATAAAGGCCAGAGTAGAGCAGGTCTTCTGAAGGCCTGCTGTTGAAGTTAAGTTGACACACAGTTTTCAGTCAAAGGGGGCTTCTTTTTTTTTTTTTTCTCTTAGTGCACGAAGAAAGGAAATGGAAACAATTGTGAAAGGACTATTCTGTTGGAATAGATTGCTTAGCTTCTGCAGGGGTCAGGATTTTTAACTTTAGTTTTTAGTCCTTATTTCTATTTGCCTGGGAAAGCATTTCTTTTTTATCTCAGATTCTTAACTAAAGCTGTGTTAAGACACACAGCTTGAAGTGCAATGCCTAACCTCATGTATGTTCTGAAAAGGTGTTCCATGGGTCTGGTAGGAAATGCAATGCCAGCGTGTAACTGGTGTGATAAAGGAGCAGCAGTGTGTCTGAATGTGGTTTTCATCTCTGTGGTACAAGGACTGATTTGTGCTCTGCTGCAAGTGCAGAGGAGCTACTTAAAACTATTTTCCCATGGTGGAAAAGTGACAGCTAGACATGGATCACTGCTGCTTTTCTCCAGTAATTCCAGATATTTGCTGCCTTCAGTTGTCTAGTTATCTTTGTGCTGTTGGATAATATCTCCCTGTCATCCTCACATAAGCAAGAAGGAAAGTTTTGCAGCTAAAAGTATCTGAATGCTTTTGTATCAGCTATGAAATGGAACCTGTGAGAATAGAAAAGATAAAAAAGATGTTTCTATTTCATGAAAACAAAAACATCCCAGGACCAATAAGCTAATTATTGTTTTTTTTTATCATCTTTTCAGAGTTAATGAATGTCCCTGTAGCAAAGCACTGGTGTTATGCAACTCCATGTCTCTTTAAATCAATTTCTCTTCCACTTGTGTACACTTCTTCCATGTCAAGCCATACCTACGGAATCTCAGTAATGCCTATTAAAGCTGCGTCTCAGTAATGCCTCGTTAGAGCTGCAGCGAGGCAGACTCTGTGCTTCTGCTGCAACATCTGGCCTGCAACTACTCTTTTATTCACCTGATGAAGTAGAGATAAGCCCTGTCACACGCTTGTAATGTGGTATTCATGATAAGAGCAGTGCTGTGCTTGCAGCTTGGAAAGGAATAGAGGCTTTGATTTGGCTAATTGCTTTAATACTCCTAGGTAAGAAATAGTTAATTCCAAGCTGATGCTGTGTTTTTGAGAGTTGGGCTTTTATCTCTGAAAATGCAGCAAAATTATCTAGTATGTTCTCTTCTTTCTAGAATTTTACTCTCTCGCTGATAAAATTAATGTTATTCTGTAAATCAAGGGGATTTAAGCTATTGTGTGGCATTTGTTTCTCCAAGGAACTGCTACTGCACGATTACAGTCATTGAATCATACATTCTCTGAACTGTTGCTGTGAAGCATGCAGGCAGCCAGCTCTCTGTGCAGAATGTTTTTAGAGGAATTCCTGCATCCAAGTACAATCAGAGGAAAGGGCCAGATTCTTAGCATAGCCCTTGTAACATTACCAGTGGTTTAGCAAAGCTTGCAAGTGTAATATTGCGTTATGTATAGGAACACACACCTGTACAAGCACACTCCCCAAAACAGAGAGATTCTAATGCAGTTGAACCTCACTGAAAAAAACAAAAAGGTAGTTTAAGTTTTCCCATAGAAGAGACATTTCAAAGCATTAGTTCAAAAGAAAGCTTATCCCTCAGATTCAAATATTCATTAAGCCCATTCGCAATTCAATTTTCAGAGATCTGTCTCTCGGGGACAGAGAAATCCAGACACACTATCACATTAACTCTACATTATTACTATCTGGGCATTTTTAATTTTGCAGACTAGAAAAGCAGTAAAAGGAGATGTTAAAGAGTTACAAGTTCGTTGTGTTGTTTTTTTTTTTTAATTTTTTTTTTTTAATTCTTTTATTAATTCTTTTCTTAGAGATTCAGCAAACTGGGCTAAGCCCTACTAATAAATCCTCACCCTGCTAGAAAATTCTCAGTAACTGGAATCCTTGTGACATTCCCTCACCTCTTTAGTGAATGTCTTGAGCCTTAGCTGCTCTTGCTCAGGAGGACTGCTCAAATGCTGTTTGTTAGGCATTTTATGGGAGAAAAAAGATCCAGGTGAGTCAGTAAGAGAGTGCACTTTCATTGCTTACGTTAAAAGGAACTAAAAGAATGCTCTTACCTCTCTGATGAGCTCAGGGGTAGCAGTTGCTTTGCTGGCTAGGACAGAAGACAAGCTAGGCAAAGAGAGTGGGGGAAAGAAAATGCCCCACCAGCTTATATAGGCTAGCATGGCTCCTGTCCTGATATTACTAATTAGTTTGTTTCTCCTCCCACTCAGTGAGCTCGGAGAAAAAATTAAGAAAGTTCCCTCTCGAATTCTCCACCTTTCCTCTTGCTCTGTCCTTGGTGTCTTGCCAGCAGCCTCTCCAGAAGTACTGTTCCCTGCTGCTATTTTTTTGTTGTTGTTAATTCGCCTTTAACTTTGTCCTTTCTCCTCCTCTACCACTTAAAAAGGCTCAAGGCTTCAAAGTGGACTCTTGGTATACCTGAGCTCAACCTCTCCAGTGTTATTCTTCTTATCCAAGACAGCTCAGGATCCTTCCTTCTCAAAACACTGACCTGGGAGTGTGCATCACAGTGTGACATGTTCAGCAACCTGTCAGGTTGTCCCATTTCTAGGTAGTTTTTTGAGGCACTATTCTGTTATCACACTGGGACGAAGGACCTGGTGATCTTCTACTGTTTAGTTGTTTTTTATCGGCTATTTGAGAAATTCAAGGGGATTTTTCCTTCTTTTTTTTTTTAACCTGCCCACCTTGGCTTGCTGGAGAAATTTGGAATATTCAATGTGTGGCATATATGAGAGGCTTGTAAGATTGTGAAATCACTGGGAAAGGCAGAGAAGAGGATGGAAAGGAAAGTCTTGAGAGAGTGAATTATGGGAAAAAGTACAAAGGAAAAGCTAGTAAGCTTAAGGAACAAGTTAGGCTAATCCAAACCACAGTTTAATTCCCTTTAGGAGTCTTTTACAGTGATGGCTTAAAGAAGCAAATCCACAAATTCATCCAAGAGCTGGAGTGAATGATTTGTTGCTGAACCAGAACCAATCTAGTTTTATGAATTCGCTTCCTTCAGCCCTTTGGAAACAGCCTCATCATCTATGTGAGCTGAAATGATGTTATTCTCACTATGTTTATTCCCAGGGTGCCTCTCTTTTGATGGAGGTGTTTTTAACAAGAGACTGGATAATTTTTTTCCCCTAAGAACATAGTATCTGATAGCGACTGTGAGCTTGGCATTGCTGATAAGCAAGGCTCATGAAGTCATAGAATCACAGACTGGTTTGAGTTGGAAAGGACCTTAAGATCATCTAGTTCCAACTCCCTGCCAAGGGAAGGAACACCTTCTACTACACCAAGTTGCTCAAGGCCCTGTCCAATCTGGCCTTACCAGGTGTTGTGAGTGAGCCAGACACTGCCATCCACTGAGTTTGCACCCAGTAGTACATGTTACAAGAAATTTGCAGGGGAGGCTGCTTCACTCCAGTGCAGTAATTTTTTTTTCTTTTTACTATTAATTTCTTCTGGGGCTTCCTGTGCTTTCTCATTGGTAAAATGAATCTTTGCATCCCAAAAGAAGAGACACACATTGGGTAATTTGTTTGGGAGATACACATAGGGAATCTGATCGGATTGAGTTTCAGGCTTCGCATCTCTCATGTTTCAGGGGTGCTCAGGTCATTTTAAACAGCATCTTTTCTGCTCTGTGTAAAAGGGATGCTGTGCAGGGGGCTGGCAGGATTCACTGTCAGGTAGTGTTACTTTCATCCATTGAGCAGTGGGGTGGCTCTTTCCTCTGGGAAGCAGATTCAGGACCCCCCTTTCTGATTCTGGCTCTTTAACATTGACAAGTTGGAAAGGAGTCACAGAAAAGCCACTGGCTTGAAGTGATGGATGACTTGGAGCGATGTTTTGTTTAGATTACCAGAGCTGGTTAATAATTAACAGGGTCAGAGTCTGCTGACACCTACGTGGGAATGAGGTCCTTGGCAGCAGCCTGCTCTGTAAGTTAGAGGCAGAGCAGTGATGCTCTCCACTGCCATGTGGTGAGTTCCCTGGATCCTAGGTGCAGCCAGCTATGGGGAGGGTTTCACTACTGGAACTACTGTCTTATGGAATCCCTGTGTTTCCTACAATCACCTTTTGAAAAGGTCTGGGCCAGGTCCCAGACTGAGTGCTGCAGTCTGTTGCAGGAACTTCTGCTCATGGCTGTGTACCTTAGATCGCCAAAGCACTCCTGGTGGCCCAAGGACTGAAATTCTCTATAGGATTGGTGCAGAAAGGCACAAATGATAGAAATGCTTCCAGGTGTAATTCAATCCATGTCAAGTCAGATGCGCATCACTAATCTGTGCTGGGCACACAAGAACATAGGTATCTTCTTCCATCTTTTGGGCTTTGGAATTCAAATGGGAAGACTAAAACAGGGGAGGCTATTCTTTGTCAAAATGATCAAGGTGTGCCATGTGCCTGTTATGTAACTGTTGGATACCATCTGCCTGCACTGTGCCACCAGCTCTGGGTGAGCACTAGGTAACCATGTAATGATGTGCAAAGTGAGCATGCACATGACAAGAAAGTTGCTTCTTAATTTTAGGCAAGTGTGAAGACCACTTTGTACTGAGAACAAGGCAGCTGGGGCTGGTGTCTGACAGCTAGATCCTGTGTGATAAAGGAGGGCTGGGTCTATGGCCTAACTCTGCAGGAATCTGCTGGTGAAGCTGGTTGATACATTTCTTCTGCCTTCTATTCTCTGCGGGAAACAGGCTCTGAGAACACCCCTTGGACCGAGCCCAGTGGTTTACATGGTCAGAAGACGGGTTGGTGGCTGGTTCCCAACTAGACTAGCTCTCCCAGAGAAATGCCTGAATGATCTCTGACTGAAGCAGCTCTTGAGGCAGGAGCTGTGTAGCTGCATTAACTGGGTAGTGCTTGAACTTGTCAGCTCTGACAAGAAAGACTGTAATGTCCCTAATCCAGCTTCACACGCTGTCTCCACTCTTCTCTCAAGGCTCAGTGGCCTTCAAGAGGTGCATTGAAAACCATTTTGTAGCAGACTGCCATTATACTGTGGGTTTTGGCTGTGCTCCTCTGCAGGGATCAGGTCTGCACAGGGAGGTGCATCAGCTCATGGACTCCATAGGATGCTTTAAAATCATGTAAATGATAAAAATACCTTTGTTAGGCTGGGCTGTAGATGTGTAAAATGCAGCCACTGTTTGTGGGCTCTGTGTCATCCTTTGTTGGTGAGGAAATCACTTGGGAGCTGAGCTCTTGTCACTGGGCACCATTGAGAAAAGTCTGACTCTGCTTTCTTTACTCTCCCCTACCAGACATTTGTACCTAAGATCCCACCCTGAGCCTTCAATTCTTCATGCTGATCACTCCCAGATTTCTTGGCTTCTGCTTGTATAACAGGTGCTCCAATCCATTAACCATCTTCATGGCACTTTGCTGGACTTGCTCGCTATGTCCCTGTTTCTCCTGTACTGGGGAGCCCCAGACTGGACGCTATACCCTAGATGTGTCTCACCAGTGCTGAGTAAGAGAATCATAGAACGGTTTAGGTTGGAAAGGACCTTAGAGCTTACCCAGTTCCAACTCCTTTTGCCATGGACAGGGACACCTCCCACTAGACCAGGTTGCTCAAAGCCCCATCCAATTAAGTCTTGAACACTTCCAGGGATGGGGCACCAATGAGCATATTCCCATATTCACGTATTGGGAAACCGTCTAGATACATTCGTCAGTGCAACAACTGGACGGCCTTTAGCTGTGGCTATTGGGAAGGATGGAGAGGAACGTCTTTCATCTGTGGTGTCCAGCTCCCTCTTGTGGTATGTTTCCAGCCCAGCCACATGGGCAGTTACAGAAATCAGACCGAAGATTCAGATGTCTGTTTTTGACAGCACCTATAAACAGCAGTTCCCCAGCCCTGGCACAATCAATACTCTCCATGCTCAGAGCTTGTGTATGGCTCTGGATACTGCTGCTGATGTATGCTCCCAAAATAAAGAGTTCTTCTAATTCACACTCATCCCTTCACTCCTCTTACCACCTGCTCTGGAAACCCACTGCTGTTTTTGTTCAGCTTGACATGTTCTCAGGACTCACTTTCTCAGTCCATGCAGCTGCAAGTCTGTACAGTTGCTCCCTTGAAACCCACTTCTGATAAAGAACATTAGTTTGTCTCCTTCAATAGGAGTGGGGCAGGAATTGGTGAAGAGAAGGTTGTAGGTGTCTTATGGCTAGAGTAGGGTGTCAAAAAACTCTGTGCTGCTATGTCAAATAGGTTCCAACTTTAGGCAGAGGGTCAGGCTCTCTTCCAGTAGGCTGATGCTCTGAATACAGGAATACTGGGTTAGTGAACAACTCATCTCTTTTAGCTGCAGATTTTTCATGGTATTTAAATCATTGCTGCTAGTGGGAGCGAAGAGTTGCTTGGAAGTGAGCTAGATGGTTATGACCAGTACATGCCTAGGTCTGTGCTGGTGGTACAGCACCTACGTGGTGATGAGCTGCCACCAGGTACCATCCCATTCACTAGGGAAGTGGCCATGGTGTCCAGCACAGGAATTCTCCCTAGTACCCCAAGAAAGGCCACGTAGTCATGTCTCTCATGATACCCAAAAGCAAAGCCAAGCGCGTTCAACTGGCTGGCTCCACTTGTTTGTTTTTGCGTTTTCTGCCTTTTTCCAGGTGTCACTATCACTTTTCATATCAGCAGCGGGCATTCCTCTAGTGTGACCTGGATGCCTGTGGGAATGAGATTGAGATGCCAGCATCTATGGGAACTCCAATGGAAATCATTATTTTCACCATCATGATCCTAGCTCCAATTGCTGTGGCAAAGTTGTTCCCAAAGTAATGTGCACTTTGGCTGGAAGACCCTGGCCTCTTGTTTGGTCATCTTCAGCTTCAGACAGCTTCACATCCTCTCTTTTCTCCCTGTTGTGTCCATCTGTTCTCCAGGATGGAGCACCAGTTTTGCCAGGCTCCTGGCATTACCCTGTTAGTTTCTTTATCCTGGGATCTAGGAGCTGGAACAAGAAAAGCTCTCTTCTTCCTGCCATGAGCCTGGACCTCAAGGCTGCTTGTTTTTCTGGTCATCTGCAGCATTGTAGAATTCATCAGTGATATTGAAACATCCTGAATTCTTAGAATTCCTAGAGAATTTTGAAACTGAGGTTGACTTTCAAGACTGGAGGGGAAATCACAACTCAGTTTTAAATTTTAGCTTCAGACCCCTATCCTGTTCTCCTGGCTCCAGGGGAAAGTCCACATCCGAAGAGGCTCATTTTCCAGACCTAGCTCAAGACAGAGGGTTGCCATGAGAATGACAAAGCTGGCTGGACTTGCTACAGTTTTATGACACAAGGCAAGGCATTTTTATGCTGTTTCATCCATTTTTGCTATTTCAGAGACCATTCACTTAACTTCCTGCATCTAATCTCAGGCTGTGAATCTCACCCAAGGCATGCTTGTTTTCAAGGAAATAATCCATTCTCACAAACCTTGTAGGAGATGAACGTTTTAGGCCTTAGCAAAGAGCAGAATGCTATAGTAGTTCTAATGAGAAACTTTTCCAGCATGTAAATCCTACTGTTTACTATTTTCTTGCCAAATAGCTCTTAACAGAAGTGGAAGCTGGTGTATATTGCCTGGGTTGTGGCTCTGATCAAAAGAAGGACTTGTAGAATGCAGATGAAGCAGAAGAAAGTAGGAATAACTGAAAATTAAAAATAAGTGTGAAGGATAGAGGTAGATTTACACTGCTGTAGATAGTCCTGGGACTTTGCAAGCAGTACTACAGAGCAGCATCTTCATGCACACACACACAAGCAAATATAAATCCATCTGCAGTAAAGATACACATTTTGAGTAGACAAAAGAAAAAAAAAGTCGTATCTGTTGGAGAATTCAATTTCTGGGAATGGAAAGTGCCCTGACAGGGTTTAATTTACACACATGAAATAAACTCACTCAGCTACAGTAAGAAACTATTACTGGCTGAAAGTTTATTATCACCTTTGCCTTTCTGGTTTTCTCCATAGCCAGGAAGTCCCTGCCTGGCTTCTGGCTGAGTGGCTTAACAGAGCAGAGATATGTGGATGACAGAGCAGCAGAGCTGTCAGCACTTAGTTGAAATTAGGGAAATATGGAGAAGCGGGGTCAGGCACAGGATGAAGTACCCTGGAGAGAGGGGATAAAAAGATTGCAGCTCATCCTAAGATGCACATGTCAGGGATGTGTCTATCTCTCTGTATCTCTGGCAATTCAGTGCACAGCACAACTTGATGTGCAGCTTCCGAGATGTGAGAAGCAGCCTGAACCTCTCTGCATTTTGGGTGGGTGAGGTAGTTGGATGTGTTTGGAAGGGCTCCTTTATATGCTCAGTGCTCCAACCCTGCTGTGTTGAATGAAGCTGTATATTTTGGGAGTGTGGATTTGGGTCTGCTTCAACTATCTATGCAAAGGGCTGTCCCTGGAGAAGGATATTAGGATGCAGCTCCACAAAGGTTTAAGCTACTAAATGCACCGAGGTAATTGAGTGCTCTCAGGAGCTGCTGAGCTGTAGCAAATGGTGCCCAAACCCATTCCCAGGGAAAGTGTGGTGGAAAAAACCCTTTGCTTCTCATAAAGCTATCCCCATCCTTCTCATCCCACCCCTGGGAAGTGTGGCAACAGCTGCAGGAGTTTGTAAAAGACGCTCTGAGAACTGTAAAATCAAATGCAATCAAGGGTTTGTTTCCTGTCTGAATTCCTTCCATCTTCCAAAATGAAATACTCTCTTCTGTTGAAAAGGGAGTGAGAAGACAGTGTTTGACAAACAGACCTCACCCTTGAAGTGGTGGTATTTCTGTAACCCTTGAAAATCATAGAATTACGGAATAGTTAGGAGCGGAAAGGACCATAAGATCATCTCATTTCAACCCCCCTGCCATGGGCAGAGACACCACCACACACTAAACCATGTTACCCAAGGCTCCATACAACCTGGCCTTGAACACTTCCAGGAATGGAGAATTCACAACTTCCTTGGGAACCCATTCCAGTGCCTCACCACTCTTACAGTAAAGAACTTCTTCCTGATATCCAATCTAAACTTCCTCTAAGTTTTAACCCATTACCCCTTGTCCTATCACTACAGTCCCTAATGAAGAGCCCCTTCCCCAGCATCCTTATAGGCCCCCTTCACATACTGGAAGGCTGCTATGAGGTCTCCACGCAGCCTTCTCTTCTCCAGGCTGAACAGCCCCAACTTTCTCAGCCTGTCTTCATACGGGAGGTGCTCCAGTCCCCTGATCATCGTGGCCCTCCTCTGGACTTGTTCCAAAGAGGTATTCCATACTACAGCACGTCATGCCCAGGATGTAACTGGGAGTTACCTGGAAGGGCTAGTTCTCTGAGGGTTGGACTAGGTATCGGTCGGTGCTCGGTCGGGGGGGGCGAGTTATTGGTCAGTGGGTGGAGAGGTGTTGTATTCTCTTCCCTTGTTATTTCCTTTATCATTATTATTATTGGTGGTAGCAGGAGTGATTTGTGTTATACCTTAGTTATTAAACTGTTCTTATCTCAACCCGTGGGAGCTATTCTTTTGATTCTCCTCCCCATCCCTCTGGGAGCAGGGGGAAGAAGGGGGGAGTGAGTGAACGAGCTGCATGGCTGGGTTTAAACCACAACACCTGTAGTTGTAGGTATGGGAAGAAAAGGTGTTGACATTACAAATGAGCTGATCCCTTTCTTTTTCCCTGTCCTTTTTATAGGCATACTTGGTTTAGGTTTTATGTTAGATCTCTGGGAAATGTCTCATAATTTTTGAAATTGAATTACATTGAAAATTGTACATTTTATTTCTCTTAATGAGTTCTTTTTATAGAACTCAGTAGACAGCGGGCTATCGGGCTACCATTGATAACTTCAGTTGGTGCTTTTATTGCCTACTGCTGCCTTCCAGGAGACACTTGATTTGTCTTGCCTCTTCTCATGAATTATTAGCACTGGCTATAGCTACTCAAATCTTTTGATTAGCTAGAGACTTAATAAAGCTGTTTATACCCCATTTTTTATGGGTGACTTCAACTCCAGAAATTGCTTTACTAATTGATTTCAGGATGGATTTGCTGGTGGCTGAGGATTTAATGTCTGCAGTGGCTCTTACAGGACAAATTCTTTCCCATAGTCAGATTGTGCTTGGACTTCACTCTCTTTTTTTTTTAGAAAACAAATATTTTCATTGTTACAATTAATGTTGTTTTTGAGGTGGCAAGGAAAATGGAATGAAGTAATGTATGCAGATATGTTTTTCACTTTAAGAAAGCACCCGGAGTGACAGATGGAATGCAAAATTAATATACCTCTGCCAGATCCCTCGGTGGAAAGAAGAGACTAGCCCATGTAAAATTTTATATGGAAGACTGTATCAGTCCCAGTCTAAAGTCTTCTGGAAGTGGGAAAAGGCCACCTCTGAGAGTTTCTGGTCAATCTGGGAAAACAATTAGAAGAAATAAGAGAATATTAGGGACAAGAGTGAGAGTTGTGGATTATCTGATTCACCCTTTTAGATCCAGAGACTGGGTTTATGTAAAGAATTTTTCAGGAGATCCTTTACAGGAGATGTGGGGCGGACCGTACCAGATATTATTGACCACCTTTACAGCAGTGAAGATAAAGGAACAACCTGCTTGGATACATTATTCAAGAATAAAGAAAGCACCAGAACCAGAGAAGACATGGCAGATCAAACCTTCATCACCCTTACCTAAGAAATTGCATCAGTCATAATTTGGATTTATATGATAACTGGCGTACCAGCATGGGACCAATACTTATACCTGAAATTAATCCAGAATGTTACTAAAGTTGCTAGTTGTAGTGACTGTTGGGTGTGTGCACAGTGGCCTACATCAGGGGAAGATCAGGACCTTCCATTAATAGGCATTCCAATTTCCAACACTATCTCATGGACAAATTTGTGGGTGAACACTAGCAAGCTATGTCCGAAGGAAAGTTTAAGATAGTTAAGTTTAAGATAGTTTGGGATAGTTAATCCTAATCCAAGTGAAGAATATTATACCTGTGTACAAAGATGTATTGCACCAGGAACCAGAGCATGAGATTGTTTGTTTAAATGCCACAGGTGTAAGTCACTATTCAAATTGCAGTCACACTATTAACACAGATGGTATCATGGTTCAGTGGTGGCCTGTTCCTGAAGGGAAAGGATGGTATTGGTTATGTGGAGAAAATGCTTGTAAGACCCTACCCCCAACTGGAAGGATGCATGTACTTCAGGTGCTGTGATACCCAATACTACTATTATTGACATATATCCTTCTGGAACCTGGGTTAGAAGTTTTGCTAAACTGATTAATTGAGGGTTTAACCCTATTGCTGAATGGAACACCGCATTTCACAGTTTTGTGAGATGGCTAATTCCGTCTTTGGGAGTAAGTGAATTAGAGAAGGCAATTGTAAATATCTCAGCAACCATAGAGGAAATAGAAAGGAAAACCGTTGATTCGAAGCAGAACAAGAAGAGATAACTATCCTATGTAAGGTGGTATTACAAAACAGAATGGGTCTAGACATGTTATTGGCTTCACAAGGAGGCGCTTGTTCCATTATCAATGAAAGCTGCTGTTCCTACATAGATCAAACTGGCAGAATTGGAACAGATCTGGAGGAAATTTGGAAAAAAACTAAAATATTTCATGAAATGGCCAAGGATGATACCCCCTGGGAGTTTGAAGAAATATGGAAAAAGTTAACTTCGTGGTTACCTAGTCTCTCCTGGTTAAGGCAACTGGTTGCAGGAATATTAATTGTTTCAATATTACTTGTGGTATGATACAAAGTTCCTTCTGGTATTGTAAATGATCTATGATAAATTATGAAAATTGGAAAAGAAATGAAACCAAGAATCAAGTAGAAACAGGAAATTATTTCAAAAAGACTCTAGATGGTAATGGTAGTATATAAAATGTTGCAAAAGAATTTGCAAAAGGACAGAAAAAGAGGGGATTTGAGACAAGGAGGCACAAAAGCACAAAATGTAATCAGTTCTAAGTAATGTTAAGTTTGATGGCTTTGTAATGGAAAATAACTGCCATGCTTGAAGGTAGTTGACATAGTTTTAGGTCCTTAGGACCTTAGTACAAAAAGTGTAAGAAAAGCAGAATAGAGAAACAGGACCTGGGGATGGAGAATATCCTGGACTAGCAGATGTCCAGGATGGGCGCAGTTAAACTGGTAAGTAGAAGGACAGGATAACTGCTATGTCTGTAATGTTAATTAACCTGGTGCTTCAAAGACTGCCAGAAGTTATGAAGGTTGTTGGGAGATGTGAACGACACTCAAAGACCACCATCATATTTTTGTATGCATGCGGGAAAATTTCTGGAAAACTATGTAATTCATGTGTAGCCTCATGAATCTGTAGGTATGCCCAGTGACTATATAAGGATGGCGTGTGTAGCAATACGGTGATACATATTAGGAGGAGCTATACCCCATGTATCCCGGTGCTGCAATAAAGAATACCTGCTTGTCAACTTGAAACTCTGCTGGACAGTTTGTTCCTGGAGTTTTCTCAGGATCACTAGGGGACTGTCAGCTGCTGGTGCTGCTAGTCTTTTGGTTATGAAAGTGCAAAACAATCCCATGAGGAGCCCAGGCCCACCTTTTTTGAAAGGCCCAAGTGATGCATTAGACCTGGGTTCTAACATCATATGAATCTGCAAAACTGCCCTACATCAAAGGCAGAAAGGAAAGCATTGGGTCTGAAAGTTTGCGTAGTCTCCTTAGATTTTAAGTCTTCGAGTCCTTTGGATCTGTGATTTTAAAGTGATCATGTGAAATGACTTTAAAAAGAGGAAGGTTCTCTGTCAAGCTTGTTTTCCAGAGGTTTTAGGAAACGTTTCCAAGAAAAATCCTCTGCAGGGCAATTGGCCCTTCCCTGTTGTAAGGGCTTGGGGGAGGCATAAAGTGGCCTCATGTTATGCCTGTTAGGAGCCTCAAGCGAGTTAGGCCTCTCACACGTTATGCCTGTTAGGAGCTAATGTCTGGAAAGAACATTGGCAAGAATGATAGAATAGTTAGGGTTGGAAAGGACCTTAAAATCATCTAGGTCCAACTCCCCTGCTATGGGCAGGGACACCTCACACTAAACCATGTCACCCAAGGCTCTGTCCAACCTGACCTTAAACACCGCCAGGGATGGAGCATTCACAGCTTCCTTGGGCAACCCATTGCAGTGCCTCACCACACTCACAGGAAAGAATTAACTCCTTATATCCAATCTAAACTTCCCCTGTTTAAGTCTGAACCTATTACCCTTTGTCCTATCACTGCAGTCCCTAATGAAGAGTCCCTCCCCAGCATCCCTATAGGCCCCCTTCAGATACTGGAAGGCTGCTATGAGGTGTCCACGTAGCCTTCTCTTCTCCAGGCTGAACAGCCCCAACTTTCTCAACCTATCTTCATACAGGTGAGACACTGACGAACCATGTGATGATCCCAGTCTGCCACCCAAGAGACATCAAGGGGACCTTTCAACTTATTTGCTGCTCATTGTTTAATGCAAGGGAACTGCTTCCCTAGGAAGGGAAGAGAAAGAGCTGAGTAACTGCCATCAGCAGTAAATGCTAATCTCATTCTTTACATTGAGTTTTCCTATATCCCTCTGAATGCATGTAGGGATTTAGACCTGCTATCCTGTATTCAGCAGGAAAGAGAACTTCTATTTGTAAGGCAGAAATTTATACAAAGAAAAATGTTTGATCAGTGCAAGCTAGTCACTTTCCTAGTCTGATTAAAACATATATATTTATACCGTCATTTTCTTGGCACTCAACAAGGAGCCAGGAGATGGCACCAAAAATAGTACTCATTCTGTAAGAATATTTATCTGTGTATGTTGTAGCTGTTAAGAGGGATTAAAAGGGTTAGACATTTATGGGACATGAGAAAGGAAGAGATCAGTCTGTTTATTCCACTTTCAAAGGTGCATGTTCTTAATTTGAAGGGTAGCTCTTGACATAGTTCTTACATTATTTATTATTATTAGATAGCAATGCTTTCTCAGCATATTTATTTTGTTAAATTACATATATGAAATTAAATACAGCCTCTTGTTGGCTTTAATGTTCTTCTACCTATCCTTATAATTATTATTGATAAGAAGTGACTTTCAAGTTAACAGCATGTGGATTGATAAGGCAGCTATTATTATGTTACAAGAGTGCATTTGGGAAAGCTTAGCTGAGGGGTAAATTGTGTTTCCTCCAGGCTGTGGGATGCTGAATCCCCAGCCTGCAGACTGCTGCCAAAGATGCTGTTTGTGGCTGTGGTATGCCTGGCTAGCATTTGAAAAGCTACCACAAAACTATGCAGTTGTGTATATCTGAAATCAGTAAGCGTGGTGGATTTTGGGAGTACACAGGGGAGTCCCTCCTGTGTTTATTTTTGAGTTGTTGGAGGGCTTCTGCTCCTTTCGTTTCTGCTCTTCTCTCTTGCTCTCTGAGGCTCTTCTCTTCATTCTCAGGTAGTAGATCCGGTTGGCTTCTGGGTAGGTGACTTTGCAGAGGGGGATTTTGTAGATGGCTGGGTTGTCTGAGCTTATCAGCAAAAAGAGGAGTGCGGAGAAGCAAAAAGGCCACGTGCAGAGGGGCAGCCCAACCTGAGGGGAAAGGACAGACATATAGGTGCATTTTGGTACCTCAGTTTGCCTGTTCCCTTTGCTTACTTCCATCTGTTGCTAAATTCTTGAATTTGGGAAGCAGAGAGAACCTGTGCTTTCCCTGGGGACAGTGTGACATAGGACATGTCCTCCTGAACCCTTCCATATATGATCCTCCATTTGGATCCAGAGGAGGATGCCCAGGTTGGGTGGCTCCATGGGAGGAGTACATGTGAGCTTGGTTCCTGTGGTCACTGGAGGTCTGGGAAGCTCCTCTGCTACCAAACATCAGCTCACCAGAGGTATTCAGTTTATCTGAAATGGATGGGACTACATAAAACATCCCACATTGGAGACTTCAGTCCTTTTGGGGATGCAGCTGTTGGTGCTAAATGGCACTTGGTACCAATATTGAAGCAGCTGAAGCAGGCTCCAGAGATTCACTGGCTGTAATGAAAGCCAAGACATCCAGCTTACTCGTAAACATCTATATTCTCTAATAAATCAGCCAAACCCTACCCTCCCTTGTCATGTAAAACGTCATCTACTGAGTACCATTCACACATATTCCCCATCACCAATGCCCATGTGTTACTGGCATTGCATCTAACCCTCAGTCCTGCTTTGTGACCCCATTTCTTGACCTGACTTGGGGTCTGCCAAAAACAAGATCACAAGGAGAAAAAGTAGATGTCTTTTTTTAATGCGGCATCTAAAAAGCAAGTATGATGAACAAAGCAACCCATCTGAAGGGACCTACATGGTGCTGGGTGTATGCCAGATGAATACATTTAATATATGAAGCTTCTAGTTCTGACTTTTCCTTTAAGTTACTAAATCAGTTTTATTAAAATATGGTTTTGCTTTAATCTCTCAGATCTTAAGAAACAAATCTTGGCATATCTGCTTCACCTACTTCTTGATCTATCCAGGTCTGCTCAGTCCCCCCCTCATTTTAGTTCTCATATCCAGATCAAACTTAAACAATATCTATGGGTAGGATGGGAGAAAGACCTTGGAAGAAGCAAATAAAAATTTAGACCATTGAAATGTCTCCAAAAATACTGCTTGCAGCTAAGTACGGCATCTCAAACTATACGCTGCTACTGGAATTCACATAGACATGCACAATCCAACTGTGGATAATAGGCTCCAAGGGTCTTCAAAATCTTAATAAGAGCTTTAGAGTCTGAAATGCACCATTCAACTGACACAGAATTTGTACAAGACCTGACACTGTCTGTAGCATTCTCATGTCAATGCTGTCAAAACTGACATTGAGCATTCTGGGGCATTTCCTTAATATTATATCATAACAAGTCAGAAAACCATTAAAACAAACAAAGAAAAGAGCCCAAAACACCTCCCTCAAACTTACCACAGATAAGGCATTAGCAAGAGCTGCTCCAGAGTACGCAGTAAATAATGCTGAGAAAAGAAACCCAGACAACTCAGGTGAGGAAAATACTGTTCACCTCTCTGAAGTAATGAGAAATAGTAATATTGTACAAATGCACAGTAAAATATCCTCCCAAATACCTGATGTGATGGTTAAAGTTAGAATTCATCAACTAGTTCATATGCCTCAGTGCTGCACCTGGCTCTATGGACTACATTTGATCCTATGTGCTCTGTAGAGATGGGCGATGAACGAAGAAGATGGTTTTGTTGAGAGCAGGTGATGATGGCATTTCTTTTATCTTTAATTTCTTTTTTGCCTTTCACATAACAGTGCTTCCACTCTTTCTAGAATTTCTGTATGTTATGAGGGCCTAAAAACCCTTCTCTCTGCACTTTTAGCTTGCACACCCTAGCTGATGCCATCACAGAAATAGCTCTTGCATAGTACCTAGTATTGCAGCAGTGACAGTTGACTTTAAACCTCCATTACTCATAGTCTGTCTGGCTGCGTAAATTTATGTCTTCTCTTTATGTACAAGATACATACCACAGGCAAGTGACAGCAAATGAGTCTGCCAGGTCAGGGCATAGAACATGCCCCCAATTGCAATGCAGGCGAGTGCACAGTTGTAATTGTGTAAGCCAAGGTAGATGCTGTCAAATGGTGATGCAATGCTCAGAGCTGCAAGACAAAAGGCAAGGCTGTGAGGTCAGGTATGAGAGATATCTGCAGGAGGACCCGTCACTTGCTGGGAATCTGTCATCTCTTCTCTGTGACATCTAAACAAATATAACTACTCACACTCATATAACATGCACATGCAGAAAAAGCATGGAATCAAATGAAGATTGTTATTTTAGAGCTCTGATACTCACAGACTTATATAATCATGGAATGGTTTGGGTTGAAGGGACCTTAAAGCTCATCCACTTCCAGCCCCCTGCCATGGGCAGGGACACCTTTCACTACAGCAGGTTGCTCCAAGTCCCGTCCAGCCTGGCCTTGAACACTGGCAGGGATGTGGCAGCCACAGCTTCTCAGGGCAACCTGTGCCAACACCTCACCACCATCACAGGGAAGAGCTTCTGCCTGAGAACTCATCTCAATCTCCCCTCTGGCAGGTTAAAGCCATTCCCCTTTTCCTGTCCCTACAGGTCCTTGTCCAAAGCCCCTCTCCAGGTTTCTTGTAGCTGCTTTAGGCACTGGAGCTGCTCTAAGGTCTCCCCTTAAGGAGCATTCTCTTCTCCCTGCTGAACCAGCCCAGCTCTCTCAGCCTGTCTCCAGAGCAGAGGTACTCCAGCTCTCACAGCATTGTAATGTCCCTTGGGTTGGAATTTGGCCTAGTCTCAAAGGTTTCTTTCAGGCAAAACTTTCTGCATATGCACTGAGTGTGTTGTATTTAGTTCCCACAGGTGGAGAATCCAGCCAGAGTGCAGAAGGACCTTCCCACTTGGCTGTCCTTCTTCAGAAATCTGTGCTTTCTGTACTGTTTAAACCTCAAACCTGACCTTGAATATCAGAGGCACAGCTGAGCGTCTTTCTTTTGTGGGGATGAGCAGAGTTTTCAATCTCTTCCCAGTGATCTTTGCTAGAGGTGGCATTGTCACTACATCAGTGCTGTGGAAATCCTCCACTGGGATGGGAGCTGAGGGTCTGCTCCAAATCTGACCTCACAGGTACTTCTGCAGGATTTTTCATAGGCTTCAAGAATTGCAGAGAGCACAATATGTAGTGCACATGATACCTTTAAGTTACTCTGAAGATTAATATGTTTCCTGCTATATGGCTCTCATTTGTCCCCTGTTCTATCACTACGCTTATCCCCAGACACTTTCCCCAACCTTTCTCTTCTATATTAAATGTCAGACCTTTACAAAACTTGCCAAATGATCTTAACTATACAAATTGTGGAGAGTTTTGTTTAAAAACACAAACATAAGGCAGCTCCCATTTTGTACAATGTGCTTCAGAGCACAGAGGACTTACAGTTGGATGACTGTGACTTTTCCAAGGTTGTTGTCTCCGACTACACTTATTCCATTATATTTTTTTATTACAATTAGTCACATAAGTGTCATTAATCTTGCCTAATTTCATCTCTCTTTAGATTGTTTCCCTGGTTAGTGGGAGACAGGCCATTTTCAGTGGCATTCATTTAGCTGTTTTTACTAACCTGCAGCAGGATGGAATGAACTACATTGTAGAAAAGTGGCTTTCTTTTAATAGACTGATCAGCTCTGAGGCAGACATCTGCTTTAAAACATTTGTGACGGCAAGAGATCAGTTCTGAAACTACTTCTCTAGGTTTCTTTATCAACATCTCCATGGTATTCACAACATCTGATGGCAGGAGGGTTAAGCAAGGTGGAATTAACCAGCCACCTGCCTGAGTTACAAATCTAAAAGCAAATTCAAAGATTAAAGAAAATCTATTCTTGCCTTCATCATGTGGTGTGACCTCAGTAAGATCTTCTGTATTTAAAGACAGTTTCAAAAATGAGACTGCTGTCCCAAGTGCATCCAAGCCCATGCAACTGTAAAGTCTGGAAAGAGTCATATAACGGCTTGGGTGAAGATACCTTGGGTACAAAAATTACTCTGGTAAATTTTCTTACCTGCAAACATCCCCACTGTTGATCCAATTGCAGCATGTAAACAAATAAGTGGGGAGGAGATGAGCAAAGCAACAAGGAAAATGCCTCCAGTCCAGGGGTTGTCACAACCATACACTTGACCGATGCCAACTGGGATGGATTGTAAGAGCTGCAGCAGTCAGTAGGAAAGGGCATGTTATTGTATCTATCTCTGTGAAGGACACAGCAGTTATTTTGATCAAGCTATTGACTGAAAAGTAAATGAAGGAAGGGAAGGGAAGGGACAGGGAGAAGAGGGGAGGGGAGGGGGGGATGGGAGAGTAAGGGAGAGGAGAGAAGGCAAGGTAAGGCAAGGGACAGGAAGGGACGGTAAGGGAAGGGACTGGATGGGAAGGGACAGGAAGGCAAGGCAAGGCAAGGCAAGGCAAGGCCCCTGGCTCTGAACTGGGCTGCTGAGTGATTGTGGGCACTCATGCCCTTCAAACCAGAGTTAGTTCACTTATAAGTCCAAGATGGACTTATATTTCCTTTGGGATGGTAACATGGTAGATGTGGTGATGGTAGGTTTTGGCTGACTTTAATGAGGGACAAAACCAGTAACCTTCCCAGGAAGTAATGCTATGGTGGACCTAGTTGACATGAGTTTATTATATATAATAAGAAGCATTATCAGTTACCCTTATGCTGCTTTGGAAAGGTGATCCTCCAGAACTAGAACTAGACCTGAGGGGTCTGGGTATAAAAGAATCCTGTCCCTTTGGGATCCTGATTTTCCTTCTGTCTTTCCATATTGCCACTGACTGCCTCGCTGATGTTGTTTTAACCACATCTGGACAGTGGGAGTGAACATCCAGATGTGCTTCAGTAATGACAGCTTTTGAGGCTTGTTTCGGGACAGTCCAGCTTTAGGTGGAGTGAGAGGCTCAGGATCTCTGTTCCTTGGCTTCCAGCATACTTTCTGCTGGATCAGCCAGGACAATCTCTGGGGCTTTTATGGGACAGTCCTCTATGCACTAAACTGGGTAATGTATTTCTGTGAATTATTAGTGGCTGCACATAGCCATTCTGACCCATGTGAAATTGTTATCCAGAGCTGAATGCCATCATCTTTTGATGAAATACTATAACCGTGTTGGAGTGAAGCTTACCAATGGCACATTGATTGCAGACCAGGTGATGTTGGGCACTGATGCTACAGGCTTGATGAGGGTTGTAGGGAAGAAGGGGTTGTAGTGTCCTGTGGCTGCCAAGTACAAAGTCACCGCAATATTGAAGGGCAGAGTGAAAACAGGAAGGTCCCATTTACTGAAGATGGATCCCAAAGCACTGGACAGGATTGGACTGAGAACAGGAGAAGATACACAAGTATAACTTGCTCACTGACATAGTGCTGAAACAGCCTACCTCTTTAGGCATAAGTCCTGGTAAATGCAAGCCAAAGCCATTTCTTTTAGAAACATTGTATTAGTATGCATCAAGCAATTAGCCATAGAATGCTGTACATCTTTTTGCAACAACTATCACATCTATTCATGGACGGTACAAACTCTACGCCCTCCCCTCAGGACCTGTGGTTAGTGTGCAGCTCAAGATGTCAGTGAAGAAATGCATCCAGTACAGTATTTTAGAAGTTTGTCTTCCTATTCAGTAAAAAAATCTAACAAGAAACAGAATAGAAAATTTTGGGAATGCCTTGATTGATGCTTATGTCAATGAGACTGATGTTACTGTGTGCTGCTCAGGCACCATTTAAAATCATATAGTATTTTCTGAAAACTGCTTAGTTCTTAAGAAACGTGACACAGTATTTTCCAGCATGTACAGTGTTTGGGGTCACCCTCAAAACATTTAGATACTGAGTGCTAAAAACCATGAAAACTTTGAGATACCATGACTCTTCCAAATGTTCTTGGCTGTAGAGCCTGGAATTTAAACTTGACCAGATCTGCATTTCAAGTGGAAATAAGTCAGTCCAAACGGCCTTATTTCTGCTTGAAGTACATGTCCTGCATTAATGACTCTGTGGGAGCATATTGGCAAGATAACAACTGTTTTTTAAGGGGCCTGAAAAGCTTGTGAAAGCAAGTGAATGGCCAGGTCCTATCCTTGATGGAAATGGCCTGTGTTTTGCAGCTTCCAGCTAAGATTTTCTGATGCAGATGAGCTGAATAGCTCTTATGGTCAAACTCCAAGTAGCAGCAAACATCACCCAGTTTATAAAAAATCCAATTTAAAGATATGAATTATTTAAGACACTGCATTTGACTCCTAGAAGAACATTCATGTCCATTAAGCTGGTTCTAATAAAAAAACCCACCCAAACTATTTGGCA
The DNA here is from genome assembly GCF_034315485.1 of Pezoporus occidentalis. Lineage (NCBI taxonomy): Eukaryota > Metazoa > Chordata > Aves > Psittaciformes > Psittacidae > Pezoporus > Pezoporus occidentalis. The sequence goes on along the minus strand of NW_026913488.1, from coordinate 2,832,512 downwards.
TTTCAAAAGCAACATTTTGTGTCGTATTGTGTAGATACTATCAGTAGAGGAAATGCCTTGCTCTTCCTGTATAATCTCAGATGAAACCTATTCTTTTGTGAAAATTTGAGCAGTTTACAGATTTCCTTGTTCTTACATGTAGCAAAAGAAAAAAACCAAACAACTTAGCACTTCAGTGAAAACAGTGCATCCTAATTTTTGTGCTGAAATACAAAGCTTCTGCCAGTTATAAATCTTCTCGGAATAAAAAGAAACAGTTAAGGAACTGCTGATTTGTAAAGCTGAAATCCAAAGCATGTATTGAAAAAAATCACTGAAATGTCCAATTTTAAATTCTTTCAGCTTGGGTCTTGTGAACTTAAAGAATGAAGGAAAGTTTGAACAAGAAGCCTGAAGGAATTCTGGCAGGCAAGACAAACTAAACATTTTTGCAACACTTCCTGGGTCATGAGAGGTTGTTATAAAATGACCTTTGCTGGGAGTGACTTACAGACGTAAAATATGAACAAAATTTGATCTTAGAGCAGTGAAATGCAATAATGACTTGCATCTTATTGCTGACAATGATTAAAATACAGCTCTTGAAATAATCTTAGTTAAGGCTGTTAAACAGATTCTGCAGTGCTGTTAGGGTCCATATTTAAAAATGGTAAATTAAATCCTGAAAGGACTTTGTCTGGCATTACGAGTTACTTGGAGGAATGAATTTTTGCTCATGTCTGATTGCATATCTAAGAGGGGGAATATTGTATTCAGCCCAAGGGAGAGCACTGGATTGGTTCAGCTTCTGGATGAGGAAGAACTGTTGTGATGTTGGACACTATGACATCCACCCAGAAACTGTGGTGATCAAAGCTATTTGCGGACCTGCTCTGTCTGTGTGCTTTAATCACTGCTGTCTGTGCACTCAACCTCCTGCCAACACAATTTGTATCAGTGAATGCCTCTTTCTAATGCTACCATGATTGGAGATGCTGATGTAGGGGACTTCCGATGTGTTTAAGCTGTATATAGCAAGACTCCTCATTCCCTGAGAATTGTCCTTAGGAGGAGAAGTGGCACTTACCAGGCCATTGATATAACTGTCACAGGAGGAAGAAGCCACCAGTAGTAATCTCCTTTGTCAGAGAAGACAGCCATGAGCAGTCCCACCAAGATCCCATTGTAGCCATGCAGTCCAGCTGCAATGGCTGATCTGTGATGAAAAGAAATGTTTGCAAGGTCACAAGCTGTGCAGTCATGTGTGGCCCATCACAGGGACCCACTGAAAAGCAGTTTGTAAGTATCCTGCTCCCAGTGAAAGGGCTGTTGGGGAGGGACAAAAAAGCAGTAAGGTTGGTGCCATATTGCAGTGCCCTGCTGTGTGGAGGGGAAGAGCTTGGAAACTGTTCAGTGATGGTGGTCTAGGGGGCTCCATGTGATACATGGTTGTGACAGTAGTTATCAGAAAGAGATAGCTCTCACAAAGGCAGCCAGTTATGGGGACAGGCCAGCTCTTCCTACACCACAGCTCTGTCCTTACATAACTGCTTCTATAAGGAAAGCCAGTCTGCTGTCTCTAGTGTACTCAAGTGTGGGATTATGACACATCAGTGGGTTTCTGATACCATAATGACCAATTTTTATCAAGTGTCCTTACATGAGGTACCACCTACCTGTCCTGACTGAGGACCAGCGCAGTCAGAGTCGACACAGTTGTGCCAGTACAGCCTGTGAGCATCCACCAAGGTCTCTGGATGAAAAGCCCCACTAAAATGATCAGCCCACTGAGAGGGTTGTTGACAAACATCACCTGAGAGGTCCCTCGCAAGATCCAGTCCACCAGCTGAACCATCAGGGGCTTATCTGGAGGAGATCAAATAAAGACACTGATGACAAAGCACTATTTCACCAAAGCACATCTCTACCGTCACTTTGTGGCCACAGAACAGAGGTGATGTACCAACAGGACTGTAAAAATGGTCTCTGATTTATTTCTCTCTGAGCATATTTTGCACCTAGCACTTAAAAATTTAATAAGGAAGGACTGGGCACTGCTATAAAGTTTATGGAGGGTTGATAAAAGTGTGGCTTATTTACGGTGGTGAAAGAATAGTCTTACTTGCATGGTAGATCACTAAATATACTGCTATAAATTTAATGAGGAGATAGGCACTTTTTGGTGTATAATTCAAGCGCAGAGAGGGACTTAGGCACAGACTGAAACTAGTTTGTACATAGATAGGGAAATATTGAAAGGAAACAATTTGGTGTTTCAGGGAAAATCAGCAACCCAGAACATAGAGATATACTGTATATAGGAGATCAGGTGAAACCATCAGACGTGTCTAAAATGTAACCAAAGAACCTAAATTAAGGGATTAGTTATTATAGCTTGGACTGTAATCAAGGTAAAGAGATGTTTCAAAATGGAAAAAAGCTATTGATCTTTAGACAATACTATTGAACACAGTCAGAGCAAATGGGCACCAAGCTTGGGTACCTCATGTGAGTGCAGGGGGAGAAAGGATACGCATGGGCTGAGGGCAGCCTGTCTGAGGGCATTTATGTACAGTGCTCCTAATGACATTTGTGGGCAGAGGAGGGTCTTGTAGCACTGGAATAACTTTTGCTGCTGGCTCTTGTAGTGCAAATTGACTTGAGGTCTTTTTCTGGCCTGCTCCTGGGAAAGGTGTAACCATTTTTGTGCTGCTTTGCATTATAGAGAATGCACAAGAAAGAGGAGCTGCTTGCATGTACAAAATGTTAATGCAATGTGTATATATGCAGCTTACATCTTAAATATTTTAAATTAATTCTAGTAATTTAGATTGTTAATTAGACACAGCATAAAGTGCCAGACTACTTTTTGAATCTGGGCGATGATTATTCCTAAAGTCTTCCCTCTCCCCCTCTCCTTTCTATTCTATTTCCTTGTCTTGTATTTACAGTCAAGGCTTAAGTTTTGCTTTATGATGAGGGTGGCTTAAATTGAGGATCTCTGAAGGGCAGGTATCATTCAGCATCTCTTCAGCATCCCTGGAAAAGCCTTCCCAAGAGGCTGGAGAGGAAGTTGAGGGATAGCTTCACAAGCATCCCTCAGGCTGTGTGCTGTTGGAAAGCCAACTGGGGAGGAATGAGTTCCTTAGATAAAAATGATCAGGATTGTGTAAAATAATTTTCACTAATATTTTTTGTTTAGCTATGAAATATATCAGCAATGTGGCTGGTTTTAGAAACAAGTATTTATTGTAAACATTCAAACAGAACCAGAGGGCAGTGGCCTGAGGTTTTCAGATCATTGAGTAGGAAAAGCTTTTCTACAAAGCGTGGACCACTGGAGAAACGAAAAAGCAGTTGGAGATGCTTCCATGTGGCTGGGGATCACACTGCCAGCCTGATGAGCTCCTGAAGAGTCTTGAGGCATCTTAGCCCACCTCCTCCAGCAACGACAGCCACTGCACAGCTTGTCTGTATGTGGCTGTCTCTTATTTCTCTCCCATTGCTGGAGTTGTACCGCTAACAAATCCAGCCTTGACAGAGGACCCACAGACTGACATAGTCTCTCAAAGCCCCGCATTCCTAATAATCCTGGGTAACGCGGACCATCTGCTCATGTGCTGTTCCTGTCTGGCCAGTAAACCTTTGGGATCAGTACTTGCTTTGTATTTTAATAGCATTGTAACACCCACAGTGCTTATTGCTCCCCCAAGGCTGATAATACAAGAGCCTTTACCCACACAATCCACAGGCACATCCCCATCTTCAGCCCACACTTGGTACAAGGACACAGCTGCTGATCCAAAGCACTTACAAACAAGACTATATCCCCAGTCCTGATGTGTGATTCCAGGCACTGCTATAAGGAATGTGATACTAATGACAGAGAACTGATAAAATGTAAAAGACATCTTTTGCCTATGCTGAATTATGCATGCAGACATGGTAATGGCTTAGAGGATGCAGTGAGATTCTCTTCCCATGAAATGATTTGGGTTAAAAGGCCAAAAGTTTGCAGTGAGCTCAGACCATGCTGACTCTGCTTTGCCTCAGGGGGATGAAGCAGCCCCTCATCTGGTGCTCCAGCAACTAGCTGTTACCAGCTAGATCTTCCCAGCCAGAGAACCCCAGTCACATCCCTGTACTTACTTTTCATCCACTCTCCACACTCCTTCATTTCTCCTGTGAGATACCCAAAAACTTGGTAGAGCCAATTTCCGCTTCTCCCCAGCAGGTCCTTGGTGTTTGACTTCTGCTCTGTGTAACGCTGTTTCTCACCGGGATGTTCTGCCACAACAACCTCACCAAGTTCCATCTCTGTTGGGTGGTGTTAAGAGGTAACTGTAAATCACAAAGCTCACGTGTTAGAAAAACCTTTTGGCAACTCTCTGCTGTACTTTAGAGCCCCACAGTGATGTAGTTTTCAAAGTTATTTAAAGGTTTTTTTCATGGAGAAGGGACCTGCCTGAACTACTGTTGAGGGTGGTGTGTGCTGCTGCCCAGGGCACTGTTGTGTCTTCTTGTGGATGAGGACCAAGCAATAACCCATTGTTGCCATGGAGCTGTGGCACAGAGCTTCAGGGTTAAGAAGAATGTGGCATAGGTGCCCTGCAGCCCCCATTCTCACTCCAGCTCCTGATGCAGTCTGTGACAAGCTGCTAATTGGATGGGAGATATAGCATTTACCAACTGAGTGGTACCTACATACTGACCAGTGCTGCTTAGCCAAGGATAACTGGTGTTGGCAGCTACTGAGGGGAGATCCTGCTGATGTTTGGCTAGCAGAGAGCTGGAGGGAAGCAATGTAGATTGCCGGTACAGTAGCAGACAGCAGGAGACAAGAAAATACTAGAGGAGAGGCTGAAGCTGTATCCCTTTGACATTTTGAGCTGGTGCCTTCATATAGCACAGCAAATCTTTGGCTTTTCCATGCTCATCATTCCACATCTGCTTTTCATAGACAGTCTCAGCAAACTCACATAAGATCAGCATTCACATGTGACTTTAGACAAAGATAAGCACCTTGGCTTAGTGCTGTGTTCTTTAGTTAGTAGGTGAATATCCAGCAGAAGTATGGGTTTATTAACCTCCCAATTACAATTGCAGGGCTCTGTCCGTTAAGATATAAACCCTTAAGAGAAAACACACCACACTGCATGCTGGTGAGCTACACTGTGGGTACACCTGCAATAATGTCACCCTGCTCTCTGAGGGAGTCTGGCATCAGCAGCTCTGCTGCTTTGCTCCAAGGATTTTGGGGAAGTGTGACTGCGTTTCTGGGTGTTGCCCAAAAGCAGAGTGTGTTGTGAAGGGCTTGTCTGGTGTTTCGTGGAATACGGGCACCACCTTATGGTGGAATACGGTGGGAGCTTGCTTTTCGGTAGCTCAAAGAGGCTGGTTCTCGGTGTTAGAGCCTGTAACAGCAGCAGGACAAGGTGGGAAGGGATGCCTGGCTGGTGGGAAGGCTGTTTTGCAGAAAGGAACACTGACAGGAGGACGGTAAAAATACGCGTGGCTGTGAAAGCCCTAATAACAAGGTCCTTGAGCAGCAAAGGATATTTTCCTTTCACCCCAGGCAGCACAACGCTGAGTGCAGCCCTGCAAATACATTGCACAGCGCTTGCCTAGTGCTTGGGCTCTCTCTGCTGGCAGCTTGCCCCTACCGCAGCAAGAGTCTTTGAGATGACCTTGGCGTACCAGCATCAGCCTGCAGCTGGACACACTGAAGAGTGATGTTGTTAAGTAGAACTGTAAAACCTAAACCCAAGCTTGCTTAATCCTAAGAGGAAGGAGGGTTATAGAAGGTATTGCATGGTCTAAAGCAGACAATGTGATTGTGCAAGGACTAGGCACCCCCAAAACCTTGCTCGTGAGTGTGTCATGGGGCTTAGAAAGGAGGCTTCCAGGTTGCTGCACTCAGTGCAGGAACAAGCAAGGAACAAAAAAAGAAGGGTGTGTGTGTGTGTTGTGCCTCTTCTTTTGCTGTCTGTCATCTGTTTCTGGCTAGAAGCTAAGTCCAACCCCTGGTTTCAGTTCAAGGCAGCTTTAGTGACTCTAGTTCTTTATGGCTGGTTTAGGTACACTGAACAGAAGTCCCTTTTTTCCTCCCATGTGTCCTCTAGGATGGGGAAATTCTCAGTGGTCCGGTAGTGGGAATTTTCTCTGAAGTAAGAAGAGGCCAGCTTCTGCTGGAAAACCAGGTATTTGAGTATGGATCTACCCCATAAGCTGTGTAAGATGTATTGTTGCTCTGGGCTTCCTGGTAGTCAGTGTAGCTCTGGCCACCTTCAGATGGAAGTCTTAGCTCAGAACTACCTTCTGAAAGTTCCTGTTCTTCCCATTGACAGCTCAACATGCTGTTCCAAAAATCCAGTATTTTCTAGGAGGGACACATCAACAGCACAAGCAGAGATTCCAGAGCACGCCAGCCTAGCACCTGGCTGACACAGAGGTTGCTTTGCCTCCAGAGCTTATTTAGTGAGGGGGGTTAGTATCAGAGATAGCTGCTTAATGATGCACATTTTGTTTGTTTGCTCCTGTCCCTTCCAAAAGACTTCTCCAAAGAGTTTCAAGGGACTGTATTGATAGGACAACCAGTGATGGGCTCAAACTGAAACAGGGGAAGTTCAGGTTAGATATAAGGAAGAAGTTCTTCCCTGTGAGGGTGGTGAGGCGCTGGCACAGATTGCTCAGAGAAACTGTGGCTGCCCCATCCCTGGCAGTGTTCAAGGCCAGGTTGGACAGAGCCTTGGGTGACATGATCTAGTGTGAGGTGTCCCTGCCCATGGCAAGGGGGTTGTAACTGGATGATCTTAAGGTCCTTTCTAGCTGTAACTATTCTATGGTTCTATGAGCAGGCCTCAGATAGCTGTGCTGAATCCACATGAAGTAGACAGGAGCACCTCTTAGGATCCTCACATCCCAGGGACACATCAGTAAAGTTAGTGGCCCCTTTGTTGTCCACAGTGGCTACCACCAGAATACAGCTGCTACCAGCAGGGAGAATAAATACAGAATGGCTGGTTTTATGTCTTCACAGTGCTTGAAAAGATCACTCTCATTTCAAGCCTCACCATGAGAAATTACTGTTGGCTTTTACAAAGAAGAAACATCACTGCAGAGCTTCTGAAGCCTGCTTTTAAAAGGCTGCGCTGCTCAATTCCTTCTGAAATAGAAATGTGGGACCTGTATATCTGTAAAATTCTTGTCCTTGCTCACAGAATTTAACCCTTAGGTTTTAAGTGCAAAGTACTCATGTAAGAACACTGCAGTCAATACAGAGAGGCTAGTATCATCAGTGAGTGATTCACGTCACTTTTCTTACATATCAACTTGAAATGTGAAATAAAGGATGTTTCTCTCTTTCCACAGGCTGCAAAGGGAGCCTTGTGAAGAGCAATTTTCAGGCAAAAGAAACTCCAGCCTGAGAGATTCTGCTAAGTTTAACCTTGAAGTTTATGGGATCGGGATCTGGAGTCCCAGGCTGGTGCTTTTAAATCACTGAGCCATCTGCAACAGGCCTGTAATCTACATCAAGAAGGGCATCAAAGCTCTGAGGCTAAGAAAAAGATTACAGTCTCTTCTTATGATTCCTGTTTGCTTTCTCCCAATGGATTGGAGGAGAACTATATCTCTGCTTGAAGGGAGTACACTCATCCCCCTCAGATGGGAAAGCAACATGGGACATGACTGGAGAATGGCTGAAGAATTACCAAATTTTTTGGGGGAAATACCTAGTGCAAAAAAGAGATATGAAGATGCCGAAATCAGCTACACTGCCACAGTGGTGAATCTTGGGGCTTTACAAAAGAGAGGCCTGAGGGGCTTCAACAACTAAAGAAGATCCTGATGGGCACAGTGATCGCTGCAGGGGCATTACCCTGGAAAAACACCATTTCTTTGCAGAGAGCATCTATCAGTTGACAGGCTTGTGCTCAGTGGTAGAGGCTCCATGAATAATAGACAAATCATTTGAACAATTATCTAATTAGGGCTAATGAGAGCCTGAATCACTTACAGCACACCTAGGGCTGATGGGGAATTCCTTGAGAAAAGGGTCTTTTGTCAGCAAACACTGATTCATCAGTGTTGTAATGAGCTGTCCTCCTCATTAAGAACATTTATCAGTCTGCATGGTAATGCCTGGTGGTTAGGGCTTATCTCTAGTCCTACCTGTGCTGCTCACTCCCAAGCAGACAGCTGTTATTGCACGCTTTTGAGGTGCTGGGTACTGATAGAACAAAGCTGTGTATTTTTAAGCCCCCAGGAGTAAGCACTGGGTTTCTCTTTGACTTGTGCTGCTAGAGAAAATGTTCACAGCTTAACACCCCATGCAGCCTGCAGGGATCTGGTGGCCTCGTGAAAAAGAATAACCCATAAGTGGGATGTGAACAGTGGGATGGTGTATGGGCAGGGTGATGGGAGATGCATAATATTCGAGGCAGCTCTTCTACAGGGCTGTTGTTTGTGTCTTTAGCCTAGGATAAGGCTAAGCTCTGAAGCTAAGCCTGGTCAGTTATTCCCTCCTGTATGAAAGCATAGAAGTGATCAGAAAAGGGTTGCCTTCTAGGGACGTGGCCTCACAAGGACTTTGAGAAGAAACAGTTTGTAAAAGCACATTGTTCTCATAAGAATCCATGAAGAAATAGAAAAGAAATACAGTGTACAGCTAGAGGGCAAAACTTTGGGATGGTGACACAATGCTTGGCTGAGTCGTAATGACTTTACCAAGCAAAGCTCTACCAGGAATCAACCTGTGACGTTGAAACCAACTAAAAGCAGGGCATTTCAGAACAGCCACTGAGGTTAAATGCAGCATAATTGCAGAAAATAGGTATGAAACCCTTAGACACAGACCTGAAAAGTAAATTAAAAAAAAAAAAAAAAAAAAAAATCCACCTAAAAGGAAAGAAATGCTCAAATAAACTTGTTTCCTGTCACGGGCATTAAGTGAAGCCACATTCCAGAGCTCTGTCATATCTGTATGAACACAACCACCACACAACAGTTAGCAACCAGGACAGTTTAACTTATGGGGCTAAATATGACTCTTGCATCCTTATTTAAATACTTGGCTTTTACAGTGTGGTCTTGGAGTGTATCTGTGTCTTTCTTTCCCAGTCTGTGTAGTATGTAATTCAATGCTTGTTTGCTTTAAGGCAACATTTTTGTACTTCTTTTCTCTCTGTTACATCAGTTTTCCCAGTCCACTAAATGGATGCACATAGTTTATTTAATGGATTGTTCTGGTGTCTTGGGTAGAAGTTGTGCTGATACCACTTGTATGCAGAGTGTACATAGATATATACATTTGTGTACGTAACTGTGGAGAAGGAGGGTTTGACTTCCTTACCATGGATCTCCTAAATGATGTTTGTAGAGAGGGATTGATCTTGACTCCTTGTAGCCATTAAAAGGTTTATAGTTTTGGCATGCTCTGTGGTCAACATAGGTCATAGGTTTGATCTCTGGGCAGTTGACCCTGGAATGTCAGATGTCATCCTCAGGATGGGATGGATTTCTTCCAGAGGGATCTGTCTCATCCGTTTAGTGGTACAGAGAGGCTAAGATGGGGCTTATGAGGTTAAACATGGGTATCTCCACTGTGAGTGTCTGTATCTGAGCAGCTTGCCTTGACTTCCAGTGGAAAGCTGGTCAATATATGGATCTAGAGCATGATTCATCCCCTCCTATCCTACACAGATGAATCATGTCCTAAATTCTGTTGTGTTTGCCGTCTATAATGGGAAAGACAGACAGCTCTGATGCACACAGCTGCACCACGTACATACAGGGAGAGCTGTGACAAATCACAGCTAAGTGACTATCCCAAGGTCACCTGGGAAAGCTGTAGCTGACTGGTGTATCGAACAAGGACACATTAATATTTGAACCAAATGCCTAATACATGAAGAATTTTCAAAATGATATCTGTTTTTTTAATAATAAAAGTAGTCAGACCAGGTAGATATTTTAAGACACAAAAATCCTGTTTTCCTGCGTATGGTTTCAGTTATAAAACCAGAGGGGAAAACAAATACAGAAAATATGAAATATAAAAACTGTTGCTTCTAAACAGAATGTTTTTCAAAGGTTTCCATGAGGTGCTGGCTGCTCAGCAAAGCAGACTATAAAAGAACTTTACAAGCCACATTTGTTCTAAGAGCTCCACTTATTGAAGTACAATTCAAACTCTTGTTCTGCCAGCCAAGTTCCATAAATTAAACACTTGTCCAATAACACATACCTCTCAGCTTGGATTCTCTGTTTCTTTTTGGCTTTGTGTGTCTGTGTCTCTCTCACTCTCTTTTTAAAAAAAAACATTGCAAATGGAAACAAAAAAAGGTTTGCTTGTTTTAGGAGTGAGTTTAAGAAATAGACCAGTAAAAGCAAAAATAAGGAGAGGAAAAAGAAAATAAGTCAACTTTTTAGTCCAGCTGACTAAAATGCAACTTCTGTTTCATTGTTTTACAGCTTGGTGACACTGATTTTATATAAGCCTAGATCCACATTGTGAAGCTGCATTATGTCAGACATCTAGCTGAAGTAGTGTCCCATTTCCATTACAGTACACCGGGCATTGGATGTTCAAAGGAACCAGCAAGGTGACCTGGGAGCAGAGAAGGTGGGTTGGGTCTGTGCCCTGCCTTCAGAGAGAACCCAATTTCCCTCCCTGCCCCAGAGTGTTGTGGCTTTAGAGATGTCGCCATCAGCAGGACCAGCATTTTCTTACAAGAGAAAGGATGGCAGGGTGTGAGACATTTTCAGATGGCTATCCTGTCTGACCTGGAGCTGGATGGGTATGTGGACATGCCAAGGAACATCCCTGCCAGTAGTGTTCTGGGTGCACTTTTCATTTCCCACCTTCTTTCCTGTTTCTCTGTGCCATCACCCGTACCCACCTGCAGTTATGCTGCTCTTTCAGTTCAGTCCAGAGCCTCATATCCAGTCTGTGTCTAAACCTTGCAAGTTCTTTCTGTATGATGTCTTCTGAAACCTGATTTTTTTATTCATCCATCTGACCTAAGCTTTTGTCATGTCACTTCTCCTTTAGCACAGCATCTGTCTTTTTGGTCTTGACAGTCATTCCTTCCCTGTAGTATCACCATCTTCCTGACTTTCACTTTGACATGACCCTCTGTCTTTCTCCTTCACATTGATGATGAGTTACATGCCTTCACTTTCAGAACCAGTCATTGCGTTGTCTCATCAGAAGGGAAAAATTAATTCCTACATTGCCCTGACCCATAATACTGCCTTTGTTTGTCAGAAATATTTCTAAAGATCCTCTCCTGTGGTACAAAGCTTAGATGTCCTAAAATGGACTTGATAATCATAAAGGTCTTTACCAACCTAGTTGATTCTATAATTCTATGAGCTCCAGTGAAACTAAAGCCTTCTTTAATACAGAGAATAAAGAGGTGGGAATAATACTGGATGATACCCCTACTTTCTTGTTAATTCACAGTGGAAACTGGGGGATTTCAGCTACTAAACATCTCATCAATTCAGAGGTGACCTCTTAAATGAGAATAATCCTTTTTACTCACTATAGTGATTCAGGGACTTACTCTTGCAAGGCTTGAGTGTGACAGACATGGGAAGTCAAATGTGAATCTGGTTGGAGCAGCTAGAGAAGTTACTGTTCTTTGTTGGAAGCTACCTTCTGCCTGGCTGAGATACTGTAACGGGTGGGTGTGAAAAAGAGGACAGCCAAGGAAACGCGCCTTAGGACATTTTAGTGAGGAAGAAGCCAGATTTAATTTAGCTTCTGCTAAAGGTGCTTTTAGGCAGCCTATTCATGGCACAGTAAGATTGGAGCAGCTCTTGCGGTCAATCTCAAAGACTGGGGATTGACTAAAAGACAGTAGGGATATCAACTCCCTCTAAAAGATTGTAATTGAAGGTGATGATTACTTCTTAAACTGCCCACCTGATCTGCCAGAGGTCAAAGAGGACTTTGACCCTCTTTTTGCAGTTTTGTATCTTTTCTGTGTGGCTGCTTAGGTGATGCTATCTAATGTTCTTGCTCTCTGGAGAACCAAGGGGTTAGGTAAGGTTGGAATATCCATAGCTCCACCACTGATCTGTAGGGCCAAAGTGATCTGCAATACTTGTATGCACACAATTGAGTTGAAAGGCAATAAACTTAATGTAGACATAGACTGGGAAACCTTGCCTATACTATACAGAGTTTTTCAGTTGCTGAGCCTGTAAACTCTTCCAGGATTGGATGCCCTGCACAAGCCACGGGGGGGGGGGGGTTGGCAAAACCTCTTCCTTTTGGTGTGAAATACACTGCTGCTTTTGCTAGCTTACCTTAACAGAGCTTTGCCTGTAAATGTTTTAACTGCAGTAACAATCACACAGTGTCTGCTATTCCTGGGCTGACCCTGCTGAATATTGGACTGCCTTTAACAGTGCATGGTGAACTATAAAGTGGTAGGTGCTGTTCACAATGAATAAAAATGTCAGAGCTGGGCCACTATTTGGTTAAATCTTGAAACAAAACATACAGCATTTTAGTAGGGTAACAGTAAAGGTATTTCTCCATATAGTTCACATCACTTGCTCTTTAATATAAAATTAATGGGGATTTTCTTTTTTAGATAACAACAATTTATCATGTGTTTCCTTGGTAACTGCAACACCATGAACCTTCCCTGAAAACTCCACTGGGATTTCTGCAACGTTAGTGAGCATAATGAATGGTAAATGTACAGCAAACCCATTGAATTACTTTATTTTAAATTTTGGCAGAGACATAATTTCCCACAGTTCATAAACATTTACAAAAGAGAAGTTTGCATGTAGAAAAACAGTTGTTTTTATCACTTAGATCAAAAAACATGTTCATCTAGACGTATGGATGCATTTTCAGCCAGCTTTTGAGAAACTCAGGTGACAATCTTTAAGAAGCTTCACAGACTAAACACAAAATCTTTGAAGTCTGCAGCTTCGCACACCTGCAAATACAGGCATCACTTCTGCTCTCTGTTCTTCATGAGTCTGAAGCTTGCACTTCAAAGATTGCAGACGACAGGCCAAATTTCCCAAGTTGCTAACAGCACTGGGACTTACTGACTAGAATAACGTGAAAAAATAGGGCACGTTGAAGCATAAAGGAGTTTGTATTCACAATCCTGTTGCGCATAAAAGCTGTTTCTGGTGATGTTTGGAAGTGGGATTTACTTGCTGCAGGAGCAAGTGAGGTTTCTGCATGCTACTGAATCAGCGGGCAGGTCTGTGCCACCTTCCACTGGTGACACATCTGTACCTTACCTCTACTTTATATTGCCTATCTATAACCTGAGAACTTTGTGAAAGAATGGAATGCTATTTTGCGGAGGATTTCAAAATGGTGTGCAGAACAGTCCTGCTCTATTACAGAAACCTCTAAGAAGAAAAATTTAAAACGGCTATTAATTATAAAATTATGATCTTTAAAAATATTTAATTTTTATTTAATCTTTAGAAAAAATGCAGTATTGTATATCTGCAATAGCAAGTGACAGATAAAGTGTGGTTGCAAAATTGAAAACTAGATCACTAGAGGCTGATTAGCACTGAAGATTTTCAGGAGAAAAACTGCTGTCTCCTAAGATTTCCACATGTCTGTGAAGTTCTTTGTTTTGTGGCTACATTTTTTCTCCCTGGTGCTTTGTTACTAGGCTGTAAGAACTGTAATATCATAGAACTGAAACATCAAATAACTCCAGCCATCACAAGATATCTTTGGCATATTTTGGTGGCCAACATACTTGTGTCCAAGCAGGCTGCTCAAATCATACACAGAATTGTGACAAGAATCTAATAAGGTTGAAAGCACTGGAAACATGATTAAATAATGTTTCTAATTGTAAGTGGGTATTATTTATCAGAAATTCAAAAAGTTTTTAAATTAAATTTGAGGACTAAGTGGGTCAGATGACATGCACAAATTAATTTAATCTTAATTCTAATACAAGTGGGGACACATGGTCCAGGAACTCTTACTGCTGTGGTGAAGCTATTAAATGGAGAATATGTGAGGGGGGCAAAAGCAATTTTCACTCTTTTAGCAGAAAAACCAGGAAAATTTTCCCTGGGTTGGTCAGAAGGTCCAGGAGTACCTTCCCTGAAAGAATCTGAAATAAACTCCCATGCTTAACATTGAAAGGTTAAAGAACAAGTGTGCAATTTCTTATTTTCCTGGTATACTGGGCTGGACAGGATTCGTTTATGGGGACCCCCAGAACATGTGTATGCTAGAAGTTGTGTTGGCCAGCTCAGCAGACATCCTGGATCTTTGGTGACCATCAATATAGCCCCCCCCAATATAGGCTGGAGCTCTGGTGGCTCTGTTCATATCGGGCTTCACAGAATCACAGGCTGGTTTGGGTTGGAAGGGACCCTAAAGCTCACACACTTCCAGCCCCCTGCCACTGGCAGGGTTACCTTCCACTAGACCAGGTTGCTTCAAGCCCTGTCCAGCCTGGCCTTGAACACTGCCAGAGATGGGGCAGACACAGCTTCTTGGGGCACCCTGTGCCAGCACCTCACCACCATCACAGGGAAGAGCTTCTGCCTAAGAGCTGAGCTCAGTCTCCTCTCTGGCAGGTTAAAGCCATTCCCCTTGTCCTGTCCTTACAGGCCCTTGCCCAAAGCCCCTCTCTAGGTTTCTTGTAGCTGCTTTAGGGACTGGAGCTGCTCTAAGGTCTCCCCTTCAAGAGCCTTCTCTTCTCCAGGCTGAACAACCCCAGCTCTCTCAGCCTGTCTCCAGAGCGGAGCTGCTCCAGCCCTTGCAGCATCTCTGTGGCCTCCTCTGGCCTCACTCCAACACCTCCATGTCCCTCTTGTGTTGTTGCCTGAGAGCTGAAGCATTACTGCAGGGAGGGTCTCCCCAGAGCACAGCAGAGACAGAGAATCCCCCCCCTTTACTCTTACAAGGGAGGGTTCTGGGCTCAAGCACACACTGAAGCCAGGTCAAGGGGAGTTTCTCATCAAAGGACTTGTTTTCTTTCTTATAACTTTCACCTTCACTGTTTTGACTGCTGAATCTCATCCCAGTGTCTTGGTTATTTGTGCCTTCTTGCACTGCCTTGACTTGGATACCTAAGGGTCTGGTATATATCAGGTCTTCAGTAGTTTAAATTTTCTATATGACCCATTCTGGGCACCATGATGTACATGTACCCTGTGTGCTTGTTGGGCAATGGGGACATTTCTGGCTCACGCTGAGTCTGCCTTCAGTTGTGTCAAATGTTGTCTGTGGTTCAGCCTTCCCCACAGATGCAGGTGATGTTATGTCTTGGTTCCCAACATGCTCCTGGTTGAGGACTTCAATAAACACCAGAATCTATCTTTTGTTTTCTGAAGAATGAATGAATTATGGGTTTATAAATAAGGTCAGGTAAGATTTATGAAATTCAACACAGCACATTGATTATTGATTTATTTTTCATGTTAAGGGCATTTTTTCTAGTTTCTCTTGGTTATGGTGGGAGCTGGGGCCCAATCCATAGCTGACATTTGGAATAGGGATAGTGCCCATGGTACAGGGGATAAATGACTCTATGGTCTGTTCCACCATATATTTTAGCTGAAACATTGATGCTTGTGAGAAAAGCTAAGGAAGAGGAAAAAAGAAAGAGCATTTTGTCAGACCTTCTGTGTTTCATTTCCAAGTGTGAGTGTTGTAAATAGGCCAGTCAAAGGCTGGAGATGTCTTCAGGTTGGGCTTCCAGAGAATAAAGATTGGGAATCCAGGATTAGGTCAGTGTTAGACACAACCAGGGGAAAGGGAAGGAGGGAGTTAGGAGTTAGGGAGCAGAGCAGAGTTAGGGTCTGTGAAACAGGGAAGCAGAGTCAAAGTCGTACGTAGTTTCTGAAATTCACAGTTATTCAAGTGGAAAGAGGTGGAAATTGGTATTGGTGTCTCTGTGTGCTATATCCCCAGTTTCAATTTGTGTGTGTGAATAACACTAGGTTCACTCGGACAGCTGGGTGGGTGAGCCAGATTGAGGGTTACCTTTAGGCTGAGCAGTGTGCATTGCCTGAGTTTTAAGGTTTGTTGCAGGTGCAGAAGTGATTTGGAAGCAAACAGTGGCAGGTTCTGTGAATTTAAAATTGTTTGTTAAAGTTTTGGTTTTTTTTTTTTAATTTAAAAATATTGGAATTTTAGAGTTTATTCAGGCCAGCTTTGTTCACAATTTGCCTTATTCTAAGTTTTGCTGAGCAGTTTGACCATGTAAGAAGCTAGTGTCCAGGTGAGGTTATGAACATGAAAAGAATCATGGTAGAATAATGGTTAGGGTTGAATTTATTAACCCTGAGAAGGAAAGCTGTGTGTTGCTCTCACTTGATTTGGTTGCCTTATTCTGAATCTTTGTTCGGTACATACTCCTGGCACAGGTTAACTTAGACTAGGGACAGCCTATGAAACTGGTGCCTACAGAGCTGCAGTCATTTTCAAATTTGCAAGTTTTGTGATGGAGAATATTGGTATCACTTTATTCAAGTACCTTAAGCTCAGGTTTCTTCTGGTGCTTTTATGCCTTTCTCGTTTACTGTATTTTTGTTCAAGTTACTTTTACAGGCTTTGAGAGATGCTTTGCAGATCCAAGCTTATAGTTGAACTTTGGCATGTTGGTGAAGGAAAACATAGTTTGCATCAGCTTGTTTTACTCACTGTAAATTTTCACACAGAGGAATAGGCCTTATCTATAACCAAGGCTAGGTTTAGCACTAGGTTCTATTGTAATGCTTCAGATGAAACATTTTGTTTCAATGAAGGCTTCCAGTTATGTGCAGGAAATAGCTAACTACAATCAACCTGTTTAAATATCATACTCTTTCTCAGGCTTGTGTGGCCTTGAGTGCCTTCTCCATGACCAGTGCTTGAGTAATATAGCGTTTGTGAGACTAAAGGATGCATAAGGAGGCATATGATATAAATTTGCCAGTTGTACTGAGTCCAGTGCAAAGGTTGGGATTAGTTTGGAGGGTTATGAAAAGTTGAATTGGAAAGCCAGTGGTTTGGCTGAAGTTTGCCAGCTGCAAAGAGAAGAGCGAAGGGCTGCTTCCACTTGCTTTGAATACCTTAGTCTGAATGCCTCATCTGGAGCCAAAGTCAGCATTAGATGTGGGGTCAACATGCACCCAGGGGTCCCTGTTACAGACCAAAATATCTTTCCACAAGGCTGCTCTGGGATTTCCTGTGTTTCTAAGAAGAGCAGAGATGCTATGGTGACACAGTCAATGACAAAAACATGCTATAAATAATGTTGCCCTTGACATTAGATATGTCACCTCTGGAACTTGGTTTACATTTTCCATGCATACAGTATAAGCAAAATCCCATGGCTGATCTCCATGTCCCCTCATGAGTAAATACTGCTTCGTAGGCAGGGTGCTGTGGGTTCCTGTCTCTTCCCTTTTTGCCATTAGGGATGATAAAGCAGAAGCTACCTCAGAACCTAGAAGAAAGGTTTTAGGTAGGATTTTTGAGCATCATGGAAAAAAAGACCCATGAAATAATAACATATCACTTAGTTTTATTCTACAAGAGAGGAAAATGTTAGATCTCTCTCTGGATGAAGAAGAATAATTTTTGAGAGAAAGATGCATTTTATTGCTAAAAAAGCAGTTTCAGGTCACTCCACATCTAGCAATAACAGCTGTATTTAGCAGGATACTTTGTCAGAAGAAAATAAAAACGATCAAATGCAGGGAGAGAAAATCAAATAGTTACAGTCTGGATGTTTTAAAGCCTACTTTAGCTAAATTCAGTGATAATTTTTCAAAGGAGAAAAATGCTGCAATAAAACATTTATTGTGGTTTTGTGCTTGTTTTCATTCCTTTGTGAAAAATGAAATAGTTTGAGAGTCATCCAATAGTATTTTTTTCCTTAGTTTTTCAGTTCAAGCATTAAACAACAACAACAAAAAAATAAATCATTTATTCACATAGTTCTCATTATAGCTTTTACTAGGGGAAAAAAGTTGTAAGATAGCTTTCTGGCCTGACCCAGTACCATCAATCTGACCATAAGAAGACACCATTCATTTTAAACAGACATTGGCAAGGTGCTTTAGTAAGTATGTGAATAATTAAAGAAAACC
Source organism: Pezoporus occidentalis (assembly GCF_034315485.1). NCBI lineage: Eukaryota > Metazoa > Chordata > Aves > Psittaciformes > Psittacidae > Pezoporus > Pezoporus occidentalis. Next base: position 2,814,431 of record NW_026913488.1, on the reverse strand, counting down.
AGGAATTTGGAAATTAAAAGAAGGAAAACATAAAATCTGAGTGTGTAAAGCCCTAAAAGAGTTGTGTGAGAATGAACTAATGTGTGTGGCTTGTGCTCAGACCCATTTGGTGGAGAATTGCTGAGGCCTGAGGCACAAAGAAAGATGTTTGGGCCCTAGAAGCAAATTTGGAGGCTGTAAAGCAATTTGTTTCCATTTCCTTGTATCAATTTGATCAGTCAAATCAGCTTTGCAGCTCTGAAATAAACACAGTTGGGAGTTTATATGAGTTTAGGATGATGTAATTGTATGTTTTGGACATGGGAGGGGAAGGAGAAGAAACTTTTGCAGCCAATTTGCCAACATGTTCCTCAATTGACATATCAACAGGTTGGTTGAGGTAATGGGAGAGATAAGTATTTAAATTTATAAACGCTTAAGAAAGGATCTGGAAAAAGGAATTAGTTTTGAAGTTTGGCCATCATTTATAGCCAGATGTGTGGGATGGAGCAAGGGGACCTTGGGAACTGCTGTTCCTGCCTTGTAAGCACCCTGGCTAATGTTGGAGCTTACTGAGACACACACCCAGGTCATGACTTGAGGCACCTTTGACTTGCTGGAGATGTGCACGAGGAGGAGGACGAGTGAGAATCCTGCAGCCTGCATTGAGCCTGCCAGAACACTCATCCAACCTGGCAGCGGCTGGTCCCTGACTCCTATCCCATGGCACAGGCACTGAGCGGCAGATGGCTGAGCTGCTCCAGTGCTGCTGGCAGCTGCTGCTGCCTGATGTTGTCCTGGGATGAGACTTGTTCAGAGAACACTTCTGCGTGGCTTTCCAGCTAAACATGGAAGAGTGCCTTGCTTGTTAACTGAACTGAACATGAGGGAGGCAGAGGGAAGAATGTTATCAGACCTGCTTGAAGGTCATGCTTTCCTGCAGATATGTGGGTGCCTGAGGACTCTGGTTCCCACAGGGCTGTTTGAAGCTCAGGATCTGTCTCCAAAGCCCCAGGGTTAGTGTGGCTCAAGGATATTAAATCCCTACTGAAGCCCCAGTGAAGTCAGAGGACACATGGAATGACTGCACTATGGTTCTCTGAGGCTCAGCTGCTGGGACAGGCCACCTACTGAGCTGAATCTTTTGGCTTTTCATCAGTCTTAAAAACTAATTGATATGAATAACAATAATGATTGGTTTGTAGACCGTGCCTTTGGCAATCAGCAAATCTGCTTGTAGAATTGCAGTCTTTATATGAGTACGGATATCTCAGCACTGTCACTGAACAATGGCAATGGAACCTTCAGGAATTTGTTAGTAGAGAGCAACTTTCCCTGCAGCATATGACTTCTTTTATCTCATGTTTATCCCATTGCTTAAGACCTCATCTGACTCTAAAAATAGCCCTGTCCTAGCCTTGGAAAGGTGAAATGCCTTGTTTTCTCTTTTACAGGTGGGGAACCTGAGGGCAAAACCCCTTAAGGCTGACGTGTATGCCTATAATTATGGGAATACTTGTAACTGCACATTTAACAGTTTTTGTGATTTTCTAATCTGTGTGTGTGCAGTCTGAGGTGTGTTGATGGCAGCCAGAGGCAGGAAGGCTTCGCAACAGGGAAAATGAAGCCATACATTTCAGGGTAGACATAATGACCAAATGCTTCAATTTCATCCTACCTACTTCAGTATTTCCAGGACCCAGTCCTTCCTTCTGCAGTTAAGCAGGAATCACACTGCTGGGAACTCAGGACAGGACCTCAGGGAGAGAGGTGGGGCATTAAAGAGATTCTTGACCCTCTGCCTCTGTCCTAGCAACCCCTTCACAGCATTGCAAGAGGTGCCTCCCATCTAGCATTATGCAGACAGCATGATGCCTATTGGGCATCCCAAGGAGGGCTCAGCTCTGATGCATCATCACATCAAGCTTAGGGTTGAGCTTGTGGTACGAGCTCCCTCAGCTAAACCTTCTGCTGCAGGTGGTCCTATCTGTGGTGGGATGGAGAGGGTCAGTCCTTTCCTTTCTGCCAGCTCAGACTGGGACCCAGAGGTCCACTGATACCGGCTATTGGTTCCGCAGCATACCTTGACTATAACTAGTGTCCCTCCTGCAATATTTATAGCTTATGTCTGAATCATGACTGCAGTACCTGATGACAGGCCAGCACAAATAAGTGTCCCACAGCAGGTTTAAGTATCCAAGAAGTCTCATGCAAAAGCCAGAGTTTCTCAGATTTCAGTGTTCCTGTTGGTGAAATGGGTTTCAGGTCTTTATTATGCTAACAAAATACTTGAATCACCACTTGAACTAAATGAAAGCTTACTGTGTGTGCATATCATTGTTTTTCTTGCTATCTGTTACTTGATTGGGTTTGAGTAAGGTTAGCAAAAGAATTAAATTAATTTTCTTTGAAAGTTATGCCTTAAGAGGTATAAAAGTTGCATTACACCTACCAAATGTCTCAAGGGTTTGGTTTATAGACTTGTTTAAATTTTTATTTTAATGATTATTACTTTCTGTGTTATTTCCGCTTTTGCATCTCCATACTAATTATGTTTTTATTATCTCTTTTATAAAATCAATGGCTGCAAACCAGAGAATTTTGGTTTTGAGATAAATAGGTCCAAATATATCTATCCATAAATCAAATGTTGTGAGAGGGACTTTTTGAAGTAACTAAGCGTAAACTGAAGCCAATTAATAGCTGACCTTTCATTTCTGTGGACCATGGCATGCAGCGCATCCATATGACTTAGCAGATTTGAAATTATCCAAGTGATAGCTGAACTGTCTTGAAAAACACATCAGTAAAATTAGTGCTTATGAAAGGCAACAGATCAACAGCCTTGGAAATCAGATCCCCAAGAACTAGATGAAAACCCCACTGAAGTCAATCATTCTTTGTCTTGACTTCAGTGGGTTCTGGATGAGGGCCTTTGTCACTGTACCACATACAGCCTGTTCAGGGGATATCCAAATTTCAGCCAGCGGTTTTCACTGTGGATCTCAACTGATGCATGTTTCCAAACATGCTGTGGGTGGGGAATGCTGTCACAAAGCAAGGGGAATCTGCTTACAGAAACCAGCAAGTTGAAGTTATCAGAAGACAAAAACAAGAGGACAAACCAGAGTCATCTAGCAACTTGAAGGCCATGAAAAAGCCTGTGAAAAAGCCTGTGAAAAAGCAAATACTGCTGTAGCTGGCATCTGTCCGTACACAGTCACCCTTGCCAGCGTTGGGGGAATTTTGCTCCAGTCAGACAGCTATGGATACTTATTATTGCTGCTGTCATAATAAGATTTGCTGCCTAGAGTGACAAACAGAGTGAGGAAAATATGTTTATGAACAAGTCTGATTTGGTACCTGTTGTACCTAAGCTAAAGGAGGGAGTTATAATTTTTTGATTACCAGAGAAAGTTCTGTAAATGTTTAGCTGAAGTGGGCTTCAGCTAGTCAGACTAGTAAAAACCCTAAACTTCTGTCTGAGCCACACAGTACCTGGCAGATAACTAATATGAACTTGAGGATTTATGGTGATGCAGGGTCCACTCTATCCTGGATATCTACTACAACCAAAGTGGGTTGGACTGGGACAAGAAAGGAACAGCGTACATGCCCTGTGGAGCTCAGCCCACAGTGAACATGGTAATGAGTGAGCTACGTATGAAAGCTGCTGGCTGTTCCTTTATCTCAGTCCCTCCACATTCATATGCTCCTCTTTATGCATGAAGACCTGCAGTTCCTTCCCCAGCTAAATATTAGAATGAGATTTCTACCACTTTGAACCACTGGCAAAAACAAGACCGTCAGATTTTTTCTCCACAGAAGAGTTAAGTCTACAACTTCACTTTGTTGTTTCACAAATGCCAGTGATGACTGAGGTGATGGGTATGTCCGTTTTGTTATTTTATTTGTGTAATCTGCTAAATGCTTCTGGGGGTTTGAGATTTGTCACCAGGAATAAGTGACTTCTCTGGTTGTGATGAAGAGACATTCAAGTCTAAGCTCCACTTGAAAGGATGCCTGTTGGAGAAGGGTAGTGATCCTACCCCTCTGCTCTCGGTCTTGGTTCTAGAGCAGGATCCATTCTGAACATCAAGCAACACCAATCTTCTGTACTTTGTGAGCTGTGCAAATGTTACATGTAAAAGAGTAACTTCTGATCAGAAAGTAAAATCAAAATAAGCCTAGGATATGTTCAGCATATGCCATTTTAACTGGAGTGCTCTCTTTAAGCATAGGAGCAATTTCTTCTGATTTTATGGCAAGAAATATCTGGGCCAGGAGTAGCCTATCTGCAACAGTACAGAGCTCTGGACAGCTTAAATTACTCTTGAAATATGAAAAAGGAGATAAAAGCTTATTCTTATTGTGAATCTTTCAAAGAACCAATTAAAGCAAGTCTATTTGCAGAAATAGGAGTTTAACTTGCATATCTGCAATAAAAGTGTGATTACTGTTAATAAAGTTAACCACTACTTTTTGGCTCTACGTGGCCTCTGTTCTCTGTGAAAACATTTTCTTTGTGTGTAGATATTCTGTTTTTAATCACCTTTAGTTTCTTCATGTCATCTTGGTGTCCTGAAACATATCTCTATGTATTTTTCCTTTGGGCCTGAAACTTATTATACATATATGTATATGTATATATATATGCCCTATATGTATAGGCTTCTGGTATGTTGAGCTCTTTCCTATTCAGCTGACCAGTATTACCTTGTGTTGTGTTTGTGTCATTGTCTGTATCAATCTTGTCTTTTGTTTTGTGTTTCAATCCAAAACTATTTTGGAGCAGAGCCATCTTTCTGGGTTAAGTATGCATGACTAGTCCAGTGGGATTTAGGATTAAGGATTCTATAAGGAACATGATATGAATAATAAGACTAATGTGAATAACACTAGAGAATATAATCAAGCTTGTTGTAGAACATCTAACACAAATCCTGTATCTAAAAATAGAACACCGCAAGCAAGAGAGAAGTTCAAATTAATTTAAAATTATTTCCCCCTCCACACACCCTTTGTGTCACTGGGATTTGCAAGTGTACAGGGAACTGTATTTCAACAAACTAGCATTTCCTGAATTTTCTAAAATTTTCTAAACATGATTTTAGAAAATAACTGTTGAACTATGCCCATTCCTGCTACTCCGTAGTGACACTGTCCCTCTCCCACCCCACGCATATTAAGCAGGATGCTTGTAAAGAACTGAATGTAATTTTGAATTGTCTTGCTGGAGTTTTGCCTGAGGAAACAGGGAAGGCTTTAGGATCTAGCTCCTTGTGTGGTGGACAAAACATTCCATTATGTTTAAGCAATAAGGACAGTGTTCCTTTTTAACAGTCCTATTGTTGTTGTAGAAGGAGAATAGAGATTGTGATCCAAAAGCCCCTTAAACAGAATTTGAAATAATGAATAGCTGTGGTTTTTGGAAGTGAGAATTTATGGAGCCCTTTGCTGTTGGTGCCAATCTTAATGATACATGCTTCACAAGCCGTGTTATTTGCATCATGGAAGATCATGGAGTGGGATGCACTGGAATATGCTGCAGAAATGCAGAAACAAGTGACATTCCTTCTCCAAAGAGTTTGAGTCAAGGTAGGTTAAAGTCAGTTACTAGTGTGGCCATGTAGAGCTAGATAAGGGACCAAAAAGAAGGACAGTCTGTTGTCAGACCCAAGGTTCATATGAAATGAATGAAGTGTTCAACCAAGAAAAGTAGTTTGATAATTTTATTTTGAAAATGCTAACTGTAGATGTAGGGAAAAAGAAAAAAGAGATCATATTTTCAGAGGTAAATGGGATCCTGGTTCATAAAAAGACTCTGGTTCGAGTCCAAACTATGCAGAAACAGCTATAGAGATGGGACACTGAAGTGTGTAACGCCATACTTTTACCTGGGCTTTCTATCTGTTTTGTTGCATAAGTACAAAGCAATGATGTTAGATACCTTGTCAAGGTGTATAGATTGTGTTTTCATCTTGATGGCATCTCTGGAAGCAATCTGTAAACCCATGCTCTGGTCTGAGACAGCCCATATGGTTGGGGTATTTGGGGGTGCTTGCACTGCATGCAGGATGTGACATCTTGGTTAGAGGTTGTAATGAGTGCTCTAAGGAGCCTGATGCTACCTCTAGTTCATGTTCCCTTGTACCTCAGGCGGCTTTGGAAGGACAGGGACCTAAATACAAGCATGTTGGTCACTGTCACTGAAGGTAGCCCTGCAAAGAAGATGTGCACTGGTGCATCCTTGTCAAAAGGGTTGTGCACCCTGTGTTGATGGCTGTAACCAGTAAACCAGGGTAAGAGAGGGGAGATTAGGACAAAACCAAGGGCATCCCACATTTTCTTTTGCCTCAGCTTGCTCATTGTATATCCAGTAAAATATTCCCAGACTATTTTTGTTTGTTCCTTTTGATCATCCTTCCTTGACAAAATGCAGACAGCAGTCAGCACAAGCTTCCTGTACATGCCACTTTATGTAACAAATTAGTAAAGCTTAATAAGCCCCCCATTATTTTGTTGCGCTATGGAGAATACAGGTGCTTTTCTGCATAACATTTTCACATGACACAGCAGGAGTTGCACTTTAAGCCTAAATGGCATGCACTTAGTTATCTAATTTTTGCACATTAATCCTCTCAAGATGTCTGTTAACATAATTAATTAATGTTCCTTTAGCATCTGTAGATGTATGATTCAGTGTTTTAAAGGAAATTGGAAGACCACAGAGTATTGTATTATGAATCATAATATCAATAACATTTAAAGACCTGTAAAGTAGCTTAGCTGACTCCTGGACCCTGGTAGCAGACGTTACAGTAACATAGCACCCTGTACTCTGTAATCTACAAAAAAAGTCTTAAATCTGCTATCTCCATTTTTGCTTATGTTATTAGACTGCAGTCTACAGCTGTAGTAGCACTTCAGCAATTGCCTTAATTTCAATCTGTTGAAGAAATAATGAGATTCTTATCCAAAATAAATGTCTAAAAAGACATAGAGGTCTGAATGAGAGACTCTAGATTTCCTTTTAGTCAATGGAGATACACGAGCAGCTCCAGAAGGTAGTTCATTTGATCACAACCTAAGATAATTCACATCTAAGCCTTATGCAAACAACAATGCTACAACAATCTCAAGTTCAAAACTCTATTTATACAAAAAAAGTGAGTACTTTAGGGACTTGTGGCATTCCTTTGCCCTTCTTGTTTTGAATGGGAAATAGCAGACAGCTTATTGTCTCTGTTTTGGAGTATCTGAGGCCAGCAAATGTGTCAAACAGGCACTGTGGTCCTGAAATTTAAGCCTTTATTTCCAGACGAAAGGGATTTGGGATTTTTAAGTAAATAGACATATTTCTGGATATTTTTCTTGCAAAGCAACTTCCAGTTCTGAATTGGTTTGATGCTTGCAATAGTACCTTTCACCAAAAGATGCAAACTTAACTTAATAAGCATTAAGCCTTCAGTGACAGAAAATGAACAGAACAGAAATGGGAAAGATTGTACCAAAAAGGATGAAGAGATATTTAAATATCACCCCCGTGCATTTCTACACAAAATCTTAAACTTCATCTGTGGATTTGATGGAACAGAACTTGGTGGAGACAACAAAGGAGAGAAAAAGAAGCACATTATCATAATTTTTGCTCAAAAAGTTTGCAGTTAAGACTCCCACAGACAGTCTTATCACAGATATACAACTTAAATCTTCCTGTTATCAATATTAACTTAAACCTCACGTGTTATTTATTGCTGGTAATGTTTTAAACAGAAGGCCTAATTAGCTGTTGGGGTAAACGACCATGAAAAGGAATGGATTCCTCTTCTCTTAAAGTCTTTATCTCAAAACTGGAAGTCAATATTACTACTATGCTCAGTGCAGCAGCTACAGGATGAAATTTACAGTCTGCATTACATGGGCTGAATGATGAAATGTCCCTTCTGGCTGCAGCATTTATGAATTTCAGTGTTTCTAAAGTACCTACAGATCCTTGAATAAAAGACACAATTGGAAGTACAATACATTTTATAGGAGAGCTCTGTCTGCCTTACGTGGAGGTAAAGAAAAGCTCAAGCAGTTGTATAGTGTGCTCAGGTATCCGCCTTTTATTAAACTTTTTACCACTTTTAACCAAGTGGGTGCCTAGACATAAATAAGGAAGGGCACACTGCCTTTACTAAAATACATACTTTTCTCACTCTGGCAGGTATGCGAGGGACTGAAATTGCCTGTGTCTTGAGGAAAATTTTAACATCAAGATTGTTCTCCTCAGGGGACTGCTCTCATTTTTTCATTTGAAAAAGGAGAAAAGAAATCCAAGCCTAAACATATGATGTTTTTATTATGTGAAACCTAATAGGAAATGAAGTAAGAATGTCAGACTGCTTTCAGTTGGGTAGTTTCTTAGCAAGGGATTTTGTCTTATGTTGGAAGAGGGGCAGCTGTGTTGGAGGCTGTTTCCCTTCACCTAAACATCAAGACCTCTCTAATTGTATAGGGGCTGTTGGGTGAGCTAGGTGCTGAAAAAGGCACAACAGGCTTGGTGAGAGCTTCAATTCAGGCTCTGCTGGCTTGGAGAGGAAGATTCTGCTGCAGAAGCAGAAGGAAAAGAGCCCTTTGAATGACTGCAGCAGCTCCTGGTTGCATCTATTGGTGTGCACATAGGGGTGCTTGTGTGTGTGTGTGTGTGTGTGTGCACACTCCCTGCATAGGCAAGCTAGCCAAATTCTATCTTCATGGACAGTTCAGTGGAAAGTTAGCTTGAAAATGCAGTATATCGTATTTCATTAATTTAATAGGGTTTTCATGATTTTACAAAGTGCTTCAACCAGACACTCATGGCTGCAGGCTGCACAGCAGGAGACCTAAAACACTGCATCTGTGTTTTTCAACTCTTGCCAGAATCCACTGAATTTGATCCGGAATGACTATGCATCTTTGGAATGTACACTCACTTTTCTCTTGCCTTATCCAAATAAAAAAGGGAGGGGGAGGGAAAAAAAAAGAGTCCTATGAGAATTCCATATGGAAACACTAAACTAGCATTATAAAGGATTTCCTATAAACAAAATTATGGTCACAAATTTTGGACTTGAACCACATTTGAAACAAAGGGCCCTTTGTCTCGCTCTTTTTATATGTTATTTTATCTGTGTTAACACGCACATTTTTATTTTTTTATAGATTCTTATAAACAGATGTACACATACACACTCACATAGAAATGAATGTAAATATTAGTTTGAGGTCCGTTTGCAATCTCTCTCTCTTTTTTTTTTTTTTTTAACTGCAGAACTCCTAACAAGAGCAAACTTTAATCGTTCTCTGCACTAAATCCCTTGAAAATAAATATCCAGGGCAACTTCAAAAGCCCTTAATTAGAAGCACATGTGTGGTGTTACAAATTTCTGGCTGAGGCGGCTGAGTTGTAATTCAATGTTATGATCTGCCATAAATATTATCCATAATGAGCAGACTTTGTGTTACACTTCTGTATGTCAGATTACTGCAATATTTTTTGTCTGCTTTTGTTCAATCACTGAACCTTAAGTGAATTTTAAAATTAGAAAGAGAGAAAGGAAGAAAGAAAGACCAGTTTTCCCACCAGCGAGCTGAACATTTTATCCTAGCTGTAAAGAGTGTTATTGATATTATATTTGCTCTAGTTTAAAATTGTGATAAAGAGATAATAACATGGAGATGATAGGGAAAGTGGGATATTATGGATTGGAGGTTAGTGTGATAACTGCTGGTTTTGAAAATCTTTATGATACCAGCTTCCTGGAATATGGACTGTGTTTCTTCCCCCAAAACCCTTTCACAGCTCATTTCTACATGAAAATTTCTGCCCCTGTGTTCTACCTGATCAAAAGGGCAGTTTTCTGACATACTGCAGAGACTTGAAGGTAGAGTATAACATTTTCTGTGATAATTTTAGGCACAGTTTGTGAATTGGTTTTGTAGCCTTGGCATAAACTGTGTATGAATATATGTGTGTGTGTGTGTAAGGAGGGGGTAACGAACCAGCTGGTAAATTTACAGTGCAAATATACAGCTGTAGGGATTATGCACTGGTTTCCTAAATGTGTGTGAAGCAGTATAGAAAAAGTGTGGGGCCATGGAACAAGTCCACAGCCTCATGACTTGTGTAAAGAGGCAATGTGGTTTTGGACTTCAACCAACCATGCAGTCTGCATGTTTTTTTTCCTTGCAGAGTACCCTGGGACCCTCTCTCTCTCTCCATACCTATTTAAAATGACAAGCCTTATCTAGTGTTTTTGATGAAGTGTCTGAGTATTTCCTTGGCAGGCTTTTAATGCAGATGCACCCAAATCTTTTAGCCTGAATTGGGCTATCTGTCCTAGGCAAAAGATGTGTCCTCAGCTTGTGCTCCCTCCAGCAGTCTGAGCATTTCCTACATCTTCTCCCACTCAAACAAACCTTTCAGTTGGAACTACTTTTATGATAAATACAAAAAAATGACTGTAAGTATGGGCAAAAGTCTCCATCAAAGAGCCCAGGGTGTTGATGTCTGTCCTTTATTGATTGCAGTAGCTCATCATAAAATATGGCTCCTGCAGCTACATGCTGATTCAAAGCACGGAAGCAGTGAGCAAAGACATAACAGTTTCAAGCTGCAGGCACTACAGCCAATAAATGACTGGAAACGGCATGCTCTGTGGCACATAAGTGGTCAGATGTCAGTGTGGCATTTGTTCCTGTCTATTTAGCTTTTGCCAGACTCTGGCTGCTGCCTCTGCTGCTGGGTATTTGGGACAATACCTCCTCGTAAGAAGCAAAACCCTTACAGGAATACTAGTCAATTCTTGTGGCAGCAGGCGGAGCTGCAGATCCAGCTCTCCAAGGTTCCTGTATCAAGACATTTTTTTCAGGTCTGACCTTCATTGCTGAGATGTCTACATGTAATTTTTACTTATGCTGTTGCAAATCCTTGAGCTGGATCACATTCTATCAGATCTCATAACTTGTAGAATCACAGAATCATAGAATCCCAGTTTGGGTTGGAAGGGACCGTAAAGCTCATCCAGTTCTAGTCCCTGCCATGGGCAGGGACACCTTCCACTAGACCAGGTTGCTCTAAACCTCATCCAACCTGGTCTTGAGCACTGCCAGGGATGGGGCAGACACAGCTTCTCAGGGCACCATGTGCCAGCACCTCACCACCATCACAGGGAAGAGCTTCTGCCTAAGAGCTGAGCTCAGTCTCCTCTCTGGCAGGTTAAAGCCATTCCCCTTTTCCTGTCCCTACAGGCCCTTGTCCAAAACCCTTCTTCACGTTTCTTGTAGCTGCTTTAGGCACTGGCAGCTGCTCTAAGGTCTCCCCTTCAAGAGCCTTCTCTTCTCCCTGCTGACCCAGGCCAGCTCTCTCAGCCTGTCTCCAGAGCAGAGCTGCTCCAGCCCTCATAGCATCTCTGTGGCCTCCTCTGGCCTCACTCCAGCACCTCCATGTCCCTCTTGTGTTGTTGCCCCAGAGCTGGAGCATTACTTCAGGGGGGTCTCCACTGCAGAGATGGAGATCCCCTCCCTAGACCTGCTGCTTATGCTATGGCGATGCAGCCCAGCATACACTATACATATCAGATATAGCAAACCGCAAGACAAGTTCATTCTCTGTACTACATCCCGTCAGCCCAGTTGAATTACGTGTTGATTAACCTGGCCACCTCCTTCCTGTCTTGAGGTCCTGCAGAACAGAAACAAGGCTGTGCACCTTCTAGGTGACAGGTTATCCCCAGAAAGTTTGCTAGGTTACTTTAAAAGCTTTAGCTACACAGGAGAGAAGATAAAAGCTATAATGTTTCCTGTCATTCCCATCCCAGCATCCCCATCATGGATATGTTGCTCCATCTTTGGCTGTGTTGGGTGACTCCAACGAAACCTTTCATAAGAGTTATATAAATAAAATACCTCTAGTCTCCCCCTTCCATTCCTTCTCTAGTTTCTGGAACCAGAAATGCTGAGATATGGGGAGACTGCTGTCAAGATGTTTTGTAGACCCAGTTAGGCTGGAAAAGACCTTTAATATCATCAAGCCCAACTGTTAGGGCAGGACTGCCAGAAATGTCCATTTTTCTGTGGCTACCAGTATCCATTTGCAGGCTGGAAGGTTTCAGGTAATACCTGGAGATCTGCAGAAGTGTGAGTACATCTCTGAATGCAATCATCACCCACAGTAATGCTCATGGAGGCATATCCAGTAGTTTGGGCCTCTTATCAAATTAACCTTAAGCCAAATATACTGATGGAGAAAAGCAATATATTTGGTTTAAGTCCTTTCCAAGTTCTTGTTTTGTAATGTTAGTTTACACCTCACAGTATCCTTCCATCTAGAAATCAAGAAGTATTTAAAAGCATGAATGAACTCGGTGTTCAAGAGCAATTCCTTCAAATCCCCTACTGCAAACCCCACCTCTGGCTGACCTCTGAGCCACCAGTGATTTCCCCAGTATGGACTGGTGTGATATAACATTGTTGGAAGTTGAACATCTCTCCATTGTGTCCTTGTTTGCTATCCATTATTTGGGTGCATGAATCTCCAGGTAAAATGGGGATTACAGAATCATAGAACAGTTAGGGTTGGAAAGGACCTTATGATCATCTAGTTCAAAGCGCCATTATCTGTCACACTCCTTGAAATAGGAGCTTAGAAAAGCTACTCCTGAAAGATTGTAGGAGAGACATAAAGCAAGAAACGGCTTTTTCAACCAAGGTCATAAACTAGTAATGAGTTTAATCCAAAGGAAAGCCCAGATTTCATTTGGGTTCTCATGACCCAGTGCTCCCTGCCCTGCATGAGGCTTCGCTTCTGTCTACTCCTTATTCTGGACCAGCTTGTTCTGAGTAAGAAAACCTCACCTCCAAGAAGGGACACCCAGAGAGATATCAGATATATAAGGTCTGTGGGACTTACCAGCAATGTTGTGGTGAGCATAGTCTTCCTAGGGAAAGATCACTAAGGTAGGGTTGCACTTTGAAGAATGCCCAGGTGAAGAGGTAAAGAGGGCCTTGTGTCAGACAGATGCCTGTGATTGATGCCTGTCAGCTGTCCCCCCACTGTCTAGCTCTGTTCTTGCCCATGTACCTCCTCCACTTACAGCTTTTCAAAAAAAAGCTTCATATTCTGACATTTTACAGATCTGTGATCAGTGTCTGTTGGCCTACAGAGGCCTTTCACAGTGAAGAAGGGAAAAGATAATCCCAAATAGCAAGAGAGAGAAACAAACTGAGTCCATCGCTCATCTTCCAGACTTCCCAACTCTGCTTGGGAAGCTTGCTCTTTATCCTTTTCTCATGGATCAGTGTGTCGGTTTTAACTTAAAATTTTCATTCACTTAGCTTGGTCGGGTCAATGAGGAATATTGTGCACCAATCGCACAAATAACTGGCTATTTGCTCTTTCATCTTCATTTCTTCACTTCTTTATAGTTCATCCTGATTACCTCTACTGACTTACTAGGCTTCGTGTCAGACTTGTAAACCAGACCATCTAGTAACAGTGGTAATGATGGTTGTTCTTCCTTTGGGTTGGCTTGTATTCAACTTTTCTTAACTAAAGCACAAGTTTCTGTCATGATCCAACGAAGAATTTCCTTTAAAACATGGTAGAGTACAGCTTGTTTGATCAGCTGTCTTGAATCCGCAGAGATTAGTCATGTCCCTCAACCTGCTAAACTGCAGTTTGGTCAGGCAAATGGGTCATCTGTGCACATGTACAAGGCTGTGCAATGTGCTCAAGACAGATGGAAGAGACTTGCTGTCCCAGCCACTTACTTTTTTAGGATGCCAATAGGTGGAGCTGAAGAAACAATGCAGAGCACACAAGAGAGTGTATATATAGGTTTGTTTGCTTTTTCGGTGTATTAGGAAGCTATCAGACTTGTGTAATGACAGGAGTGTAGCTGTTTGTGAAGGGAGCTCATAAAGGACAGAAGACTGCTATAGAGGAAGATGAAGGAGCATTGGGAAAGGAACAGAAGAAATGGAAATTTGCATCTGGGACAAAATATCTGTTGTCTATGGGCCTTTCCAGTGTATATTCTGCATTTGATTCAATTTCTACACGTATAGCATTAAAAAAAACCTTTTCTTGGTGTATCACCTACAGACTGAATTTTAGTGCATAATTTGGCATATCTAGCTTAGATTAGACAATCATTCATGTGCTCTGTGTATCAGAGATGTCCACCTTGAGATGATCTAGATCTCAGTTAAGGCAGGTCAGATATACTTAAACAGTCCTTCTGGCTAAATAAATCACTTTATGAAAGAAGTCTTAGTATTCCATGTAAATAAGAATTCTCTTAGTCTGATAATCAAAACATGTACCTCTGAGCACTTCCCATTTAGTGCAGTTTATGAAAATCAAGCATCATTATCGTGTCTGATACATTATCACCAGCAGCCATATAATGGGCAAAATGTTCCTGGGCTGGAAAGAGTGCAATTTATGATTTTAAATTATTATGTATAAAAAAGGAAAAGTGCAGCTGGATATTCATTAGATGCATTCAATTTAATGTATTGGAAACAGTAAAGAATATGTTTTAACAAATAAGCCAAGTGTACATGGCATGGAATACATAAAGACAACCCATGGAGCTCTGCAACTGTCTCGTACCTACTGGGAAGTGAAATGGCAAAGCTGCTCCTCTGTCTAGTTGGGTTTAGTCTGTATTTATGTGTAGACCAGAATTCATCTGCTTTGGTTGTCTCTGATTTATTACCAGAGTAAGCAGATTTTGCCCTTTGGACCCACTACTGATAGAAAAGACATCAGGTGTTTTTATGAGCCTCAGTGGTTGGACTTCCAATTTGCAAATAGTTTCAGGAGGCAGATACGTGGCATGTTCCAAAAATCAATACCTTTGGTGAACTTGTTTTAAGAAAGGGCAATTCAGGATTGTTAAAAAGACATTAGAATTGCTGTAAGCATTGCCTCTGTGCTGCAGTGTTAGAGGGAACAAGTAGGAAAAAGCAGGACATCTTCAACAACTTTGAAGTTCAAGTCTGAAGATGACCTTTAAAGTCAAAACCGTGTCACTGACATTTTCCCCAAGTGTCTGAAAATGTACTGAAGCTATCCACCAAAGGATCTGTTGTGAGATGCTCTTAAAAAGACCCAAAATAGATATGCAGTAGCATGAAGAATTATTAAAGTTACTATTGGGACTGCAACATTCATTCTAGCTCAAAATGTTTGTTTGAGAAAATTCTGGCACCAGGCACTAACCAAGTTTCTCAAAAGCCAGAAAGTGAATCACCTTGGAAAATCTGAGCAAAATTTCCATGGCTGCCATCATCCAAGGGCAAGTGAAATGTGTTTTCAAATTGTAAGAAATTTTAACATGATTTTTAGCTCATAGAAACTAGCTCAACATCAGCCAGTGCTTTGAGTTTGTAATTTAAGTAGAATCTTCTTGAATTTTCTGATAATTTGTAATTTGAAAAAAGGGAGTGGGCTGGGTTGCAGTATTGTACTATTTGTATTCACATTAGCACTCAAAGTACCTTCATTAGGCATGGGCTTTTCTCAAAAACTCCACAAGTCAGGTGTGACCATTATCATCCACAAATCAGAGTCTCTCACTGCCATTGCCCACTAAATTTGCCACAGACACCCTCATGGGGACTGAATGTATAAGGGGAAGCCCTTTCTCCTGAAAGGATGTGTTTTATACCATTCACAGTGTTAGTGCTGATGGGAATAGCCTTGATACCTGTCCTGTTTAACCATTTAGATATTAAACCATGTCAAAAGAGAATCCAAAAGCAGGAAGTTCTGCTACAACAGACAATTTAACCCGTGAGTATGCACAGTTACTCCAAGTAACAACTGCCTTGAGGATGCGGTAAGAGCCAAGACACCAGCAGTGCCCTGGGTGGCTTTTTAGTATAGCTCTTATACCACCCCATGTTCACATATATCCTGCAATGAACTAAAAAGGTTGTCATTTGAAGAAGTAATTGCTCATTACAACATCCTGAAAGTGATCCTGGGTGTCTGAACTACAGGGTGAACTGATGGCTTTCTCCATGCTCCTACAAGACACCCAGAGTGTACTCTGAATTGTACCTGACCCACACACTCACCACTCATATTTTAATGCAATGAAATAGAGAAATGCTTGTGCAAGGAGTTCGTTTGCATATATAGTCCAGAAGAGTCACCAACCTAAAAAGTCTCTAAAAAGCTTGCTTTGCTGTAAATAGTGTTATCAGTTTATAAGTACTGGAAAATACAGTGTTAATGGAAGAAGTGTCATCTTTGTTGCTATCTTCAACAAAAGATGTTAGCAAGAAGCTGTTCCACAGGCAACAGAATTAATGAAACCATGTTTCTTGTAGGTGTTGGTCCTGGGCTTCAACTTTCTGGTTAAACAAGGGTGCTAATTTAAGCTTTTCACATAGTTTTGATATGAATAATGTCTCTCCCCAACATGGATTCTTCAGTGTCTGATAGAGGGGTAACTGGAGCCTGTATTATTCTGGCTGGTGCAACTAATCAAGTCTCTGTCTCCCCCAGGCTGTAAATTTTCCTGAAACCTGTGTAGTTCTAAAGGACTTTGTTGAACCAGGTTCAAAAGTTGTCAGGGGACACAGAGATGAGCTGATACACACATAACTTCGATTGTGTAAGTCCTTATTTTCTTTGGAAACCAAGATAGAAATATTCTACACAGGCAGATTTCAATGCAGAAAATGGCTATTTATGGGAAACTTTACACTGTTTTCTATCTTATAGAGAGATGCAACTTGGCTTCTCTCCTCTGTATGATTTATGAACTATAGGGGAAGAAGTGTTTAAAGGTAACCTGCCAAGGATTTTAACAATTGTCCCTCTTCCTCTAACACATTTTCTAAATTCTTGTTGTGCTTCATTTGATGAGCAAAAGCTTCTACATTTTCACTTCCAGTATTTTGCTGCTTGTACTTGCTGAGCATTTTAGTGAAGAATCTTTGAGCTGTTTCACAAAGACCATGTGAATCAATTCAAGTACCAGTATTTAAATTTTATTACGGGTTTTCTAAAGGCTGAAGTTTAAGCACTGATATTAAATGAACAGTTAACAAAAGTTCCTCTTTCAGTTACTCTGCTTTTTTTTATCCTACTCTTCTTCATTTTAGTAGACTATCTGTCATCAGTGCATCAGCCTAGACACAACCTATATTGCCAAAGTGAAAATAAAAAATAAGCTCTTCCAAAAAAACCCAGTTTTCTTTATCCTAAAGAAAGAAAGAAACAAGCACTAATGACACAATCTCTTTTTATCTCTCACAGGCCCTCTTTCTCACCTGGAGCAAAAGTGGAAGGTTTTGAATATAAAAAGCCCAGATGAAGCCTAGTCAAAGCCTAGTGAGATTTGTTTTCTCTTTTTGTCTTGCCTTCACCAATTCCAGACTCAGAAGTGATTTTAAACAGGTCATTCTTCCTAGGAGCAGGACCTCAATTCTCCATATGTCCTAGGAGCATTGCAAAGCCCAACATTACTCCTCATTATTTCTGCTCTTTTGAGTTTAACCAGTTCTTGCTGTGGCTAGTACCAGTGACAAGGGAAATACTTAGAATGTTGAGTTCAAAGAAGCCAGCACAAGGCAGTGCTCACAGTACTCCCTCTCTTTAACCTTATTTTTCAAGGCATTGGAACATTTACCTCTTCGAAAACCTTTGCGTTACAACTGCAGTTCAGGGAAATTGGTTTATTTCATAAGTCACAATTCTTCAACATCCATTTAATCTTTTTTGTCAGGACAGGGTGCTGGAACATCTAGTCTAGGTCATGCTTTGCCAAGAAAGGTTGGACAAGATAATCCTTGAGGTCCCTTCCAACCTGGGATTCTATGATTCATTGCTGGTTCAAGCAGCACGCTGTTTTTCTGATGTAAACTGGCGCATAGTGCTATTTCTCAGACTTTTTCACCCACTGTTTCCCCTCGTGTCTGTGCACACTGAGAATTCTCAATCAGCAGAAAAAGGGCTGATCTTGTGCTGACCAGTATAATACTATCATTCACCACCACCTATCTATTCTCCCATATGTTGTTCCCTAAGCTTGGTTTTTTAAATTTATTTTTGTTTATTAGATTTTCCTCTCTATTCTGTAGTATGTTTTTCACTTGCTATGGTATCTCTCAAAAAGCTACAGTATTGCAGCAACCTCCCATTGACTTCTTTTTTTCACACATCCTGCTTTATTTGAGTCATGATTGATGTTGTACGGCAATTCAGCAAGACAGCAGCAGGGAGGCCTGTAGGTAGCCACAGATCTGGTGTCTCACTGTGGTTTCTCAAAGGTCTTCAGGCTGTCAGGCTAAAATTAGATGTTGACCTCCATCAATCCCTAAGCTCCTCCAAAGACCAAAGAGGGGTGTTTGTCCAAGGCCACAATTATCACGAGAGGGACAAGGACGGGGTAGGAGAGCTGGGGATCAGTTGGAGGTGGAAGAGCTCTGGGAAAAGAGTGGGAGATGCAGCCAGGAACTGCAGCTTGGAGTTACCACCTTATACTGAAGTTTTCCAATGCACAAAAGTTGCAGGGTCTTATCTATTTTTTTGTCTCTGTCACTCATATTCCTCCAGCCCCCTTGCAGCAATGACCTGTCCCAGGCAACTGGCTGCTTTGCCTGTGCTGAGAGCTGGCCTGGGCTGTCTTGCCTGGCCCTGAGCTGTTTCCAGTCCCCTGTGCTCTAGCTGCTGAAACCCTGGCAACAGCTTGCAGTGGGGTGATGAGAGCCTGACAGAGGGGATGTGAATAGCTTGCTGCTGATTGACAGCCCCTCCATAGCATAGTCTGTCAGATTCATTATCTATACTTCAGAATTCCCTGGAGATCCTATCACCATTTTCACAGGGTGCCAGAGAAACATGTAACAAACATCCAGTTCCCTTTCCCCAAGAGGTGGCAATCTATTTCTAAGATAAGAGGCAGTAAGTGGAATCAGCTT
The DNA here is from genome assembly GCF_034315485.1 of Pezoporus occidentalis. Lineage (NCBI taxonomy): Eukaryota > Metazoa > Chordata > Aves > Psittaciformes > Psittacidae > Pezoporus > Pezoporus occidentalis. The sequence continues at coordinate 2,795,483 of NW_026913488.1, read as the reverse complement.
GTGGATGGCAGCAAGGACAGAAAAAGACTTTTAAGATACAGGAAACACATAGATGCAGCAAAGTCAATTTCCCTTTAGCTAATGGCATCAGAGTTTCCTTGGCATCCTCTGAAAGTGGTGGTCTCCAGAAGTGGACCATCAATCTGAGTCTTATCCCCTAACTGGGTGAGTGTACCCCAGCCACGAAGTAGCAGAGAGCATCCTGTTGGATAAAGACCCAGAAATCTGGGTTCCAGTGCTTGAACCTGCAGATGCTCATTGTGTTGATATAACAACAAGACTAAGATTTTTTATTATTATTATTTCCCAGCCAGCTGTCAAAGCGAATTTGAGGAAAGGGACTTCTAAGTAGTGTTTATGTGAGGAATGATTACTCGTGGAAAATTCCTCCTCTGAACTTTTCCAATTTCATTAACAAAGGAACATTTACAAAGCAAAGCCCTGCTCAATACGTTGATATTTCTGAGTTAAGAGTTGCTCTTGTAGCAGTTGAAATTGAGTTCATGCATCAGTTTGAGAGCATGTATTACATCCGGGTGGAGCAAGGGCCTGCTTGTGGCAATCATGAGAGAAAATATCCCTTGTGTGACAAAAAGGCAAGTACTGAGAATATGAGTAAATGCATCTGAGATAGCTTTGTGAAAGCAGTTTCTTGCTCAAAATACTGGTGAAAGTCATTATTAGTTGGGCAGAATAAAAATTAAATTTTATCTTGGGCAAATGTTGGTAAAGATAAATGTTCAAAAGAGAAATGTCATATTCCTTGTTACTAGTGACTATTCAGTGTCCACCTTGAGACAGAGGTTTGTTATATAAGGACAAGTTTCCTCACAGACTTTAAAGCTTAAAATTTGGGCCTCATTAAAGCTAGGCTAACATAATCTCTTTTTTGTTTGGTTTGCCACCTTTTCTGTTGTTTCAGCCTGAGATACTGAAATGCTGTTTCACAAAGGCTGAAAACCCCTGCTGTTTGTTCACCTTACTAAGTTATCCAAAGCCCACTTGATTTCAAAGCTCAGCCAGCCACAGTAACAGTCCTGTGCCATTTGTGGTCTCATCCTGTCTATTTTCAAGCAATAGGTTGAAAGTTTTCTATGATAAGGTACCACATACTACTTTTGGAATTGATCAACGATTTGAACTTTCATATCATCTTTCACTGAAGGACGCTGAGAGCATTTACGAAAGTAGGTACTACTATCCCTATTTTGCCATTGAAAGATGGAGGGATGAAGAGCTGTCTGAGGCCACAAGCTGACGGAGTCAAACGCAGACACTTTCCTTGTGCTCCCCAGGAGGATGGCATCTTTTCATTTATAACCCTAGGACTATCAGCTATTTCTTGTCTCTGGTAGTGACCAGCTGCTAAAACTCATCTCTCACACAGCATATTCCAAAGTAACAAGAACTGGAGAACTATAGTCAATTTTGATTGAGATTTAGTATGGGGGGCACAGTACCTGTGATTTCTAGTAGAAGCGACTAACAGTAAGGGAAACGAGACAGTGCTGAGAGTAAGAACATGTGGCTATGCTTTTTTGTGCATAGTAATTGTAGAAAAAGGCAAGCATGAATCTGCTAGCAGGAAAATCAAATAAATAGGGCTACAGGGATACAAAAGACCTTAATGTCACATTCCTAACAGAAAGCTGCCACAAGATTCCAAATAAAGCTTTCCTGACACTAACTCTATGCAGGCAGGAAGTTTGTGTGATGTCACTGAGGTACTCAGCAGTTATGAGGAGTATATTTTAGAAGATCACTTGAGGAATTAAACATGAAGGTGCCATTTAATGATATGTTTATGTACTTGTTTTTTTTTTTCCTTTTTTTTTTTTAAATGGACTTTCTGCTGAAGGTTTACTCTTTTGAGTTAATCATAACATCATAGAATAGTTAGGGTTGGAAAGGACCTTAAGATCATCTAGTTCCAACCCCCCTGCCATGGGCAGGGACAACTCACACTAAACCATGTAGCCCAAGGCTGTCCAAACTAGCCTTGAACACTGCCAGGGATGGAGCATTCACAACTTCCTTGCGTAAATCATTCCAGTGCCTCACCACCCTCACAGTAAAGAATTTCCTCCTTATATCCAATCTAAACTTCCCCTGTTTAAGTTTGAAACCGTTACCCCTTGTCCTGTCACTACAGTCCCTAATGAAGAGGCCCTCCCCAGCATCCCTATAGGCCCCCTTCAGATACTGGAAGATTGCTCTGAGGTCTCCACACAGCCTTCTCTTCTCCAGGCTGAACAGCCCCAATTTTCTCAGCCTGTCTTCATACAGAAGGTGCTCCAGTCCCCTGGTCATCCTAGTGACCCTCCTCTGGACTTGTTCCAACAGTTCCATGTCCTTTTTATGTTGAGGACACCAGAACTGCACACAATACTCCAAGTGGGGCCTCACAAGACCAGAGTAGAGGGGCAGGATCACCTCCTTTGGCCTGCTGGTCACACTCCTTTTGATTCAGCCCAGGATATGGTTGGCTTTCTGGGCTGTGAGCGCACACTACTGGCTCATGTTCATTTTTTCATCAACCAACACCCCCAAGTCCTTCTCCACGGGGCTGCTCTGAATCACTTCCCTGCCCAACTGGTAGCTGTGCCTGGGATTGCTCTGACCCAGGTGTAGGACCTTACACTCGACATGGTTAAACTTCATAAGGTTGGCATCAGCCCACCTCACAAGCATGTCAAGGTCCCTCTGGATGGCATTCCTTCCGCCCAGCGTATCAGCGGAACCACACAGCTTGGTGTCGTCGGCAAACTTACTGAGGGCGCACTCAATCTGTTCACGTCAGCGACAAAGATGTTGAACAAGACCGGTCCCAACACCGATCCCTGAGGGACACCACTCGTTACTGGTCTCCAGCTCGACATTGAGCCATTGACCACAACTCTTTGTGTGCAGCTATCCAGCCAGTCCTTTATCCACTGAGTGGTCCATCCATCAAATTGATGTCTCCCCAGTTTAGAGACGAGGATGTCATGCGGGACAGGGTTGAACGCTTTGCACAAGTCCAGGTAGATGACGTCAACTTCTCTACCCCATCCATCAGTTCCATAGCCCCATCATAGAAGGCCACCAAATTGGTCAGGCAGGATTTCCCCTTAGTGAAGCCATGCTGGCTGTCACCAAGCACCTTGTTGTTTTCCATGCGCCTTAGCATGCCTTCCAGGAGAATCTGCTCCAAGATTTCGTTAGGCACAGAGGTGAGACTGACTGGTCTGTAATTCCCCAGGTCATCCATTTTCCCCTTCTTGAAAATGGGGGTTATATTTCCCTTTTCCTGTCATCGGGAACTTCACCTGAGTGCCATGATTTTTCAAATATGATGGACAGTGGCTTAGCAACTTCATTTGCCAGCTCCTTAGGGACCCATGGATGGTTTTCATCAGGTCCTGTGGACTTGTGCGCTTTCAGGTTCTTAAATGGTCTTGAAACAGATCCTCTCCTACAGTGGGCCTGAGGTCTTCATTCTCACAGTCCCTGTGTCTTCCTTCCAAGACTTGGGTGGTGTGTTTAGAGTATTTGCCAGTGAAGACTGAGGCAAAGAAGTCATTAAGAACCTCAGCCTTCTCCAAAGCCAGGGTAGCCAGTTTTCCTGTCAGCTTCCGGAGGGGGCTGACATTGTCCCTAGTCTGTCTTTTGTTCAGTACGTACCCTTGGAATCCCTTCCTGTTATCTTTCACATCCCTAGCCAAGTTTAATTCTAACTGGGCCTTAGCTTTCCTAATCTGGTCCCTAGCTTCCCAGACAACATCCCCGTATTCTTCCCAGGCCACCTGTCCTTGCTTCCACCTTTTATAAGACTCTTTTTTTTCTTCAGCTTTTCCTCAGCAGCTCCTTATCCATCCAAGGAGGTCTCCTGGCCTTCCTACTGCACTTCCTTCTAGTTGGGATGAAACACTCCTGAGCACGTAGTAGGTGATCCTTGAATATCAACCAGCAGTCCTGGGTTAATGGCAACAATTGCATGAAAATCTTTTTGGGCCTCTCAAGATGCTGAATTTAGAAACTGGCAATACAATGCTTTAATAATCATTTAAACATGCTGTAATTGTCCTTGATTTTAAGCAGTGGTGTTTTAAAGCCCATGCTATTTGTAAATACTAGACCTCTTCCTTCCCTGTTCCCAGTCTACTCTAACATCAATCTTTAGCAATGTACAGTGTCTCTGTCTGATGTCAATCTTGATAAATTATTCTGCTGAAAGAGCTGTCCATAAAGAACAACATTTTCTATCAAAACTTAATATATTCCCATGCTATAGGTCCTTGTGTGAGAGCAATGCAATAGTCTGTATTGTCTGTCTGTCAGCAGATCCATGCCTGGTTTGTAGTTTACCTAGATCCTACAAATGAAATTACAGTTTTAATACCTGCCATTGATTGGTAATCTTTACATGATTACTCATTTGTATATTGTCAAGTGACACCTGGTGTATGGCTAGCTGTTAAACAGGCTCACAACATGAAAGAAAGGAAATTTACTTCCTTATTGAAGAACCCAATTTTTTGCTGCCATTCCTTCAACACTTGGTTTTGTATAGGATGGGCATGGTTTTCTGCAGGCCTACAAAAACCTAAAGCAGCAGAAACTGAATCATTAAGTCCAGTTCCCCATTACTGCATGTCCACAGTTGCATCACTTTGCTCAGAAGCTCACTGAGTATCATGTCAAGAGCAGGTGAAGTTTCTCCCCTCTCTTCCCTTTTGCCATGATGGATATTCTAGGATTTAATTTCCTTTGTGCGGAAGAACGCTTTCCTTATTTCCAGATTAAATACCACTTTGAAGACTTTAAACTCCTTTGTTTTGGAAATATTTTTCTTTGTATTACTTTTCTGTGTACCTGGTTCTTATGAATGTGCACAACTCTTTATTCCATGTTTTCAAGTACCAATCTTTTTTGCACATTGTGGGGGCACACGCATTGTGCCAGACTTTTCAGTTGGAACTCCTTAAAAAAATGCATTTTCTTTCTCTTTTGCATTTTAGCTGGTTTAGAAAAGTCTAACTTAACTCAGGTGAAGCATTTGTTATCTGTGGAAGGTCAGAAAAGTCCATACTAACTTATTTGATGTTTCTCTGCTTTAACTTTTCCTGGCTTTGTGCTGTATGATAATAATGTGAAAGACAATAGAATATTAATCAGAACATTTCATTTGCTAGGAAGCAATTTTTTTTCATTATTTCCTGGAAGGCTGTTCTCAAATAGAAGGAGCACAGCCACAGGTACATTTTGCAACTGGTCTCCTCCAGAAATAGAAAAGTTAGAGCTATCTGCAAGGTCAGATAAAATATTATAAGACAGCTTTGTAATTACTTCAAAGGGTAAAGCTGATTGTCAGTCAACCTAAGTATCCTCTGTTTTTCATTCTATTATATTTAGAGATATGGGAGTGAAATATTATGCTTTTTCTTCTTCTTCTTCCTTCTGTTGTGCTTGTGCTCATGTTTGTTCTTGTGCTTTCTCTTGCTCTCACTTTTGTGCTTGCGCTTGTTCTATTTTTATTGTAAGATATTTGTAATTACTTTCTTCAAAAGGTAAAGGTGGTTGTCAGTTGGGTTTTAATTCTTCTTCCCCTTTTTAATTTTCTTCTTTTCCTTTTTTTTCTTGATTTTTGTTGGTAGAAAGTGCACTTTCTGAATGATTAATTATATTCCTCCAAAAATGTCTTGTGTGATGCAGTTGAAATCAATCCAGCTTCAAAATTCTGTTTAAGTCTAATCTAGCAAAATTTGTCTCATGATAAAATTAAGCAAAGATGTTTGTTGTGTGGAAAATTTTGCCCAACAATGTAGCAACCCTTGCACATATTTCAGTATTTTTATTGAGGTTCATCTGCCCTAATTTAGGCATCTAGAAGGGAGATGTGAAAAGGTAATCCCACTCACTGAAGAGCCATTCCAGAGCATAATAACCCATAAAATAGACATTTTAAATAGGGGAGACATCGTTTTGGTATGCTACAAGACCTATTGTTAAATTCTGATTTGCATAACCTTCTGTACCTTACATATAAATACATAAAATACAAAATATGTGCACATCCGCTGCATTTTGGCATAGAAACTCTTTCACACATGGATGCTTATGCATGTGCACCACACACCAACACAAATGCCCCAATGTTCATAACTGCACATTTCCCATTTTTACTTCTTACAAGGCAGGTTTCTGGAAGACTGGTTATTTTAGCAAAATTAAATGCACTGATACGATATGCTGATACTCCTTGTGCTGGGAAGAATGAAAGGATAGGCTTCTAAATAAGAACTCTTTAGGTAAACTCACATGCTTGAATGATTAAACCCAAGGATAAAAACATCTTTTGCAACGTGTAATTTTTTCGTTTCTTACTATAACTTTAACACAGGCAGGGAGGAAGGGGAAAAAGAGAGAAATAAGCTTATATTCTTAACTTTCCTGACCCATATTACATTCCAGAACTGTAAGATGCGGTAAAGACAGGTAAGCAAATTATTTCAGCAGACTTCCAGACTTCTGAAGAAAGAGAGGGAAGCAAGAACATTTTATCATTTCTGGCATACGGAGCATGTAGTACTGACTGCAATATGGGATGGATGATCAAAGTAATGTTTTCAATAGATTCTAGGAACATTTTTAGCTTTAAAGTCATTAGTAAACTTCAATTCAGGAGCTGAACCGTACAACCATAATTTGGACAAAGTGCTTCTTCTTGGGAGCAACAGTAACTCACTCACAGGTCAAACTTTAATATAATTCTTGAGCCAGGCAGCTCAATGTCTTGCAGAAAATGACTAAAAAATACTTAGAAAAATACCTTGAAGGGATGAGGATGAAATTGAGGGCTAAGCACAGAAAAAATAAGAACCATGGTTTTCAAAGAAAATTGAAGCTTTGGAGAGCCTTCAACTATTTTGATTTATATTTAAACATTTTAGAGATTGGAGCTTTGATTAGCTGAGGCCCTCTCCAGTTCCCCTTCAGCTCTGATTTATGGGCAAGCTGAATCTTGGTAAAATGAGAGCTAAATGAGGTGTTCTTTAAAATTACTTTTGAACACTTAAAGAAGGTAAGGAAGAGGGCAACTTGGCTGATGCTGACATGAAGGGGAATGGGATATGAGGATGAGTGTTTTCAGGAGCTGAAGTCTTTTGAAAACTGGAGATGGGGAAGGAGCAAGAAGTACAGGATGCCAGGGATTTTTAATTGCTCTACACAATAGCACTAATATATACATCACTTTTGACTGGGTGATGCATTAAGCTGGATTTGTTAGCACAAACAAGGCTGTGCTTATGTAAGAAGGTTTTTGGTGTTTTAGTTTTTCAAGAATTTTTTTATCCATTTACTTAAGAAATGGATTTCTAATTTTGGGGGTTCACAATTGGTTGTCTTAGCACACCCAAGGGCATTTTGATGCAAATCATGTAACACCCAGGAAGCAGCTAGAGACTTCCAGGTGAAACTGTGGAGGGGTGATTGATGATGACTGACCCCAAGGGCCTATGTTAGACTAGCATCCTTTAAAATTAGTATTGGATATAAAAAGTCTGTACATCTGATATGTTCACTTCACTTGAACATGATGTTCCTAGTCCTTCTCCGGTTTTGCCCTTCAGATTGCCATTCTTTTTATTAGAGATGATACACACTAACAGACTTGGGCATTATCAGAAGTCAGCCAGCACTGAATAAAAATGCCACTGAGCAGGCTAAAATTTAAGGCAATATCAGATTCTACAAATGGTCTCAGTCCTGTTCACTGGCATTGGAACTGTCTCTGCTCAAAGATGTGTCCTGCTTTTGCAAATAGCTGTAGTAGAGATACACATGGGGTCATTGTCCCACCTCAAACAGGCTACTGCAGCTGGCATGTCCTTGGAAGAAAAATCTCAGGTGCAGAGGAAATTGCATGTGACAGTTGTTTGAAAACATGTCTCTTAAATGAAGTAAGGAATCTGACATAAGTAGATGATCCCTGAGAGAGCAGTAGTTGCCAAAATAATGAGTTCGGTCATGATGTTTAGAAGATTTTAATATTTTGCAGCTGGAATGTGCATATAAAGGCCTATTCCCACCCCACATTTTTGATGAGTTTGAAGACATAGATGCAAACAATTACTGACTGGCTCAAAAACTTCCTTGCAGATATTGTGAATTTGTTTCTTGACAGCCTTTATCATGGCAAGAGGAACTGTTGAGGTATTATGAGTGGAGAAGATTGAGACTGACTGTGGGGGATTGTTTAAGTTTTTCTAGTTACTTCAACAGCTGTAGAGCATCTTGGATTGGATTCACCTGCATAGCATGGACATGGATCTCAGTTATCCTCTATTCTTGGCACTGGTCTTGCCTGACAGTTCAGCGATGGGAATCCAGGATCTTTGCTTATAAAAATCTGTTCCGATATAGGTGTCACCTCATTCTGCAGTTCAGCAGAATGCATTCAGCATTCAAAAATTTTCCTTGGTCATTTTTCACTGACAACTGTTTCTTCCCAGAGGGGACCAGATGAGCCATGTCAAACCTTTATCACTGCTCTGAAATGATATTATATCAGCTTCCACATCAGTCCTAAAGACAACTGCAGTCTTGAGGAGTCCATGGCTTGGATCTTTTTCTGTTTGCCAGAACATTGTCCTAGCAAGGCAGTCTCACCCTTATCAACACAATTAGATCACATACATGCTGCTTTCTCCCCGGACATGCACATGGTGGAGTAGTGAACTATTTGTGATATCTCTTGCATTCTTTGTAGGATTTTTATTCCAGACACGTGCAACAGTTTTGTGATGTGGCTGTTCTCAGCCAATTTGAGAGAATCACTGTGGGCAAAGGAACATAGTTACTATTTTTGTAACTGCTGGTGTCAAGTAGTAAGTGGTGGTGTCTCTGGAATTAGCCATATACGACAGTTTTTTATCTTTCTTGAGACATTTGGCTTCTTTTGTCTCCCTAATCACTTTCTCATGCGTCAAATCAGGGTTGAGCCTTTCTGACGTGTAGCAATCTTTCATGCCCAAACCATAGAGAATAGTAGAATCATTTAGGTTGGAAAAGACCTTTAAGAATTTGGACTCCAAGTGTATTGTTTCATCATGCAACCCCCTGGAGAACTGGCAGCTTTGTAGAGGAATTGCAGCAGGACTGTAACCTCAGTGCTCTTTCTCTATACAACTCCTGGGAGGTGGTGAAGGTCCTCAGAATGACCCCTGAACATCTTGTCTGCCCAAGTAAGACCAGTGGCTGAACTGAAGAAGAAGGTAGGGTACAACAAAAGGGTCTGGTCAGGCATGCAATATCCAGCCACAGTAGAGAAGATTGTTAACCCTATTGGCTCTGAATGGTAGGTACCATTAGTATTTCCTTTGGAAAGACCTCCATACTGGGGTTGCCCTATGGCCAATTCTCATGCTGCTGTAGGCAACCCCAGGGAGCATAGTGCAAGCCATGATGGGGCTGCTTGCAAATGGCAGCACAAAATCACCCCATGATGATATCCCTTACAGAGAACTGACGTTCCCTTTTTTCCATCAGCTGTCATGCACATAGATTAAATGACTAACTCCCTTCTCTAAAAGAAAAAAGGATTGTTTATTTCTTTACAAAGACAGAAAAAGCAATAACAACAGGATAGAAACCACCAGTTTGCGTCTGGAGCTTATGAGCTGAAGGTACCTTTATGGTTTAAGTCATCATGCTGTAAGCACTCCTGCAGGATAAATAGAAACATTTCTGGGACGGTTCAGAGGATTTAAGAAACAAACTTGTAACTTTCTAACTTTCTTTCTCCCTTAGGTTTACAACTAGCCATATCTAGCTGCGCTCATTCTTACTAAGCTAAGACCCATTCAGCAAAGAATTAAACTGTGTTTAAATCCACCCCTTTTCAGCATATGCTCCATATTAAACATATATTGAAGTCCTTCTCTTAGGTGCTCTTTGCCAACCTAAAGCTCTACATCTAAATTCTAACAAAGAATTGAACTGGTGACAGGGTTTTGGCCCATGGATGTCACTCAAAGTGTTATCACAGTTTAAATGTGTATGACAGCAACTGAAATTTAAATATAGAATCTAAATAACTAAACTTTGAGACAGGAACAAAATCGTCCTTCATAAACTGTGGAAACCATCCTTGCTGGAGCTTTATTAGGATACTTAACTGGTTTATGCAGGAACAAAGTTATTTCTAAGGATCCCTACCGCATTCACATTGATTTAACATAATGGAGGTTGTTAAGTTGAAAAAGTGAGATAACTCATATGTAGTCCCAGGTGCAGATTCAGATACATGTTTTCTGAATGTCTGTTCAGAACATCTAAACATATGGAGCCATGCTGCCATTGCGGCTTGTCTACATGTCATGGGTAACAAGGGACAATTTGAGTACATGAAATGGATGTATGTAGGCATAAAATGTGAATGCTTACAGCTTTTCAAAGGGTCAAAAGTTTAATAACTGCAAAATTCTGTAAGAACACCAAGTCTAAAATAACTGAAAATTGATACCCGCTATTTCTGGAAATATGCTGGAAAACTGACAATTATTTTTCAGCAGCTCTGTGACTACTGAAGTCCAAGGAAGTCCTGCCACTTATTTCAGTATGAGCAGAAAATGTTGAATAATTGTGAAAGACCACCCCAAAATTCAAGTTTTCCCAGTGAAGTCAGCACAGTTCACATCCTTCCTTTATCCCTGACAATCCCCGTCGCAAAAGAAATGGCCTCCCATGGTGTGCTGCATAGGAACAGAAAGAGTCATGGGACAAGAAGAAAGTAAAATGCTACTTTCAGAGTTCAACCTATCAAAGAGTAAGTGTACACTTAACATCAGACATTTACACACCAAACTTCCTATGATAGCTGCTGTTATCAGGAGACTTCACCTACTAAGAACTGCAAATTGAAGACTCCCCAAGTATTTCATGGATGGCAAACGTATACAGACTTGGTGATATGTATACTACTATGATATTTACACTACATACTATATACGTACATATATATGCTATATATATGTATGTCCCTTCCAACCCAAACCATTCCATGATTCTATGTATATTATATTACAGTATTCTAATACATACTATGTTGTCTGGGACCAACCAGACAGTTCAGCCATGAGTTGGAAGAATGAGCAATGCAATGTACCCATCAACCCTATGTAGCACGTATATAAGCCCTAAAAATCTCAGTTTGAACACTAGGCACATCTCTTTGGCAGGATATAAGATGTATGACAAGATAAAAGTCTGATGTGATGGTCTGGGTCATGACATCATTGTTACGTGCCAATTTAAAAATAGTAACAACTAAATGTCATTCAATGGCTGTACTAAGAATAGCTTGAAATGTAATGACTATGTATCATCATTAGAGAGCTGCTGAGTCTCAGAGAATCTCTTCTAATGAACAATTGGATATTAACTAGCAAATGATGACTTCTGCAACTGAATCTAAAAGATGAACTCGTTGATACCAGTGGATTATTAGGAGCTTATGTATTGATGCTCAATCATTTTAATAGATTTGCTTTCTGTATTGTAGAATATGACAATAAAAGTGCTGTGAATAATAATTTCCTAATAATAACCCTAATAATGCTTATAATACCATAATCTTATTTAGCCTGATTTAAATCGACAGCAGAAAGACCTACTTAGAGCCACTTGTCTTTTGTTGGTGGAAATATTCTTGTTATGAAAATGAAATTGCTTTTGAACTCCTTTGGCAAGCTAAAATCAAAGCTACTCACCAGCTACAAACCAGTGAGCACCAAATCTGCAAAATGTTCAGGGAAACACTAATGCATCATGTTTAATAGGGATAAATTTAAGCATCTGCTTACAGACTTTGCTGAGCTGCTTTTTGAGGTTTTGGGCACAGTTTTGGTTTTAAATTAGATTCATTTTTTCGTCCATAACAGGACACTCTATTATTATCTGAATCAATTTATTTTCCCAGTGAAGTCTCTGCAAGTGACTGTAGGAATTAACAGGGAAGAAATGAGAGGTAGTGAAGGAAAATACACAGCTGAAATCTGGTGTGCTGGACAAGTCCACCCAGAATACCAAACTCTCAGCATGTAGTAAATTTTCTTGACTCCACGTGTACGTTTAATATCCCATATCAGAAAGAAATCCTCTGAGAGCATGTCACCCAAATATGGACTTGCCTGAGCAGTATTTGAAAAAACTCCATCATCAGATATTTCTAAGTGGGATCCACCCTGAACTTTCAATAACTTTTCTACATGTATAAACAACTGGAAATCTGACAGATATAATCCTGTAAAGAAAGAATGAAAACCAACTCCTTTTTGCCACTAGTTCCATTTTATCTGTGTGTTATATGCATGTTTTTTTTATTTCAGTTACATCTTCTTGTGTGCAGAGGCAGGTTTGCATGTTTTGCTTGGCATCACTGCAGAGCTGATGTGTTCCTAGGAATGAGGGCTGCCTCTTTTGTGACTAATGCTTCACACTGACAGCATGCCTCTGATTGCCAAATTTCTGTTGGTAGCAATGAGTGAGGCAGGAGGAAAAAAGCTGGAATTATGGACTATTTATGGGTCTGACAGCCAAGCTAAAAATACCTTTCCTGCTCAGCGACATAGAAAAGTGGATGTCACAAGGGTCAGATAAGCATGGTAGCCAACACAGAAATTTCCTCTGAGAAATTTCCTTTTCAGAATTGAACCGTAAGTTCAAAGCAAGCAAGATGGGCTGGGTTCACAAAAGAGGGTAAAATGCCACGTTTGCTGCAAAATTCACTGCTGTCAGCAGGATACATCACAGGTGGACTCACCGGTGAAGATTGTGTGGGGATGAAAATGGGACAGGGCAATTACAGGAGGAGAAGGCAGGAATAGTAGCAGGATTCCAAGATAACTCCACTGGACAAAAGGCACTCTTCTTTCCTACCTGAGCTCTTGATGGTTCATCAGGAAGCAGGCTGAAGGGTGCTAAATCCAGAAACAGCAGCATTTGGAGAGCGCACACACTGGCAGTGCCTGGGCTGGGTTGGTGGCAGGGTGGGATCTGACTGTGCCCCTCTGCCAGGAGATGAAATGCCAAGTATCTCCAGCATAGACAGATGGAAATCTTTTACAGTGGGGAAAGGAAGGAGAAAAACTACCTTTTTTTTCTATTAAAAAGAAAAAAAAAATTACTTCAAAAAATATTACTTCAATCTAGTAATTTTGGAAATAGTAAGATGCATTATATATCCCCATAATGCTACTTCTCTGGAAAACACTAGGGAGCATGCAATTTTCTCTAGGAAAGTCAACAGCCTTTTGTTACTTGCAGTCTTTCAAACTCCAGCTTTTTTCTGCCTGCAAGCCTCAGCATAAAATGAGAAACATTCCCATGTGCAGGACAGGACTGCAGGAACCAAGTTAGATGACTATGCTGTAAATCCTGCTTAGCTCTCCTCAAGAGCTGGTCCTGAAAGTCACCGTGGCCAACTCCAAACCTGCTCTGACTTGTGCTGCCTGCTGATGGTGTCAGTGCCCATCGGGAAAGGCAGGGCATGAGGATGTTTTAGCCCATGCCTCAAGTGTCTGGAGTGTGGTGGTGATGGGAACTGTCACTGAGGAGTCCTCCTGTGAGCATCTCCCTCCCAGGATGTTTTAAACAGACCACAGGATCCCTGGGTCTGGAGGGATTCGTATATTCCCACCTCCTTTTGCTCCTGCAGGGCTTTGTGGAGGAGAGCATGCTCCTTTGGGATGCCCTTGCTGCATAGTGATCCCAGAGACACAAACAGACTGCTGGGGAGAGAGAGTGTTAAAAATAAAATTAAAGGGGGATTGCAAATTACAGTAAAGTTGAAGACAGGACTTTGAGAGCACAGTTTCTCAGGAAGACAGATGCTTTTTATAGCATGCCTGGCATGGCTGATGGCAAAGACATTTGACATTTAGTTCTGATTGAGTGGCAGGTGGGGAGAAGGAAGCCAGAGACACTGTAAGCAAATTGCTTCGAAAGTGAAATTAGGAAGGGGCAGCATTTGTGGAAATCGGTAGCTTTGGCTGGACTCTGTGGTTGTTTCACAGTGCTTGAAGGGCCGAATTCAATGTCCTTTGACATTACCCTCCCATCCCTTCATGGAGTGAATAAAACAGTCACAGACCTCCAGGAAAGTGAATTTCCTTCTACAGGGTTCTGCTTTCCTTGGGCTGTTGAAGCTGCCTGTGTGCAGGTCACCTTCCCCAGCGAGTCAGTGCAGGATTTGGTCCTCAGGAATGGCAGATCCAGGACGAAGGGTGAAAGACTCCTAAGCTCTCTGTAGTTGTGGCTGGGATCAACTCCTTTCCTTTGCCACTGAATCTCTGTCAGGAGGGCAAATTGGCAATGTAAGATGTGGATTACAACCGAGAGGGTCTTTCAGGTGTTCTTGGCTTAGGACAACCTAGCCCCATTACAAGTGTTTGAGCAACTGAAAGGTTGTTGAAATGAAAATCATAGACTCACACAACTGGTTTGGGTTGAAAGGGATCTCAAAGCTCCTCCAGTTCCAACCCCTTGCCATAGGCAGGGACACCTTCTGCTAGAGCAGGTTGCTCCAAGCCCCTTCCAACCTGGCCTTGAACACTGCCAGGGATGGGGCGTCAGGGTCTGATTTTCTTCATTTGCAAATGTCAGAACCAAAATGGACCCTTCTCCCACTTCTCAAGTTGCCTTTGAATACACAAAGTGCTGATTATGAATTACTCTTATTATCAGGAGGGACTTATTCCCTGAATGATAGCTTCTATCTATTACATTTGTAATGAGCACATGGCTTTTGATTGTTACCCCTGAGTTGTTCATGCACTAGATCCCTTGCCTCAAAATTGAGGCAATACGCAATATTGTATTGTTTATGTGTTTGAATGCACTTACTCACTGAGTTTCCAGTCCGGCTCTGTTCCTGTGTCTCATAAACAAAACTAGTCACTGTGCACTGGGGACCACCATGAAAAACTGAGAGTAAGTCTCTTATTAATTACTACTTATCACATGTACCTACAGATATATTTTTTTCGACTCTCCTGAGCTCCCTAATTTAATTTACTGTTTTTATAAGGTCTTCCTTATCTCCAAATACATTTTACTTCTGTTTATTCTTAAGGATACATTTGGTGGAAGGGGTTAAGTACCTCAGTAATCATTAATTTAATGACTGTCAATTTAGTAGTGTTTACACCTTCTGTAGAAGAAGGCAAAGTATATGATATAATAAATAAATTTCTCCTCAATTTGTCAGGCTGTATTTGTTAGTGTGAGTCTTTTGCTGTCAGTGCAACAGTAAACCATGGGACCCCCTGCAACAGGACAGGAGATGAGACAGTGTGAGCACATGTGAACACATGCGAGAAACTTAATTAGGACTAATGGCATGAGGGATGCCCTTAGGCAAACATTTTAACCTGGATATGGCTGAAGATCCCCATTTGGAAGATAAAGGCAGAGAATGCAAATTACGTTGAACACTGGCTTTGGAAGAGAGAGGGATTTGAGAAAAAAATAATTATTTGCTGAAGTATTGTATTTTAATTAGGAAAAAAAAAGATTGTATTTTTAATTTTTGTTGCTCTGAATGGAAATACTCTGAATTTCAGACCAGACTTAAAACCTTAGAAGAACAATTTTCTTTCAAACTCTATTTGACTAAGGTGCTATGGTATTTTGTGGAAGCTGCGATTTGAATATTCATTATATCCCATAGGCAAAACTTCTCCCACCAGGTTTGCAGCATAAATGCTTTTTCTTTTTCTCATCTATCTCAGATTCAAAGTGTTGAAAAATTCCTACTGCAGGCCAGCTGTCTGGAGGCCTATGTGTAATTGTAGTGCTGCTTCCAGCAGAGAGAAATCTGCGTAGTGCTGGGGATGATGTGTTGATGTTGAGTTTATACCTTGTCACAGGCTCAGTATGTATTTATTGGAAAATGCGTCTACTTTCCCTGTGCTTTTCTTTTCATCCGAGAAGTGGAAAGACTAACACTGGACAGCAATTTCTTCCTGTGTATTTTTCCTAGGTGGGGGTGCAGAGGTAGGGTTTCAGTTTTATTACAATTTTCCACATAACATCTTATTTAAATAAATTCAGTCCCCCAAATATTTTGAATATTTTGCCACAGGGAAATTGAAGTTTATTGCTAAACCTTCCGTAATGTGTCATGGTTTCTCTTCTTACCGATAGGAAGTTGAACATTTGGGAAATCTCAGACAGTGAAGTGTTAGGGAAGATGTAGTTTTCCTGGTGAGCCCAGCTTCCAGGTGAGAATGGGACTGCAGGCAGCAAAATTTGTGAAAATTTCTCCTTTAGTGAAAAATATCTGCCTTTTTGTGACAGCAGTGCTTCCAGTATGTAAGAAATATAATAGCCTCTGTGGAAAAGAAGCTGGTGCTAATTACAAATTAGACTTCACTAAAGCAGTGATTTTCTAATGTAAAACAACTTCCAGAGAAATTCCATGCATGAAAACATTGACAGTAATGTATTGCTTACCATTTTCTGTACTTTTATATTGTGAATACTACAAGGGAGATGAGTTTCATTTGTGCATCTGTTGACTGACTCTAGGTCCTGTTATGATTAATAATAATAATCATCATCATGATAATAATACTCTTTTGCCTGTTATGTACTTGAGAGCAGACTTTACCCACAACAGGCACACCATGAATGGAGATACTAGCCATTTTCTCTGGTGGAGAGAGTGAGGGTTCATGCAAAGCCAAGAGAAGCTGTCTGGGTCATTGTGAAGCAGTGATTCCTGGGACAACCACTAACTTCAACAGCATTGCAAGTGAAACCCTCAAAGCATTTTCTGATACCCTTCAGCTTCTACCAGAAATTATTGGTTTGCTGCCGGAATTACCAGGTGAACCCCCATGCTCACTGTGACACTAATGTAGGGACAGATGCTCCCAAGGGTTCTTTCCAACTAAAGAATCAAAAATCCATTTAATATGGCTGTGCTTAGCTCAGTGTTTACTCATAATAAAACTTCATTAGAGGGACCCAGCCTTGCATTAGCATTAGCTTTGTTCTGATGAAATCTGGCTGCATGAAGAATATCTTGGATAGACGTTCCAGCAGAAACACCCATTGCCCGGCGCTGCCAACGCATTCTCTGCTTTACAGGAGTGGTCCTGCCCATGCCTCAGGAGCACTGAGGTGAGCCAAGCCTGCAGGCTCAGGGTGATGGTTAAATTCACAACCTGCTAGAGAAACAGCTTATGCTTTTCCTTTTTGTCCCACTGTGCAGAGAAGCTGGCTAGAAATCTGGGGCTATTCCTTGCTCTGGGCAGTGTGTCGGCTGTGGTGTGCACTTGAAATGTAGTTACCATAGCATACTGCATGATGACCTGTCCAGCATGGTCCTGTGCAAGCAGCAGAATTAGTTTAAGAATTCAGAAATTCACTGCTCCCACCTGAGCCATTCTACCTTCATTAGTGACTTTTTTGTCACCCTTGTCACAGCATTTGATGCTTTAGATTTCCTCCCTCAGGAGGTGAGCATGGTTGCAAAATCTTTGTAATTATGATCTTCTGTATTGGGAGAGGGCTGTTTATATTTGTGTTAACTACCTGTGCAGCTTATCTTAGGTCTGTCCAGTGCTAATGACTTCTTTGCCTCAGTCTTCACTGGCAAATGCTCTGCTCACACCACCCAAGTCTTGGAAGGAAGACACAGCAACTGTCAGAATGAAAACCTTAGGCCCACTGTAAGAGAGCATGTGGTCTGAGAGCATCTTAAAAACCAGAATGTGCACAAGTTCATGGGACCTGATGAAAACCACCCGTGGGTCCCGAAGGAGCTGGCAAATGAAGTTGCTAAGCCACTGTCCATCATATTTGAAAAATCATGGCACTCAGGTGAAGTTCCCCGCAACTGGAAAAAGGGAAATATAACCCCCATTTTCAAGAAGGGGAAAACGGATGACCCAGGGAATTACAGACCAGTCAGTCTCACCTCTGTGCCTGGCAAAATCTTGGGGCAGATTCTCCTGGAAGGCATGGTAAGGCACATGAAAAAAACAGCAAGGTGCTTGGTGACAGCCAGCATGGCTTCACTAAGGGGAAATCGTGCCTGACCGATCTGGTGGCTGTCTATGATGGGGCTACGGAATTGATGGACGGGGGTAGAGCAGTTGATGTCATCTACCTGGACTTGTGCAAAGCGTTTGACACTGTCCCGCATGACATCCTCATCTCTAAATTGGAGAGACATCCATTTGATAGATGGGACACTCAGTGGATAAAGAATTGTCTGGAATTGGCTGGATGGCTGCGTGCAATGAGTTGTGGTCAATGGCTCAGTGTCCGGCTAGAGACCAGTAACAAGTGGTTTCCCTCAGGGATTGGTGTTGGGACCAGTCTTGTTCAAAATTTTTTGTCGGTGACATGGACAGTGGAATACAGGGGAAGTTTAGATTGGATATAAGGAAGAAATTCTTTACTGCTAGGGTCATGAGGCACTGGAATGCTCCATCCCTGGTGGTGTTCAAGGCCAGCTTGGACAGAGCCTTGGGCTACACGGTTGAGTGTGAGGTGCCCCTGCCCATGGCAGGGGGTTGGAGCTAGATGGTTTAAAGGTCCTTTACAACTCTAACTATTCTATGATTCTATGATTGAGAGTGACCTCAGAAAGTTTGCCGATGACACCAAGCTGTGTGGTTCGGTTGATACGCTGGAGGGAAGGAATACCATCCAGAGGGACCTTGACATGCTTGTGAGGTGGACTGATGCCAACCTTATGAAGTTTAACCATGCTGAGTGCAAGGTCCTACACCTGGGTTGGAGCACTCCCAGGCACAGCTACAGGTTGGGCAGAGAAGAGATTCACTGCAGCCATGTGGAGAAGGATTTGGGGGTGTTGGTTGATGAGAAACTGAACATGAGCCAGGAGTGTGAGCTCGTAGACCAGAAAGCCAACCATATCCTGAGCGGCATCAAAAGGAGCACTGCCCCTCTGCTCTCGTGAAACATCACTTGGAGTGTTGTGTGAAATTCTGGTATCCTCAACATAAAAAGGACAGGGAACTGTGGAACAAGTCCAGAGGAGGGCCACAAGGATAATCAGGGGACTGGAGCACCTCCCGTATGAAGACAGGCTGAGAAAGTTGGGGTTGTTCAGCCTGGAGAAGAGAAGGCTGCGTGGAGACCTCAGAGCAATCTTCCAGTATCTGAAGGGGGCCTATAGGGATGCTGGGGATGGACTCTTCATTAAGGACTGTAGTGATAGGACAAGGGGTAACGGTTCCAAACTTAAACAGGGGAAGTCTTGATTGGGTATAAGGGGGAAGTTCTTTACTGTATGGGTGATGAGGCACTGGAATTGGTTGCCCGAGGAAGCTGTGAATGCTCCATCCCTAGTGGTATTCAAGGCCAGCTTGGATGAAGCCTTGGGCTACACGGTTTAGTGTGAGGTGTCCCTGCCCATGGCAGGGGGGTTGGAACTAGATGATCTTAAGGTCCTTTCCAACACTAAATATTCTATGAGTCTATGCTTCTGTAATGTAATTAGTATTCTGAGTATAGAAATGCTTGCATAGGAAATGATGCAGCTTGTGTTGAAATGAGTGAAACTCGGGATAAGTGTGTGCTGCTTTGATATGTGTAGCATCAACAGTTGGTCAGAGCTGAAGTTTTAAACTTCATCCCAAAGTGTGCATGAAGAATGATTGAAACCCAAGTATTGATCACATAAGAGAGAAAAAGGGGTTACTTGTTCTAGGGAGGAACTTTAGGTAGTTCCATAAACTAAGATGAAAAATTGAACCAGTTATAAGGAGATTTTGGAATACATTTAAATGTGGGAAATGTGTGTCTTAATTACTGTTTGTTCTGCTTTGCATACTCGATGTTTAATTTGCCCTATTTTTGAAGGTGCTTAGGGGCAGCAGCATCCACTGCTTTGAGCTCAAGTTGAGTGACATCAGTACTGTGGGAATAATTGAGCCCGGTGTGGTTAAACCAGGGATGTTTTCAGATGAGGGCTCTTGTGCATGTTTACAGATACCTGCAGCGTGTTACAAGATGACCATTCTCAGTTCTCCATCATCTTAAAGTGACTAGAAATGTGTCCAGTCTGGCCAAGATCACTGAAATGTAGTAAATAAATAAATGTGAAGTTTATTTGAGTGTACACAGAAGAGATTCTCCAAGGCAAAGAAAGGCCTGGACCCAGCACATCATGTAGCAGTTCCCATCACAAGGAACCCATTGTTGCAACAATATGACAATAATGATGGTGTTACTTGGGTTTGCCTCCATGTTGCCCTTTGACTCTTTTCAGTAAACCTTTTAACGTATCTGACACCTAATGATGTTTCCCTGGCCATGACACTTCATGAGATTACATGTTAAAGATAATACCACCTAACACACTTCACTCAGCCAGTATCATCACTGTTAAATCTTTAATGGCAAATACTGAATATTTTATTTAATGAAGAACTTCCCTTCACCCCTGCCTAAGAATGGCATTTTTCCCTCCATGAAGAATGATTGCAAACATTTCTGAAAATAATTAATGGAAACTTAATTATTTTCTATTTCTGTACAGTGTGTTCTTTTCATTCTAGGTCTCTAACAAATTTGGCATTGAGACCCCTTCACTCTTTCCATCTATTCAAGTACAAGGTTCCATTCTTCATTAGGGCTATTTTAAAATCTGCAAAGAACTGTTTTCCAGATGTGGGTATGCACAGACAGTAATTGCACTTCTTGATCACTTCCAGCTGCCCTAAATGCCTGCCAACAAATTCCCAGAAGAAGTGCATGTTTTGTGCTGCAAATCAGGGTGAACATTGTAAAATGATAATGTGTTGCACACTGCAGTTACCTACAAGAGTTATGGACTTTATAACTGAACTAATTGGAATTAGGCTTTACTTTAAAGGTCAAGAAAGTGACAAATAAATGTAATCTTTGTAAATTAATCTGTTGGGTTTCTTTTGAGTAGTATTGAATACCTGTTTCTCAGATAATGCTCATTTTTGTGAATTATGTACTTGAATACTCTGTGGATGCTGTGCAAATTACATACCATGGATAAGGCAATCTCATGTTTTGAATTTGAATGTGTAATCAGACACCACATATTCCTTTACCAAGTAAAACATTTGCCTCCTGTAACTGTTCTGGTATGACCAGAACTTACAGTTATGGATCACAAGCTCTGCTGGTGTTAATGGCCTCAATGTCATTGATATCAGTTGAGATATGTACACACTACTGGAACTGAATTTGGTCCTGTATTTTTTGTTATTTTAACAATGTAATTTTTAAATAGTTTTTTTTATAGTTCCAGTGAAGTTTTGTCCCTTTTTACTTACACATCCTTATGATTCCTGGCTGAGATTCAGTTTTATGCAAGAAGACCAGCAGAAGACATCACTTACAGCGTCAGAGTGAGTAATAACATTCTAACCAGCATAGAAAATGCTTTAGCAGTCTTCAAAAATAATAATAAAAAAAATTAACATCAGCAAAAGAGAATTTAGCAGTCCATCATAAACCATAGAATAGTTAGGGTTGGAAAAGACCTTAAGATCATCTAGTTCCAACACCTCACAGTAAACCCCCTCACCCAAGGCTTTGTTCAATGTGGCCTTGAGCACCACTAGGGATGGAGCATTCACAACCTCCCTGGGCAGCCCATTCCAGTGCCTCACCACTCTAACAGGAAAGAATTTCCTCCTTATATCCAATCTAAACTTCCCCTGTTGAAGTTTGAAACTCTGACCCCTTGTCCTATCACTACAGTCTCTAATGAAGAGTCCATCCCCAGCATCCCTATAGGCCCCCTTCAGATACTGGAAGGCTGCTATGAGGTCTCCACGCAGCCTTCACTTCTCCAGGCTGAACAGCCCCAACTTTATCAGCCTGTCTTCATACGGGAGGTGCTCCAGTCCCCTGATTATCCTCGTGGCCCTTCTCTGGACTTGTTCCAACAGTTCCATGTCCTTTTTATGTTGAGAACACCAGAACTGCACACAATATTCCAAGTGAGGTCTCACAAGAGAAGAGTAGAGGGGCAGGATCACCTCCTTCAACCGGCTGGTCACGCTTCTTTTGATGCAGCCCAGGATATGGTTGGCTTTCTGGGCTGCAAGAGCACACTGCTGCTCATGTTTACTTTGTAACATCTTGGTCATTACTCACTAGCCTGCGGACCCAAAAACCAGCCCTCTACTAGCTCTCTGTAGAGACTACCCTGCAGTCTTTTGCAAAGCATGACCATAGCCATTGTTCATGGGGATTAAAAATGTAAAATTACAATTCTACCCATGCTTACCACCTTAGTGCTGTGTCCCAAAGCTCAGCTTTCCTTTCAGCAGCTAATTAGAATCTAGTATTCCTCCACAGCAATATAAAGTGTGGAGAGCCAGACCACTGACAGGACCCAGATCAGAAGAACCCCAACTTGAAAACTCCGGTCAGGTGAGTCCACTTCTTTTAAATAAAAATACAAGTATTTTATTTTCTCTGCTAAACCAAGGCTTACACAGATGCCCTCTCTGGGGCCTCTCTTGAATAATCAGGTACTTGAACAAAATGCATCCTAAAGTACATATATGGTGATGCAGGATCAGCCTGGAACATGAAAGCTTTTTTGCATTTCCACCAAACTACAGTTCATCTAATTCACTATTACCACATTGCTGTACACCCATGTATGCCTATAACCATGAACAAGAATCTTATCTGTAGTTCCTAAGGACGCAGTGTATGTGGTTCCAGTGGCTTCTTGTGGAGTAGCTCCTTCTGCCTGACGAAAACAGTCATTTTTTAGTCAGTTTTGCTGCATTTGCTAGCAATCCTTGTATTTTGGTACCTTACTTTTTCAGTGAAGATGGGGATTGTTATCTTGGAAAGTTGAGTTTCTGACTACAGCTTTTCTTTTATCGGTTAGCTTTTCTTTTGCCAACTCCTTATGTATAGTGCCTGTATGTCCTAGAGATCACACATTTAAAACTATTCCATTGGCTAACTCTCTAGCTGAGTGTCTCATGAGCATGTGTGTCTATTTCATGAGCTACTTTCTACAAATACATGAAAACCTTACTACAGATTTATTTAATCTGCAGCTGTTTTGGAAAGTAACTCATTAACACTTTTTTTGTGGTTCAGGGTTATCACCTCCTGTTAACAAAGAACTGAACAATGGGTTGAACTTCTTGTCTCAACCTCACCCATGCTTTTCCAAGGCATTGTGGCTCTGGGTAGGTGTTATCTGTCAGCCATCAGCTGTAGAAACAAGCCTTGTGTTGTCCACAGGGTGTATTGTGATAACACAAGGAGCTTTCTGTGACATGTAGATGTATTGTTTGTGTAAGCTGTCCCCATGATCACTCCGGATGAATATACAGCTAGACACTTTTCTAACTGAATGAAATGGCTTAGCAATACAATGTAATTATAAAGCTTAATTGTCAGAACTACAATTATGAAAAAAGAAAGACAAAATTAGGCTCCTAAATCCCCATTTATTTCCACAACAAATTTGGTCAGCTTTCTATACCTCCTTAGGATATAGCAAGCCCTGTCTGTGCAGGAATTACTGGGTTCAAGACACGTTTGAAAATCATGTCCAATTAGGACAATCGGTATCTACAATACAGTGTTTTGAAGACTTGTTTGTGCATTGCAAGTGTGTTCTTGTACTAGCAGAGAAGTGGGTTTCATTCTTTTATTAAGGTTCCATATTTGGTAAAGGATAAATGAACCTCATGTCAGCTGTTGATATTTTGAAGATAATGAAAGGCTTTAGGAAAATACGAGGTCGAGAGGCGATGCTTTGTCTGAGTAATGATAATGCCTCTGCATGGGCCTGTTTGTGTAAGAAGTGCACGAACGTCTAGTGACTTGTTAGGATAGACAACTGCTCCCTTTCCACCTTAGGAGGCTGACTGTGACACTCCTAGCCCCATGCTCTGTTCTTCTTGAGCGGAACCAGCCATATTCCAATGACCAAGTGCCAAAGTATTGCATGACCCAATGAGAGTAGGAGAGAAGCCTGGGTGCCTGATTTGGAGCCCAGTGCGATGAACAGAAGGCTTTCATTTGACTTTTTTGTTGGATTTTATGGAGAGCCCTATTACATAAATAAAAGCCTGCCTGACATTATCAGTCTGATAATGCAATTGCAGCAGTGTTTTTTCACCGTAGGTGGAAGTCACCAGAGCAGCCCAGCAGGCAGCACTTGCGACTTTCTAGGCGAATGAAAGTGTCTTTCATACCATGGCATTTGTCTTTGTAGGTGGGAAAGCACTTGTAGCTGGGCATGGAAAAGAGAATAACAGTCTTTTGTCATAAAGTTCTATTATTAGCCATGCCTGTATGTGCTCCATGGTAAAAATTCATCAACAACATCAATTTATTGTGCCTTCATGAACAATCCTTCATTTACAACCCTCCCACACCCAGACATTCACACATGACCAAGGTTCAGAGCTGAAGTTACTTGTTGAGGGGTATTCATCAACGGCTCTTTTCAGCAGTGAGCTTTTCAGATGATGGATTCTTTTTACTCTGCTCTCCGGCTGACCCAGTGCCTCTGCTATCCCTGTGTCTTGGTTTTCTACTCTCCCTTCTGTTTAAACATATCTATTTCTTAAAGTTAAGGCTTATTGAAATTTCACGAGGAAAGAATCTCTGCCAAAAAATACAGTTTTGTCAAACCTAATTTCTGGCAAAAGGATGTCAGCTATATGTAAATGCACACACAAAACTCTGCCTGTGAGAAATCCAAAATGAAAAAAAAACATTTTGAGTGATCATTTCAAAACAAGATGAAATATCACATTATGATATGACGTAAACTGTATTTTTTTTCATTTCCGTAAAAATCTCCCACATTTTAAAATAAAGTATTGTTTTATTTTGAAACATCAACCTGAGATAATTTTCTTTTTGGATTTTCTTGGAACTTGCTCAAGCAACTTATTTTTTTAAAGCCTACAGACAGGACTTTTCCTTTTTAAATTTCACACTTTCTTTTTTTTAGGAAAAAACACTTTTTATTTTACTTGCTCTACTTCTAGTTGTCAGACCTGGTCTCTGCCATGCTGCTCTGGTGTAGAGATGCTCTTCTCTATAGAGGGTTTCCCCAGATCTTCTAACTAATTAGTGTAACTAATGTCTATAAGGGGTGTGGGGGGGGCTTTATTTTACTCGTCTAAAAAGGGTAAGTTAAATGATTTTGCTTCAGTTATGCAGAAGACTGACACAATAAAAACCAGCAAATCTTTGTGCCCCAACTTAGATGGCCCCAAGAGGTGGAAATTTAACATTTGCTCAAGCACTTTTCATGTTTGCCAAGTGCAGGTGGGTCTACCTGAGTGGAAGGATCATTCTCAAGACCTGGTCTTTTCAGGGCTGATCTAAGCATGATGCACCATCATAGCAATTCCTCTGCTGCCTTTCCACTTCCATCTTCTGCATTTCTGATCACATTCCTGGCTTTGCTCATTGCAGCATTACTTGTACAAGCCTTGCCAATCTGGGGGCTTGCCAGGCTCCCTGCCTCTGTCTTTTTCAACTTGCATGCAGTTTTACAAAACAACTATTACCCTTTGCAATTGGCCTGAAAGCCCTGCAAGGCTGTTGGTTTTAAAGGGGACTGTAGACAATAATTGTGTGGTCTTTCATGACAAACCAGCCTTCAGTCATAGGTAGAAAACCAGTAAGGCTCTTGTGTTCTCTTGACCTTTCTCCCCAGATAATATCTGTAGGCTGTTAAGCCTATTAGACTCCATGCCAGTAGAGAGGCCCCTCTTTTCCTGTCTGGAAAGCCAAAAACTAGAGAAATCTGGGGATCCTCTGGGTAAATTTTTGCAAGAATCTGTATTGTACCTTCCACAGCAAGGCATGTGAGGCTAATGCATGAAATAATAGCTCTCTAGCCATGATGAGAATTGTAAAGAAAACGCTTACCACTCTTAAGCTGAAATCAATAGTAAGGTTTTTTTTTCCTTAGCTCAAAAGGAGAAAACTATTTGTTTCACCATCACACCAGCAGGGCATTCCTTGAGATGAGCTGCTTCCATCAAAGGCAGCAGCGCCTGCAGAAATGGTATTAACTCAACTTCACTAGCCTCTAATCATAGAAAGATTAGGTAACCCTATCTGTTCAAAGTGGATAAACAGTTTCAATTGCCTACCATGGTAAGTGGGTCTGTTTCAAATTTAGAAACCTTTCATAGCCTTGGGATAGTGTCTTTCATGTGACCTTGGCAGCAGCAAAGTCTATCTTGAAACCTTGCCCAAGTTCTGAGTCCTTGTGGATGATACTCTCACTCCTGAGAAGTTGGACATTTTTACCAAATTCTATGTCTCTACTAATGTAAAAAACTATCTGTAAAGTCAACTAGACTATATGTTTCACTATTTCTTGCACTGAATCATGCCTGCTCGTGCACACAGATGCCTTCCTGTGTTATTGCCACAGTTTTCCCTAGAACGTTATTTCAGCTGTGATTGTTGCAAGACTGGTGGTTACAGCTGAATCAAAATCACCGCCTGAGGTTCCAGCACAAATCTGCAGAATAGTTTCTTTCTTCCCTTCTTTCTTTCTTGCGCTCTGCCCTTACTTAACACTGCTTTGATTTCTTGTCTGTTCCCCAAATCCCTGTTCCTGTTTCAACACGAATCTCTCTCTGCATAGCTCATGCCCACATAGTACTTTTCACATCTCCTCAAATCCCCCTCTTTACCATGCCTCTTCAGTTATCCTCAATATATTGCTGATATTAGAAGGCCCAGTATTTTGGGTGTTGTGCAAATGCATCTAAGAAATGGCCCTTGCTGAAGACTTAACAATGCAGACAAATAAGATAATGATAAGAGGAAACAATGTTATTACATTCCTGGCTGAGATAAGGAGCTAAGATACTTCCTGATTCAGGAAACAGCTTATGTCTCAGGAAGTGGGTGAATACTTGTTTAAGTTCTGTTAGAGTCTGTGGACCTTGAGCATGTATGCAAAATTTATTTAACTACTTCCTTGACCAACAGCTAAGTTAATTATCTCAGGTAACCCAAGGGGTATGCAGCTGAGTTGGGAACTTAGTCCAGGTTTCCAGTGACCTTGTCAAGTTTCTTAAAGACCACATTTGGTTTATCTTCTCTCTTCCCCTTCCTTGTGTTTTAACAAACTCAGTACACTGTTACTTCTAAGTGTAAAGACACCCTTGAACATTTCTGTGTTACTCTTGCTATTTTCATTTTTTTAAAAATACATTATTTTGAGATTAAGAAAGAAAGAAAAAGTGAAGCCAAGAATAACATCTGCTATCACAAAAACTGCATGGATTTCCACAGTAAAAAATCTATGACTCAGACAATAGATTTCATTTTAAAATATAAATTATAATCCCACCAGGGATCATTTTTACAGTGCAAAACTACTTTTTGACACTGCTGTGCATTTTTGTTAAGGAGAATATAAAAGAAAATCTTAACTAAATACAGCTGGTGCAAGGTACAGGTAGGACTGGATTGTAGATGACAATATTACTCAGATAGATAGATAGATAATGTCCCTTCCAGACAGAGTCCGTAATCATGATAATAGGGATACTGTACACAGGAGTATCAAAACAAAACTGAGACAAGGGCCAAGGAAAAAGCTGTGTGACATAGCCTAAATTTTTCAAGGATCAGTAAAACATGCAAATGGCACTGAGCTGTGTGGTGCAGATGGCATGCATGACGGATAGGATGCCATCCATAGGGACAATCTTGAGAAGTGGGCCCATGTGAAAATCATGATGTTCAACAAAGCCAAGTGCAAGGTCCTGCACAGGGTTGGGGCAATCCCCGGTATCAACATAGGCTTGGGGGGATGAAGGAATATGAACAGCAGTGCCGAGAAGGACTTGGGGTACAGGTTAATGAAAAGCTGGAGTGTGCACTTGAGCCCACAACCCTCCATGTGCTGGCCTGCACCCCCAGAGCATGAGCAGCAGGTTGAGGGAGGGGATTCTCCCCCTCTGATGTACTCTGGGGAGACCCTCCCTGCAGTTCTGCATCCAGCTCTGGGGTAACAACACAAGAGGGACATGGAGCTGTTGGAGCAAGGCCAGAGGAGGGACAAAAAAGGGATCAGTGGACTGGAGACCCTCTCCTATCAGGAATGGTTGAGGGAGTTGGGGTTCAGCCTGCAGAAGGCTCTGGAGATAAAAAAGAAGGGGACAAACTTTTAGCAGGGCCTGTTGCAATAGGAAAAGGGGCAATGGTTTTAAACAAGAAGGGAGTAGATTTAGACTAGATATAAGGAAGAATTTTTTTATTATGAGGGTGGTGAAACACTGCCACAGGATGCCCAGAGACGTGATGGATGCGCCATCCCCAGAGACATTCAAGGCCAGGCTGGCCAGGGCTCTAGGCAACCTGATCTATTTGAGGATGTCCCTGCTCATTGGAGGGGTATTGTAACCAGAATGACCTTTAAAAGCCCCTTCTAACATAAACATTCTATGATTCTATGACTCTATGATTCTGTGATTCTGTGATTCTGTGATTCTGTAATTCTGTGATTCTGTGATTCTGTGATTCTATGGTTCAGTTCTATGATTCTATGATTTCATGGCAGAATTTATTACAAGCTGCTGTTAATACATGTGTAGTGTTATGCATTGTGTGTTCCAAACAGGGCTCAAACATGTACTTCAGGGTTATGCAGCATAATTTTAATCCTTTTTTTTTTTATTGTCAATGATCACTGGTGTTATAATTGTTGCTTTCTGCAGAAAAAAAATACCTTATCCTTTCAAAGAGTATGCAGAACCCCAGAAACAATGAGACTAGAATATGCTTTCATCCATCAAGTTTTTTCTGTTTTCTAATATTCTTATTTTCCTCTATTGTCTACTATTTCACACTGCAGCTTGGCTAGAAACTGCCTCAATAGAGGTTTCACCATGAAGAGATTAAAAAAAAAAAAACAAAAGGGAAGATCTGCATGAACTGGGTATCACGACCTTTTGATTAGAACAGGAACAAGACAAACTATAACAGCCTGTTATAGCTTATTTTTTTTTTTGTCTGCAACATTTCTGGGTTTGTCATTTCAGGTGATCAATCAACAGAGAGTTTGCGGGCCAGTGTTAGAGGGAGAACAGCGATGGGAGACATTACTGTGGGGATCTGTTACCGCCAGATCAAGAGGACTTTGTGGATGAAGCACTCCATAGCCAGATAGAACAGCCTCACATTCGCAGGGCCTTGTCCTCGTGAGGGAGTTCAACCACCCTCATATCCGTTGGAGGGATGGTACAGCCTGGCACAAGCAATCCAGGAGGTTCCTCGATGGTGTGGAAGAAAATTTCCTTCTGCAAGTAATAGAGGAGCTAACAAGGAGAGGTGCCATGCTTGACCTCCTGCTCAACAACAGGGAAGGGCTGGTTGGAAATATGATGCTCCAGGGCAGCCTTGGTTGTAGTGATTATGAGATGGTTGGGTTCGAGATCCTTAGGACAGTGAGAAGAGTGTGCAGCAATCTCACTGCCCTGGACTTCGAGCAGACTTTGGCCTCTTCAGGAGCCTGCTTAGTAAGATTCCATGGGATATAGCCCTAGGGGGCAGGGGGGCCCAAGACTGTTGGTTGATATTTAAGGATCATCTGCTACATGCTCAGGAGTGTTGCGTCCTGACTAGAAGAAAGTGCAGCAGGAGGGCCAGGAGACCTCCCCAGGTGGATAAGGAGCTGCTGAGGAAACTTCGAGGGAAAAAAGAAGCTTGTAAAAGGCGGAAGCAGGGTACAGGCGGCCTGGGAAGAATACAGGGGTGAGAAAATGAACATGAGCAAGCAGTGTGCACTTGCAGCCCAGAAAGCCAACCATATCCTGGGCTTCATCAAAAGAAGCATGACCAGCAGGTTGAAGGAGGTGATCCTGCCCTGCTACTCTGCTCTCATGAGACCTCACTTGGAGTATTGTGTGCAGTCCTGGTGTCCTCAACATAAAAAGGACATGGAACTGTTGGAACAAGCCCAGAGGAGGGCCACGAGGATGATCAGGGGACTGGAGCACCTCCTGTATGAAGACAGGCTGAGGAAGTTGGGGCTGTTCAGCCTGGAGAACAGAAGGCTGCGTGGAGCCTTCCAGTATCTGAAGAAGGCCTATAAGGATGCTGGGAAGGGACTCTTCATTAGGGACTGTAGTGATAGGACAAGGGGTCAGAGTTTCAAACTTCAACAGGGGAAGTTTAGATTGGATATAAGGAGAAAGTTCTTTACTGTAAGGGTGGTGAGGCACTGGAATGGATTGCCCAGGGAAGTTGTGAATGCTCCATCCCTGGCAGCGTTCAAGGCCAGGTTGGACAGAGCCTTGGGTGGCATGGTTTAGTGTGAGCTGTCCTTGCCCGTGGCAGGGGGGTTGGAACTTGATGATCTTAAGGTCCTTTCCAACCCTAACTATTCTATGATTCTATGATTCTATGATTTTAATGAAAAATCCATATTCTTTGCTAAAACAGTACATGAGACTGCATCTCTTTGGATATCTCTGTCTGAATTAGCTGTGTGCATCATTTTTTTGGCTGCTCTGAGACTATCTGGTGTCAAAACCAGTTCTTTTGCAGTCACCTGTTCAGCCTTAGTAGCTAAATTATTATTCCGTCTTGCAAATGAAACATTCATGAGTGTCTGTCTTTAATTCATTGTTGCTTTTGTAGCAGCCCCCTTTTTGTTTTTTAAAATGAGTAAATGTACCAACTATTCTAGAAAATAATAGAAAATATTAAAAACACTTGATTCATTACTTGGGTTCTCACACATTTTCATACTTAGCTCATTGGTGAACAGAAACAATAACTTGGGAATAGCCATTTGCCAAGATAAAAAATGTCCATTGAAAATTTGAATTTCAGACACTAAATTGTTAAAAGTGAGCTTCTCAGGAACCACATAAAGACTTCCACATGCAGAAACTGCATAGGTAACAAACGAGAGAACAGTGAGAGTCAGAACATAAACTGCTCATTGTTTCCCCTAAAGGCATAAAAAAGTCAAAATTCACATAAATATTTTGAGCGTGTACTTTCTCAATGTTACTCTTCTCATGTCAAAACTTTGCCCTTCTCTAGTGATTCTAATGGAAAGATCTGAAAGCGTTTGCCTGACAGTAATCCCAGACCACCTACCTGCAGAGATACAATCATGCTGGAGGCACAGGTCACCTATCTTTATCCTGAGCTAGATAAGGCTTTTTTTCCCATTCTGCCTGTGTTGATCAGCTGAGTTTCTGGGTGGTGTGGATCCTTTGACACTGGAGACTACCCATAATGTGAAATCCTCTCCAGACCTCAGTGATTTGAAGAATAAACTTCAGTATTTTTTTACCCAAGCCCTATTGCTTCAGGGATGCAAGTCAGAAGAGCCTAGGAGCCAATTCGTCAACACCTTGCATGACCCCATACCACATGCATGTTTCCTTGTCCGATACACCATCAGCACTACCACATTTGAAATAGGAGGTCCCTGCAACACTATTTTCCTCTGTCATTTACTATTTCACACTGCAGCTTGGCTAGAGACTGCCTCAATAGAGGTTTCACCATGAAGGGAGTAAAAAAGAATGGGGAAAACCTACCTGAAGAGTTTATCATAAAATCATAGAATCATAGAATAGTTAGGGTTGAAAAGGATCTTAAGATCATCTAAATCCAAATCCCTGCCATGGGCAGGGGCACCACACTAAGCCATGTCACCCAAGTTTCTGTACAATATCTCTTTGAATACTGCCCAACTTCCTTGGGCAACCAGTTCAAGTGCCTAGCCACCCTAACAGTAAAGAACTTCTCCCTTGTATCTGACCTAAACTTACCCTGTTTTGGTTTGAATCCATTACCCCTTGTCCTATCACTACAGTTGACAGTCAAGAGTCCCTCTGCAGCATCCTTGTAGGCCCCTGACCTCTTGAAGAGAACAGGAGCAGGACAAGCTATAACAACCTGTTATAGCTTGCTGAGGAAAATACACTTCGCTTCTCTGAGGTGTAGGTGCAAGTGGAGTCCATGTGCTACGGAAATAATCACCCATTAAGCATCCACATCAACCCACACTGCAGTGAGTCCTCCCACCCCAGTGAGACAATGGGAAGACCTTGCCTGAAGGTTTGACATTCATATTCTATAGATAAATTATTGTCATGCTCCTATACCCCACCCTGCGCTGTCATACTGTATTTCATACCATGCTTGCCACAAGCTGTACTAGGGTTTTGGGGTGGGTATGTGCGTGCGTGTGTGTGTGTGTGTGTGTGTGTGTGTCTTACCCAAGGCTTAGAGATGAGCGCTGAATTTTCTAATACTAAAGGGCCCATTTTATGTTATTTATGACCTCACTAGTGTCGAAACACAGATCCATAAATCGTAAACATAGGCGCACTAATTCTAGCAACAGCAAGTTTTAGTCACATGTAATTAAAACATCCCAAAGTCTTTCAGCTGTAATGTATTTCCAAATGACACCACTGGGACAGGAGGAAATGGGAAATGGAGGAATCAGCAGTATTTCAAAGCCATGGCCATTGTTAGCTTTTGGGGCTCTGTACAGCACAGGCAGTGCTGCCAAGTCTGCAGGTTTCTTGATGTTGTTTTCTATTACATATTTTAATGGCAGTGTAATTGATTTCCAGAAACAGCAGGGGCATTTGCTGTGCAAGGATGCCATCATGAACTTCAAGAGATCAATTTGATGCCCACACTGAAACATAATACAACCAAATTCTGTGATGGCATCTCTGTTATAGATTAGATAAACTAGAAAGGAGAAAATACTCCTTTTTCCTCACTTTTATCCCCCAAAGTGAGCTAAAACTGCGGCCTGAGTCTTCCTTGAGGTTTGAGGAAGTTTAGGATTTTTTTACTTTTATTGTGACTTCTTTAGGAGTTTACGATTAGTTGCTGTTTTATAGTCATGGGAGACCTGGAAAGCTAATGTGATGTGAAGACAGCACATATTTAAATGCAGGTACGGGATTACGGGATTTGTTGTAGCTGGCACAGGATTAACCTGTGGAATTCAAGCTGTCACTCTTGCCAATAGGTTGGAAGGACCCACCAAAGTTTACAACAGGGCTTGCCACCAATGTGTAGCTCATGGTCATCAGAAATCAGAAAAATAAGCTGAAGCCAAGAGTGACAGCTATGTGTCACTGTGTGCAATGTGTTATTTGCTCTACCCAGAAGACAACAGAAGTTTGAGGTTTATGTGTATGGTGGGGACATTCACAGCTGGATTGAAGGGTGTGCTCTCAATTCAGACACTAATTCCATGGGTTCAAAGGAACTGTGCAGCCCAGGCCAGTCTGGGTGAGAATTTGGGACATTTTCTCTCTCAAAGAACATGATAAGCTTCCACATTGCAGGATGAAAGCCAGCTCACAAGTAACTGGTATTGGAAAACTTCCCCTGTGGGCATACAATGCCATGGAACTGCAATGGAAGCCCATTGCTGTTCCTTTGAAGCACCTGTTAACAACTGCTTGCAGAAACCAAGGGCTGCCTTGATGGACCGTTAGACGGATCTGATGTGACAACTCCTATGCTTTTTTCCAGCCTGCATCCTCAGGCAAATGATGGCGCTGGCTGCACATTACAGGAGTGAGCACTGAGCCAAGCCGCTGCTCATGGCAAAACCTCGGTGCAAGCCCTGGACCAGGAGCAGCGCTGGCTTGTTTGCAGCTAGGAACTCATTCCAGGAGTGACAGCGGGTGCAGGAAAACAGGATCATGGATCCAGCCCTGTGCAGACCCTCCCCCTGCCAAAACACATGCCAGGTTGCTTTCTGAGGGACAAGCTGAGCAGTTTGATTCAAACTTTCGGCTGTTGCCTGATTTTAGTGAGCATAGCAGAGGGAATGAGTTAGGGAAACGAGATATTAGTAATGACAAGGAGGATAAATGGAAAATATGATTTCTGCGGCCAAAGTCCCAGGCACGCAGATTTCCATACTGACTGTTCCTTATTCTTCTTTTTCATTATGGTGTCCTTTTCCTCAACGGTTCTCAGTCTTTCTTATCAGCAGTTAATGAGCAGTAGTTGACATATAACTGTAGAAAATTATCTCTTTAATGAGGCTGAAGTAAATGCAGACCTCAACATTGTGTAGTTAGATTGGATCTGTTCCCTGGGTTCAACTTTGGTGAGGGAAAGGCAAAGCATTTCTACCGCAGGTGTTATCTTCTTCTATAAAGACTATCTTAAAGCACAGTCCCACTGGCTGAGATCACTGGTCCCTCTGGAGCTTTGGAGGCCAGACAGGATCTTCTGTGGCAAGAGATGCTGCTGGGAAAAATGGAGCTAAGTAATTCTGTTGAGAGGGGCATCCCACAGCATGAGATGAGGGGCAGGAATTGTGCAAACTGGATGGTGTTTCTGATCAGGTTAGAGGGGTGGCATGCAGAGTCAGAACCCTGGTGGCACCTGACAAGGGAAGAAAGGCAATAGTACAGAGAGCACCTTGGACATTTCTTGTGTTTTTCAGACTAATTTTGGTCAGCATTCAGATATTCAAGGTGAAAGGAGGCCTTATTATCATCAGTTACAGTAATGAGGAGAGACATAATTTGAGTTGGGCTAAGGAGCCTAGAAAGATTTAGCAGATGTGGAAAGGGGCTTTTATATTGTAGTGCTTTTATATCCTTGTGATTAATGATGCTATGAGAGTTCTCTGCCTCCAAATCCTCTTTGAAGGCTTTGCAGGGATTGTTTTTATTCAGTGAGGTGACATTGAGATGTCATTGGTTGAAATTGCATAGGACAAGGACAGAGACAACAGAGAAGATGTTCTAAGCTCCTAAACTCAGTAGCTGTGGTTGGGATGGAGGCAAAAGTTCAGTGAAGCCTTATGGGGGTAATGCATTTTCCAAAATTCCTAGAGAATTGAAATTTTCCTGAGGTGTGCCTGGTATTTCTGGGCCATACCCTGTGCTGGGCAGAATGATTACATCGGTGTGTTCAGCTATATTATTTTTCTACTGGATGTGATGTCCTCAGCTCCAGTTTCTACCTATATTTAAGGAATGATGCCTTTTTCTGTGATTGAGGTCTCTGAGCTAGTTATCTATCACAAATTTATCTGGAAATTTTGGGGTCACCTTGTCTTAGATTTTCAATGTCAGGACATAAATCACAGCTCCTTTTAGATTTCAATTTGCTTTGCTTCTATATATTCAAGTGTCTGTTTACAGAAATGCTGCCAAGGTCTCCTTAGTAATCATCATTTTGTGCTTTGGTGTTGGTACTGGTGAAGCATCACAGTTACATTTCTCACTTTGAAACCCATTGAAATACAGTGCCAGCTTACAAAATCTGCTAAGAGCAACTTCAGATCCAAACAGTAAGATTTCTGTGGCCTCAGTTTAGTCATGTAAGATGTAGATATGTTTTAATGTTTCCTGAGCCTCTTGACTCCTTTTATGGGCAACAGAGAAGCATCTTCTGGTTAATTGTATTACCCATCTTGGACAACTGTCCCACATGCTCTCTGTGGTTCTCTGGACAGTCTTTCTCTACACCCATTAAAAGAGGAGCTCAAGTAATTTAGATTAATGCCCAGTTTTTATGTGGTTAAAATTAGAGCTGCATTAAAAAATTGTGTATTCAGGAAGTATTTCTATTTTGTTTCCAAAGAATGGGCAACCAGATCAAATAGAGGCAAACACATTTTCTGTTGCTTTAAAATGCTGGAGTATTTTTGGCAGCAGCTGGACTTTTAAGAATCTTTAAGTACAATTTTCATTGGTAATTTGTTGAATTTTCTCAGTGAAGAAAATTAGAAACTTACTTGTTTCTTGACTACCAACTTCACCAGAAGAATTTTATTTCATAAGAAATACTGACTTTCAGAACATTTTGGCATCCCTGCATCAGAATGAATTAGTCATATTTCCAAATTTTTCATAATGCTGATGGGTGTAAAAAAGAGCTCAGAGTAGCTAACAAATCCTTAGCCCTTGAGTTTGGGAAGCTTGTGTTCATGTCCATGTGCTAATTCAGGTAGACTTTTTCTCAACGAGAAGTATTGGTGATGAAACTTTCATTCAGCAGATCCATTTTATACACATACGCTTGCAAAAGCACCAGGAAAAAAAAACAAACCAACAACTAAATAAATAAATGCAAGACCCCTCTGAAACCCAATAATGAAAAAAAAAAATCACTAACCCCATTTGACTATGACTTCAGTTGGTTTTCAGGGTGACTTCTGAAATTCTAAAATCTGATTTTTCTTGCTCTGCAGGAGTGAATTGAGTACCTGATTCCCAAATTTTTTTTGTCCACGCATTTTCCCAAGAAACAAGAGATGGAGCAGGAAAGAGGAGCCACAGAGGCAGAATTCAGTTTTTGAGGCTACACCTATCATCTTTATTTAAAATTTAGTCTTGGATGTAGCTGCCTATCATTTGGATGCAGAATTAATGTTGGTGTTAAGCAAATCTCTATTCACATACCTACAGTGAATTGCTTATTATAAGATTTTGCTTGTTTTTCTTTGCTGTAAAAATGCATGCGCCACTCCAGGATGCATTGGTCCGAGATCTGCTGATAGGGACACCTCAGTG
Organism: Pezoporus occidentalis; assembly: GCF_034315485.1. Lineage (NCBI taxonomy): Eukaryota > Metazoa > Chordata > Aves > Psittaciformes > Psittacidae > Pezoporus > Pezoporus occidentalis. Next base: position 2,758,911 of record NW_026913488.1, on the reverse strand, counting down.
CTCCATTTCTCAGTGTCCTCGCAGTAAGGTCTGGAACTCAGGGTGGCAGATGCCTGCTGCTGAGTATTTGGCATTTTAATCCCCACACCCTGCAACTTGTGCTTCTTCACTTGGTATTTTTAGTTGCTAAATGTTGCAGAGACAGCTCTTTCAACTTGAAAAGTGGCAAATGCTGCAAAATTAATTCCACCACTCGGAGAACATCAGCATCAATCTCCAGCACTTGCTCACTGACTTTGCAGTATAGGCTTCTTTTTCCTAAACTGAATGTTTTGACCTATTTGTCTCCAAAAGAAATAAACAAAACAAAACCCCAAGAACATTCCCATCTAATGATGTGTAGGAAAAGGCATGTGTCCAAATCCATTCCTGTGTCCTAGGCAGACCAGCATCGCTGGACTTGAATCTCAGTTGGGGTGTGGTAGTAGGACAGTTAAGAGACTTTGCTATGGATACAGAGTTTTTGTTGATGGCTGCCAATGCATTTATAATCTGCTGTGTGGTCAGGGTGTCAAACATGTTCAGGTATGATGTATGTCTATCACTTTCTACAAAATCCTTTGTGTCTTATGCAAGCTTATTTAATGCCTAGGAATCAGACTGACTTTTGCTCTTCTTTAACATTAAACAAAATGGCCAGTATTTGCCTTAATTTAAGGAATCAGAACTAACAATGCCTAAAGTATAGACCTGATAAATGAAATCTGAGATGCAAATAAATGGCCTTATTTATAGAATCATAGAATCATAGAATAGTTAGGGTTGGAAAGGACCTTAAGATCATCTAGTTCCAACACCCCTGCCATAGGCAGGGACGCCTCACACTAAACCATGTAGCACAAGGCTTTTTCCAACCTGGAAACGAACATTGCCAGGGATGGAACATTCACAACTTCCATGCGCAAATCATTCCAGTGCCTCACCACCCTCACAGGAAAGAACTTCTTCCTTATATCCAATATAAACTTCCTCTGTTTAAGTTTGAACCCGTTACCCCTTGTCCTGTCACTACAGTCCCTAACGAAGAGTCCATCCCCAGCATCCCTATACGCCCCCTTCAGACACTGGAAGGCTGCTCTGAGGTCTCCACGCAGCCTTCTCTTCTCCAGGCTGAACAGCCCCAACTTTTTCAGCCTGTCTTCATATTGGAGGTGCTCCAGCCCCTGATCATCCTCATGGCCTCCTCTGGACTTGTTCCAACAGTTCCATGTCTTTTTTATGTTGAGGACAGCAGAACCGTGCACAGTATTCCAAGTGAGGTCTCACGAGAGCAGAGTAGGGGGGCAGGGTCACCTCCTTTGACCTGCTGGTCACGCTCCTCTTGATGGAGCCCAGGATGCAGTTGGCTTTCTGGGCTGCGAGCGCACACTACTGGCTCATGTTCATTTTCTCATTGACCAGCACTCCCAAGTCCTTCTCCGCAGGTCTCCTCTGTAGCTATGCTTGGGATTGCTCCGACCCCAGTGTAGGACCTTGCACTTGGCATGGTTAAACTTCATAAGGTTGGCATCTGCCCACTTCACAAGCATGTCAAGGTCCCTCTGGATGGCATTCCTTCCCTCTAGCATATGAGCCAAACCACACAGTTTGGTGTCATCGGCAAACTTGCTGAGGGTGCACTCAATCCCACTGTCCATGTCCCCAACAAAGATGTTGAACAAGACTGGTGTCAACACTGATCCCCGAAGGACACCACTCGCTACTGGTCTCCAGATGGACATTGAGCCATTGACCACAGCTCTTTGAATGAGGCCTCCAGCCAGTATTTTCTCCACTGTGTGGTCCATCTATCAAATTGATGTCTCTCCAATTTAGAGACAAGGGTGTCATGAGGGACAGCATCGAATGCTTTGCACAAGTCCAGGTAGATGATGCCAACTGCTCTACCCCTGTTCATCAGTTCCGTAGCCCCATCATAGAAGGCCACCAAATTGGTCAGGTAGGATTTCTCCTTAGTGAAGCCATGCTGGCTGTCACCAACCACCTTGTTGTTTTTCATGTGCCTTAGCATGCCTTCCAGGAGAATCTGCGCCACGATTTTGCCAGGTAGAGAGGTGAGACTGACTGGTCTGTAGTAGGATTCACGGATGGATTTCATCAGGTCCCATGGGCTTGTGCATGTTCAAGTTCTTAAGATGCTCTCAAACCAGATCCTCTCCTACAGTGGGCACAAGGTCTTCATTCTCACAGTCCCTGTGTCTCCTTTCCGAGACTCGGGTGGTGTGGTCAGAGCATTTGCCAGTGAAGACTGAGGCAAAGAAGTCATTAAGAACCTCAGCCTTTTCCAAATCCAGGGTAGCCAGTTCTCCAGATAGCTTCCGGAGAGGGCCCAAGTTACCCCTAGTCTGTCTTTTATTCACAGTGTACCTATAGAATCCCTTCCTGTTATCTTTCGCATCGCTAGCCAAGTTTAATTCTAACTGGGCCTTAGCTTTCCTAACCTGGTCCCTAGCTTCCTGGACAACAACCCCGTATTCTTCCCAGGCCACCTGTCCCTGCTGCCACCTTTTACAAGCCTCTTTTTTCCTTTGAAGTTTCCTCAACAGCTCCTTATCCATCCAAGGAGGTCTCCTGGCCCTCCTGCTTCCCTTTCTTCTAGTCTGGATGCAACACTCCTGAGCTTGTAGCAGGTGATACTTGAATAGCAACCAACAGTCTTGGGTCCCCCTGCGCCTAAGCAGGTTCCTGAAGAGGCCAAAGTCTGCTCTCTTGAAGTCCAGGGCAGTGGCCTTACTGCACCCTTTTCTGACTGTCCTGAGGATCTTGAACTCGACCACCTCATGATTTCTAGATACTCCTTTAATGCCAATGAAAATGCTCTGAAAATTTAGGTTATTTAAGCTTCTGCTTTTACCTTCTATTTTGGTTTTCTCTTTAGAACGTACATGAACCTATACAGTCTCAAGAAAATAAAAGCAGTGACAAATCAGAATCATAATACTATTTATTATTTGTACTATAGCTTTTTTAAGAACATCCAGCCATTTACCTGGGAAGGGTTAAGAGATCCCTATACTGGAGAAGTCACCTGGTAGCTTAATAGTCAGTCTGTGTTATTCCTTAAGTCACCTGATCAGGAGCTGAAATTAGTCAAATTTAGGTTATGAATTAAATTGATCAAATATGTAATAGTGAAGGCAGGAACATCTTATGTGAGGTTACAGTGGCTTCTCTATCCCTAAAATCACTTAGACCTAGATGGGGATGTTATACCTCAGATGGAAGTTGCAGTGCTGTCACTATAAAGTAAGTCAAATTAGATGATCATAACATTTCTCTGTAAGCCCATGCTCTATATTTATTACTTTTCACTGATAATGAGGATGATATTGTCTAAATGCAGCATTGGAAATAGCTGTGAGAATATATTCGCAGAAGAGGCACAGGCTGAGAATCAAGCACCACAGACGTATTACTATTTAGAAGGCTGACACAATTAACATAGTCAAAAATCTAAGCTAATTATTCCAAAAGTATAGACAAGTTTTGGGCATCCAGTAGCATGTTGGAGATAAGAGAACCTTTTGGGAGTCCCAGTCAAGACTAGCATGTTTTATCACCTTAGCCTAAAGTCCACTGGGCACTGCCCTCATGGTGTCTTCATTGACTCTTACTGAGTTGATCCCAAAAGTCAGCAACTTCCATGCTATAGAAAGTCCTGGATTTCAGACTGGGGTATCATAGCTAGATGCTCCAAGAAAAAAAGGCCAGGATGGGGCTTGGAGCCTCCTGGTCTAGTGGAAGGTGTCCCTGCCTATAGCAGGGGGTTGGAACTGGGTGAGCTTTACGGTTCCTTCAAACACAAATCAGCCTGTGATTCTGTAATTCTATGAAATGGTTGGGACTTAGTGCCAGTCAAGGAGGAAAACAACACAACAAACTCAACTCAACTCAAAAACTTCACTCAATATCCATATGAAACAAAAACAAGCTCCATATTTCACCATATTGGAGGCTCTGATACAGGTAGCGGCTGCTGATGTGGTGGTTGTAGCTGCAAGCTGATACATCTTGAAATCTACACAAAATTGTTTAAAGCAAATGAACAAGTGACTTGGGGACAGCTTACACTCCTAATGACTTATGAAGATCTGAGAAGCAATTCAAAATTATCTTCCTTAGGCCAATTCCCAGCACTTGCAGATTTTCAACGTAATTCTTGATATTATGAGATCTCAGTGATAGGAGAGAAAAAGGTCTGTGAGAGGGAACCTGCAAACACAGGCAAGCTCTCCTCCTGACAGATTTTCTCATAAAGGAAAACTTTTTTGTTTGTTGTTATTTATTTGTAATAAACCCATGATGCTAGCAAGGTCTTTGTAGTTATTTCTTAGGTGAGATACTCTGGGTGGGCAAAATTTGTGAGTTGTAACTTCTGCTCTCAAAAATTAATGTTTCAGTTCATTGTCTCTCCCGAATATCCTTGCCAATATTCCTCTAATGAGATCATCTTCGTTAGCTGCAGAAGCCCAAGGAAAGCACGCCCTCTCTGCAATTTAAAGTGGGGTTGGAGTGCCCATAGGACAGAAAACAGAACAGGGCAGAACAGAACAGAACACAATCAGTTTTAGTGAGTATTAAGAGGGTTCATTATTGAGATAAATGCACCCTGATATAACCTATGAGTGTCTCTGTTTCTTTTCCATACAAAGAAAAACAGGCTGAGCTGCCAAAATCTTGGCTTTAACTACACAGTCAGGAGAGAGATCAGACCACAGTGGTCTTATTGCACAGCAGTGTTGCTCAAGCCTTCTGTGGAGTACTGTTTTGAAATACCGCTGGAAAAGATGCATGTAATAGTTGGGTAAAAGTTAGCTGGTCAGACAATTCCTCTATATTATCCTACGTACATCTGATATATGGATATCTGCTGACTCCTGCACTGCATGGGAGCCTCTCACAGGAGCAGTGTGGTACTCTGCAGTGTCACTGTCACAGGTCCTGCTCAAGCAACAGAGGCTGGGATATGTGATGAGAGAATGCCAGCCAGACATTTAAGATCTCCCAATCAATAGATGGACAATCTGCTAATTAAGAACAAACTCTCATGTCTACAGATTGGTGTAGCACCTGGTGCAGCTGTACCAGATTCTGGCATTTTAGTTGAAGAAACATGTTCTCATTTCTCAGGAGCAAAGCTATCCCACTTTCATTCCAGCTGAAATAATGGCAGTGCCTGGACTAGGTTAAGGGAAAGCATTTATAGCAGGAGATGATGATCAGCTTAAATCTCAGTTTTGAAATTATTTCTGTTCAGTGAAGAGACTCTGGCTCTTCATTGCCTCACTCCGCAGAGAAGGCTGCCTGTTCCTCACAATTCAAACATGTCTATGGCTGGTTGGAAGACCACCCTTCTCACAACCTGTCATAACCTCACAAGAGTCCTGCTACAGGAAAAAATAGTTCTTCAGGAGTCATAAATTGGATTAAAGTTTGAGTAAGTTCACAAAATATGCCAAGATAAAACGATACAGGGGGTCTTCTATTGGACCTTCCATCAGAGCAGCCTGATATTTAGCAGAAAGGACAGGAATATCTTCTGAAACGCAAGACACCATTTAAGTGTTTTGGGCAAGCAGATAAGAAAAGAAATCATCAACCGTCATTAAAAGGCTTGGACTCTGAAAGTGTGGCTTATGCTGCTGTGAAGAAGCAGAAGGAGCTATGCCTTTTTAACTCTGAATGCTGCTTTTAATTAAAGGATCACATTTTTTACATTCTGGAAACACCAGTGTACACCAGTGTTATGGTCTTACCAAGAGAAATAATCTCAATGGTTAGGTAAGTATCAATACTGGGCAATACTTAATGTACTCAAACAAAGTTTATTCTACAAAGTAGTTGCTAGATTTTGTTCTTACACCCTAATGAATATAAATAAAAACCCTTGAGATACAAGGATCCCTAAGTTAAACATGCGTTTCAATATGATGAACCCATGTTTTTCTTTGACACCACGGGACATGTGACAACATCACCAAGAGAAAAACTTGACCTATAAAACTGTGATTATAGGTGGAAATGTGGCTTGCTTGGCATTTGGACCAAAGCACTTTTCAGCAGTTAGAAGGGGACCTTTCCTTGTCTCTGAAGTTGGAAAAGTAGTTAGGAGATGATACATCTCTCCCAGTGTTGGCTGTCTGAAACCTGGACACCTGTCGAGGGATTCAGCTTGCATAGTAAATACTGAAATTGAAGAATTCACCTGTGCTCTTCTCAGCTCCCATTGCAGTCAGTGTCCACCCAGGCAATGAAATGAAGGGATTAGAGGGCCCAGTTTTGCTCTTGCAAAACAACTATGCTTGATCAGCTGAATCCCTCCACAGGCTTCATAAACACAGAAAGCCTCTGTTGACTTCTAGTATAGACATCCAACTCACATGTGGGCACTTATCTATGCACCCCTAAATGCCAGTATCTTTGCCTTGTACCCAAGTGAGTTGTCCAACTTTTCTCCATGGAGAGAAATATGTTCTTGCTATAGGGGATGGTTCAAAATTGCCTGCAAGACATCAGAAACTTTGTGTCTTCCTCACATGTGTTTTTAAAAGAAGGTCAGACGCTTAACGTAGATTAGACGTCTAATTTTAAGAAGTGTAAAGATAGGTGAGTATGCCTGCACAGTTTATCTCTGTTTATATATGACCCAACTGCAGCTGGAAAACTGCATTTGATTAATAGCCCTGTATCGCCAGCATGTTGTTGAGGAGCAGAATCTCTTCATTTTAGTTGCTCTCCTCTGATCGGAAGGCTTGGAGCCATAGGCTTATAAGGAGAATTGAAAGAATCATATCTATATGCATACAGTGGAAGAAGCAATTAAGAGGAGTTACAAAAAGCCAAACTTCAATAGACAGCTAACACAGACGAGAACAACAATTATTTGGCGTGATACCCAGGGTGAAGCTAGTTGCAAGAGGATTCAGTTAAGACAAAGAATATGTGAAATTTGGGCAGACCTTACAGGAAAATTTCCTGAGGGAGAGACCTGTGGGGGTATGGAATAATTTGAAATCCCTGAAAAGAAAGATTTTAAGCCAGGCAAAACAGAACATCAGCAAGTATTCTGGCGAAAACTCTCAGAAGAGCAAGAAAATTGCCCGGATGGTCTAACTGGTTTCTTTTCTGTGTAAATTCTGTAATTTTTCATTCTGCTTCCGGATGCATGATGACTTCTACAGTGTAAGTCCCTTTAATAATGACTAGGATATTGTGTTTCATTTATCTTTGGTGGGCCAGTTATTACTGTTCTGCAATAATGGCTGCACATTATGACAAACATACAAAAATCAGCTATACCTACAAATACACTTGCCCTGGCTGTCGCCATGCAGTTGCAGTAACAGTCCATCTAGACTCCGCATTACCATCGGAACAGACCGAGCCATAGCTGAGGCTCAGGGCATAGTGGTACCCTGAATTTTTTCATATAAGACATTGCAGGAGTTACCTTTACATTTTTCCTATCATCTGCTCATGAGGGAGCAAAAGCCGTTGACGTGTTGCCTGCTTGCTGAGTGTTTGTCTCCTAAGAAGGGCCAATTCATGTGACTACTGTGTTAGTAGGCACTGGGGTGCTTAAAAGCAGCTGTGTCAGCAGATAGCGTCTTGTGGAAACTGGTGAAGATATTCTCAGGGAATGAGGAAATCAAGCCAGAGTGATTCAGGGAAAATACCATTCCTAACAATGAGATTTTCTGTGTGTCAGTTGCAATATAAAAGGGAGGCTTTTTAGTATCCCCCACTTAAAATTAAATTGGAGTAAAGGGATGGAGTTGTGGGGTGACCTCAAAATGGAGCTGGTCCATTTCAGCAAATTCTTTTATCCAAAAAAAAAAAAGGCACAAGTTTTGAAAGCATTTTGCACTGAAACACTTTTCCACTTGAAATGTTTCAGTTCAGGAAATGCCAAAGGAATTCATGTGAGTATTTTTTTAAGAAATATTTTGACTTTTGTTTCAAAACATTTCTTTTTAATTTAAAAAATGACTACAGTGAAAAGGGGGAAAAAAGTTAAATAAAAAAAATAATCCCTAAGTACTCTCAGGACATAAGAAGATGCTTATTTTTGGAGTGAAAGAATTCCTTCAAGTTGACCCCAAATGAAGTTGATTATTAGGCTTTTTCCTCTAGCTGGAAATCCTGAACATATTTCGTTGTAAACCTGCCCAGGAGTTTCTTTTGGGTTCCTTTTAGACCACTGAACAGAAAAGAAACCTTATGGAAAAAAACTTTTGCTTTGCTGTGAAAAGTATTGCAGAGAGCAGTCATGCCTTGTTTGGGATGACACTGCATCTTTCTCTTATCTCAATGACTATTTTTTAGACTTTCAGATTGCCTCCTAACATATGAAAGATGCATGGACAGGATTTTTTGTGCAAGCCAGACTGCAGCAGATGGGTGACAAATACAGCACTCTGTCTTTGATTTAGCAAAAGTAATCTAGTCCACATTCATGGAGACTGGATGGTTTTTCCATGGAGGCTTTATGCAGGCTTACTTCTCTATGAAATCTGGTTATATTTCAAATAATCTGTAACTCGATTATGCTAATTTTTGTTCAGTTGAGGAGAATCTCGTATATCTGATGCCAATTTCCTCTCTCCTGACCAGCCTTGTGGCATTTCATGTGTCTGCAGAACAGTACTAGACTCTGAAGCCGAAGGAAAACTGTGGCTCAGCAAGGTCCTGATGGAAGGCACAGTCCCTGGGTGATCAACCACTGAGGCAGCCTGGAGAACAATGCAGGCTGGTCCATAGAGGACTTTATTGCCCTCACAGAGCAGATCTGAGTGCTTTGACCTCCTGCACATGAACAGTTAACCACTGGCCCTAAGGATGAGTTCCAGTGAGCCCCAGCTCTCAAGATGATGCCATAATTAAACTTGATCACTCAAGGTTAGGCCTGTCCTATGGCTCTGATGTTCACAGAAACACTTGTTTTTCAGTGACGCGATAGTAACCTACTCTGATGTGGGACTATCACTCAGGATGTGTCCCTGGGCCTAGAGTTTCATATATACATAGGCATGAAGGCATTGAGAGTGGCCTGTAAGCCACATCTGTCTGAAGAGTCATATGGTCATAGACCTTAAAATTCAGTTATAAATGTCTGTAAGATGTGTATAAGGCAAGGGCAAAGAAACTCTTTAAAGCTCAAGTTACACATGATCATTTCAAATCCTTATTTCAGGGCACAATTTGTTCTCTCTTTACTGAGTCTGTTCTCACACCGAAGCAGCAAGACAAAATGCTTTTCATTATAGGTGGAAAAACAACGAAAAAAGAAAAGGAAAATAAAGGAACATGACACTAAAATTTAACCACCAGTGCTGTGAGGTGGACATCATGCAAGGAGTCTACACTGGAAGGATGTGCTCTTCATTTCTCAAATGGGGACATGGAGGAAAGAGACAGAAGAGCAAGGCTGATTCTATTCCCTCTCTTGTTCTGCTCTGTCTCTAGGCCAGCTCTGCACTGCAGAGCCAACCCATTTTGCCTTTTCTACTGTGGTGCCCTCTGTGCTTTACAGGTCTACTCCCACACCAGTAAACTTGCTCTTCAGGCTCATTCTTTCAAACACACACATTCCTCTGCAGAGCAGGATCAGCCAGCCTGAGCTCTGCCTTTGAGGAGTCAAACTGGGGTTTTACTAAATACAGTGAGGTTTCTTTTTTTCCTTCTTTTCTGTTTAATTGCCTAGGGCAGGAGCACAGTGGACTGCAGCTCTGCTCTGTACACCAGGTGGCCTCAGTGGTATGTGCTTCAGTCCAGACCTCAAGGTGCAACCGTCACTCCTGCTGATACCCGTTTTTTGTTCGCCAGGATCTGAGCATGCTTACAGTACAGTGAAACAGAGCCAAGAATCATGCAACAGGAGAAAAAATAGAAGATGCATGGATGGGACTGATATCACAAGGCATCTGTTAAACACACATAATCAATTGCCCCTTTATGTGAAACAGCTCTGCAGACAATGAATACTGCTGCATTACAGCTACCTGGAGGAACAGACTGTTGCTATCTTACTGCTTTAAAATAAAGTTCCTAAAATATGAAAGCCTCTGTTGCAGTCAAGCATTTTGCATCTTGCAAAACGTGACAATTTGTTCATTAAAGAGGCAATGCAGGAACCAGCAGATGACTGAGAAAATGGCTGTATGGGAAACTGCATCAGGTCTCAGTGAGAGGTTGATTGTTCACATGGAGGAAAGCTACTGTCTAAATTTCTCATCTCACTGAACTGACTTACCACATACACAAAGCAGAAGTGCACTGATGAAATCTGCTGGTAACGTGAAGTTAGAGGACAGTATTGGTGCAATGGAAAAGCGTGAGTCAGAATGTTCAGCAGTTCAAAATGTAACTTGTCCACCTATGGGAGCAGTCATCTGACTAAAAGTAAATTTTTATGGAGCAGTTACTCACAGTTAGTAGTAACAAAAGCACTTTAAACACACTATCCCTGTCTTCCTAAAATAGATACTTAAGATACAGCTGAAGGACTTTACGATAAGCATAGCTATCACACACTCTTGATGGTAAGGACTCCATAAGGAGTCTGAGTCAGCTGCAGATGCATGAACTGTACCCATCTAAAAACTGCAAAATAAATCACATCTGGGTTTAGAGGAAAATAGCAAAATTTCTGCAAGCTGATGGCATCCATGGGGAGGGACGAACGAAGCACGGCTTGTGTTCTTCAGGCATAGAGAACTCTGATGTGCCACTACGTGGGAATAAAGCCCCCCAAATGAGAAGGTAAACTATGATCGCAGGATTGTTCAGTCAATGTATTTCCTGTTTTGAATGTCTTGGTATGAGACAGAAATGAAAGATGCCTTGATTTACAACAGGAGCGGGTGCTAAGAGTGGATGTGATGATCAGGCAGTGACCACTACTTCAGACAAGACTGAGGTTGTTTGGCTAGTTAGCACACGGAGGGTTTGTTGGCTCAAGACCCAACTCCAAATGAATTGGTGGATGTAATAAAAACAGTGTGTTTGGAAAGGCTGAATAAGGCGCATCAGCCTGGACAACCCTGTTGGGGAGAGTCTCCCCAGAATTCACTGCTGGACAACAGGAGCCTGAAGGAATGAGAAGGGGAGGGGAAAGGTGGGGGGTGGGTGGGGGGAAGGGAAAGGAAGGGAAGGGAAGGGAAGGGAAGAAGGCTGAGAGGCTTTCTAGGTGCAATCCTAGCTCTCTTTAAGATTAGCCCTCAGGCTGTGAAACACTCTTCACATTGTCTCTTAATTTTCTCAGCATTATCAAAACTATTGCCATGTTTTCACACTTTTCTTCTTGCACTGTCTCCCCACATACCATGCTAGTTTCATCTCTCCTTAGCATAGATTCTTCTCCTGCCATACCTACAGTGACCTGGTCAAGCAACGCCTCAGACTCCAAGCTTTTTCCACGCCTTGTAGGTTTTGCTAAGGATTGTGAAAAAAGCTTCCAACCCCCTTCTCTGACTGCATAGAGATTAATTGCACCCAGCCTTGCCAGGGACCAGTGCTACTTACTGTAGCTTGACGTTTCTCTTCTTGGTTTTCCCTCCCTCTTTTTCGCTCTTACAGAAATGAGAGAGGAACTTGAATGCTGGGAAATTTGAGGAACCATCAAGACAGCAACTACTTGCCAGAATGGAGGGATAATTGACTAGAGAGACAGAATCACAGAAAGAACTGAGAGAGGGCAAGAATGAGGAATCAAAAAGATCAACACCTAAAATTAAACTGCTGGTAAAGAGATTAAGTGCAAGGGAAAGCAAGTCAGAGCTATGCAATACCTCATGTACTCCATTACAGCGGGAGGAAACCTCTACTTTAAGGAACTGGTTAGTGACCAGTTGCATATAGCCAGTTATATATGGCCAAATAAGTTGGTTACAACATTGTGAAACAATTTGCAACTTGGCGTGGCAAGCTTTTGAAAAGGAAACACACACCTCTCCACTCTACAAGAGCCCTTCAGATGTTGCCCAAAGGGTAACATGACAGGCATGACAGAAGGCAGATGGACAGACTGCCTTGCGGTATCCTTCGCTACCCCTCATCTGTGACTGGGAGCCTTGTAAGCCACCAGAGACCAAGTGGGTGGCTTCTGATGGGGCAAGGTTCAACAAGACAAAGTGCCGGGTCCTGCACTTGGGCCTCATGCGGCGCCCCAGGCTTGTGGAAGAGTGTTTGGAAAGCTGCTCATGGAAAAGGACCTGGGGATGCTAACTGATGGAGCTAAACATTAACAGCTTGTGTCAGGTGACCAAGAAGCCAACAGCATCCTGGCCTGTATCAGCACCAGTGTGGCAGCAGGACCAGGACAGTGATCATCCCCCTGTACTAGGCACCAGTGAGGCCACACCTCGAATCCTGTGTTCAGTTCTGGGCACCTCACTGCAAGAGAGACATTGAGGGTCTGGAGTGGGGCCAGAGAAGGACAACAGAGCTGGTGCAGGGCCTGGAGCACAAGTGTGATGGGGGAATCGTTGAGGGACCTGGGGGGTGGGTTTAGTCTGGAGAAGAAAAGGCTCAGGGGAGACCTTATTGCTCTCTACAACTGCCTGACAGGAGGATGGAACCAGGAGGTGGCTGGTCTCTGCTCTCAAGGAACAAGTGACAGGACAAGAGGAAATGGCCTTAAGCTACATCAGGGAAGGTTTAGACTAGATATTAGGAACAGTTCTTCCCCAAAGGGTAGTCAGGCATTGGAAAAGGCTGCCTGGGGAAATGGGGGAGTCACCATTCCTGGAGGTGTTCACAAACCATGAAGATGGGGCCCTCAGTGACATGGGTTAATGGTGGCCTTGGCAGTGCTGGAGTGATGGTTGGCCTTGATGATGTTAAAGGTCTTTTGCAACCCAGCTGAGTCTATGATTCTATAAGGTTCAAGAAGGGTTTGGCAAAAGGTGAAATAACTTGATGTGCCTTATATGAAAGCAGTGGACTGTAGGAAAGAGGCATGGTCTGAAGATGACAAAGATGATGATGAGTTCAATTGCAGCCATACAATTGAACAGTTAGACCAGAGACCATGGCAAAGGCCCGATAAGGACACAGCGAGTCAGATACTAGGCAATAGGGAGAAACATTTCTCATTATTGTAAACGAAGACTTTTTTCCTCCTACAATGCTTAATTGATCTTTGGAATTACTACTATAAAGTATTACTGGGCAAACAATTTAGCAGGAGGAAGATGTAGTTGGCAATACTCTGAGTTATCTCGCAGAGGATAGATACATAATGGAAATACAGTGTGATGTAAACTCTTATGCTTTAGGGTATGCAATCATTAACTACTGACAGGCTTATATAGCAAAATTAGTCCACAGTTACTCAAAGGGGAGTCTTGTGTCTTCCTCTGAGGAACTCCTGGAGGAAGGATACTGGATTAAGAACACTGCTAATCGGATCCAGCTCCAGTCTTCCTGTATCTTATCAAATCTTTTCAATTTCTTACTCATATGGTACAGAAAAAAAATAATATCTCCTGCAATTTATATGCATTTTAATAAGAACAGAAGTCTAATTTCTATGAATGGCATTCTTGGGAAAGGAAAAATATCCAAAAAAGCACAGAAAACTGTAGCACACTGCCTGTTTTGCAGACTACCCTACCTGCAGGCAGATAATGGAAGTGCAGTGGTTAATAATCAACAAACATCTTCCAAAAACACCCTGCCTTAATTATAGAGGCCCCTGAGACATCCTCTACTGAGGCTTATTTGGTCATGTAGCATGTGTCCAGATTTACAGAAGACAGAATTACTTTTTCTTACCTTTTTTTTTTCATTTCTAATTTGAAAATCTATAATTAAAGACTAGGTAAGATAATATTGAAGGGACTGAGTTAGAGACTATCCAATTTCCAGGTTTGTAGGGTATTTGATTTCACATAGGTGTTATGCGACTTTTAGGTGCTGCTAAGTGGCTCTTTGGTACTTGGGGTTTTAGGTGCTGTTGTGGTTTAAGCCCATATGTAAATCAAAACCACAGAGTCTCTGTCTTAATCCCCTCCTTCCCCCACCACTCCCTGCTCAAGGAGGGATGAGGAGGAGAATTGAAAAGACGTAACTCCCATGGGTTGAGATAAGAACAGTCCAGTAACTAAGGCATAACACAAACCACTACTGATATCACCAATGATAACAATGATAAGGGAAATAACAAGGGAAGAGAATACAACTACTCACCACCCGCCAACCAATACCCAGCCCGACCCGAGTAGTGGTCTAGCCCTTCTGGGTAACTGCCCCCAGTTCTACATCCTGGGCATGACATCCTGTGGTATGGAATACCTCTTTGGTCAGTTTGGGTCAGGTGTCCTGTCTCTGCTTCCTCCCGGCTTCCCCTCCTCCCTGGTAGAGCATGAGACTCACAAAGTCCTTGGTCAGACTAAACATGACTTAGCAACAACTAAAAACATCGGTGTTATCAGTGCTGCTCCCAGGCTGAAAGTCAAAACACAGCACTGCACCAGCTACTAAGAAGGGGAAAAATGACTGCTGCTGCTGAACCCAGGACAGGTGCATCAGATGATACACATTCACAGGAAAGATGAAGAGAACCACATTTGATTAACATTTGGGATTTCTATGGATCAAGGAAAGAAAGTAGGCTCTTGAGACCTCAGCTGGTATCTTTGGCAAGAGCTCCTGAATTCTGCGGCTGTGCCAATAAGTAGTGATTCTAAAGTGTCTGAAGAGGAGAATAATAATTATTCTTCAGGATGATAGGAACATATGATGGAATTCCCCATCCTCTGATAAACATATCTACAAACAAGTGATCAGATTGAAATACTTTTAGTTCATAAGCAGCTAATCTGCAAAGAAATCTCCCCCTTGTTCCTTCCATTGCCTTCACAACATCATTTTCATTTGTATCTAGATTTGTTTGCTTATTAGTCTGTGACCTCACCCTAAGGATATAACTGCAGATGGATGAATTCTTTTATTTTGTTAAATATTATTCTTGGCTTTTTAGAGATGTTTTTTGTTTTCCTTCAGTGGTTATTCTGCCTGGTGTTATTTCAGTTTTCAATTACAACTTGTATGTGTATGTGTCTGGTACACTGCCATTTTGTAAATGGATGTATGCACTTACTGTTAATTGATTCCCCAAATAAATCCAAATGCTTGCATTGAAATAATGTATTATATTCCTAGCATGCCACTGAGCTGGATGTCTTCCAGTTTGGCATCTGTTGTTGCTCCGGAGGTCCACATATTTCTCTCCCTCCCATTACACCTTGAATGAACAGAGATGTTCGTGTCAATTTTCTCTGCAGACCTCATAGCACTGGCTGATGCCTCAGAATAAAGGTGACCAAAGTTGCATTTCTAAGCGTGTATTTAACCATCTAGAGAAATTATTTTTTTTAACTTCCTCCCCAAAAAAGAACAACAAACTCAAAAAAACAAAAACCCAAACACTGAATGTCCAGTAGCCCCCACAGGCTTCGGCGAGGGTTTTCTTCCCTAAAGTCAGGCCATTACAAAAGATATTTTTTGAAAGCAGACCTTGATGGCCTATATTTTCTCTCACCAAAACCAACATCTGCTTGAGGACTATCCTGGAAATTAACCCACAACTGTTACTGTAGCCAATGTTTGCAGTTCCATATTTTTCAAGATATTAGCTAGAAACCAAGCTGAAGTCCCTGATGGTGGGAATGTATACTTCAGCAGGTTTCAGCAGGTCTTCTAACTCCCTTCTAGCCAAAGAAGAAAAATAATCCCTTTTCAACTGTGATTCATCCCACATGTTACAGACATCTATCTTAGGAGAAGTTGAATCACTTCCTGGAGGTGCTTCTTTCTCTCCATTTCTTTTCCCTTTAGGAAACCTAGAAAAAAGCCTGAGCAAAACTCTAAATTCTAGGTAGCTAAAAAAAGGGGAGAGGAATGCCACTGTGCACTGAGAATCAATGACTGCTGAATTATTGAACTTTCAAATGCTGTCAGCATTTCTGTTTTGACAGCAAAACTCTTGGTATTTTCTACGAGTAACTAATTACTGCCATTTTTGTCACAGACATGAAAAAAACATTAAACTGGCCCACCGTGCTGGTATGGACATTTGTGATGGCATTCAGTTGCTCAAACACAGGTACTTCAGTGTTGTTTTAAGCACTGAAGGGCTTCATGTCTGGTCTCCAGATGCCCAAATGAGTCAAGTTCTCCCCTGAGGCTGACTTCATGTCTGCTGTCCCCAAAAGGATACTTCAAATGCAGGCTGATAGTTGGATCAAACCCCTGGTAAAATGCCTTCAGAGAAAGAGAAGCAGAAGCTGGAGAGGTGGCATGTCCTGCCCTGGGCTGGATACCTGTTAGCTGTTGGTCTGCCAATGGGTGCTTCAGCCTGGCTTCTGCTTCTTGTGTTGCCTCCAACCTGGATTGGTGTTACTTCTGAAGGCCACATCGTAAAATAAGGTTATACTTACTGCTTACAAAAAGTAAAGTTCACCTTGCTAGAAAGACTCCACCACACTAATATTTAGCGAGTGAAAGAGTAGTGCAAAACAGACCAAAGGCATAAGTGTTCGGGGCTCATCTGAGCTGAAGAAACCTGAGCTAGCTCTCACAGTGGTGTACATCCCATCTGCACAACTCCTGCCATCATGCAAAGGAAGCAGCTGAGGTCCTAGAAGCAGATTCATGCAGTGTGGCTTGGGCTGAGCAGCCTGCTAATTATCTTGGCCTTTCAGTGGCATTAATTATCACCAAACTGGTACAGCACAGATGCTTTTGGCTGCAGTATGAACTTGGCTGGGACCTCTGCATGGCAGTGTGTTATATATTGTAGTCAAGGCCAGAGCTGGCAAGGAAAATGTTTTGATGGTGACTGCACCATTGTGTGTGTTGATGACAGTGGCTAAACCACTGAAAGTGAGTAGAGAAAGCATAAGTAGTAGCATACTGAAAATAAACTATATATACCTTCAAAACTCCTCCTCATTTAGCAAGCGTTATTTTACTCTGCGGGGTATAACAATGTTCCCTAAGCACCTGAGAGTCCCTAGGGTGATTTAAAAGGGAAGGACATGGAAGTGCTGGTTGGTGAAAAGCTCAACATGAGCTGGCAGTAGGTACTTACAGTCCAGAACTCCCCCCATGGACTGGGCTGCATCCAGAGTGTGAGCAGTAGGTCGAGGGAGGGGATCCTCCACCTCTGCTGTGCTATGGGGAGACCCCCCCTGCAGTCCTGCTCCAGCTCTGGGGCAACAGCACAAGAGGGATGTGGAGCTGGTGGAGTGAGTCCAGAGGAGGCCATGGAGATGCTGCAAGGGCTGGAACAGCTCTGCTCTGAAGCCAGGCTGAGAGAGCTGGGCTGATTCAGCCTGAAGAAGAGAAGGCTCCTTAACAGGAGACCTTAGAGCAGGTCCCAGTGCCTGAAGGGGCTACAAAAAACCTGAAGAAGCTGTGACTGCCCCATCCCTGGCAGTGCTCAAGGCCAGGTTGGATGGGGCTTGGAGCAACCAGCTCTACTGGAAAGTGTCCCTGCCTGTGGCAGGGGGTTGGAACTGGATGAGCTTTAAGGTCCCTTCCAACACAAACCAGTCTGTAATTCTATGAAAAGCTCATAGTCCTTCATAGGGAAGTACAGCACAGCATCCAAAAATTATTGAACCTTAATAAAAAGTCAGAGCATCCTTAAGATACCACAGTATTACCTGGTTACCTGCCAAAGTTGAAGCCATCATCTTGCACCATTTGGCTGAGAAAGGGAGTATTTTAGAATTGGAGACACGTAAACACTAAAAATCCAGGATGATACAAGAAGTTGACAAAGGATGCAATTTATCTTAATTTAATAATGAACATTCCTCAGCCACAAAACACAATTCACAAATGTTAAGCATTCTGGTGTTGCTCAGTGTGCCCAGGATTTCTGATGTGATCAAAACAGAGTGGTGCTGGTGCCCTTCTGAATGATACTTTCTCTACAATGTGGGACAGCAGTGTAAGGATGACTATATCACAAAAGCCCAACTATCCATTTACTCTCTAATCCTGCCTCCAAAAGAAAGAAGAAAGTATTCCTGAAAGTTGTAGTTAAGAGTTTAATACCTCCCAGCATGAGAGATCTTTTCCTAGTGCCTATGCATGTATGGTAGCTACATTAATTGTATCAGATGGGGAGATTCATCTAATGAATCTAATTTGAGTTGTGTGTTTTTTTTTTTTCCCAGAGTTCCTCCTAATTTAGTGGAAGACATGCATTGAAACACAAGGTCAACCAAAACCCAAGATGCCACTACAAACCCTCCCTGGGGCTATTTTTGCAGTGAGGGTGCTTACATGTTTAGGTGATTTCAGTTCACTGTTTTAGTCCTGAGGGTTGGTGAGTCTAGTATTTTGCAATAACTTTCAGGTTTTCTGGCCATATCTATATGGTCAGGCTCAGACAGTCATCCTGCTACTCTGTCCTTGACTGTTGTGACCCAGGTCCAACATGGCAAACTAGCCCTTGCTTTAAAGTTCTCTCATATCCAGCTCCAGTGAGATGATGCATAACTGTCTGCATCTAATTTCCAGGAAAGACTTTAAGAAAGCCCCAGGATTTATTCTACTGTTCACATCTGACACCAAAGTAAGTTACCTGGTGTTAAAACACAGTTATGTAGAGCTCTATCTAGTTTCTTAGCTGGCAGACACAAGCATTTGCCAACTGCAGGGGCATTTTTGAGTTACCCCTTTTTCTTTTGTGCGCCCTTTTTCTTTTGAATACTAGTAAAGGTCATATTGGTCTTGGCTACTCATTTATTTCCTTTCTCTCATTGAATATTTAACAACAGCAGGTGTTTATCCTGAGCCCTGGGCTCCTCTACATTGCATTAAAATTCACAATGTCATTTGCTTTCAGTAAATATATTCAAATGGGCTGCCTTCAAAACTATAAATGACTCACAATGCAATCAATCATAATTGCAGGACTCTGAATTTCTCCTCTTTGTATTGTCCTCTAATGCCCAGAAGGAATACATGATGTAACTCTGACCAGAAACTGGATGGAGAAAATAAATTATGTGTGATCATTTTTATTCTCTAAGGAAAACTTGGTAAGTTGAACTCAGGACCAGTTTTGGCTAGAAAGTGAGACAGATACATGTACATTTTATGCTGCCACTAAGAGCTTTGAGAGTTACTGCACTTAAGAAAACTTATCTCTCTAATCAATTATTAAGTTAAAAACTGAACATATGCTTCCCTCATACTAAATTCCCATAAATGTCCCCCATGATATTAAACAGACATTTTCACATGCTAAAATTGGCTTGTTCAAACACTACATGGTCAAAGCTTCCAATCAGATAGAAATGATAATGGCTTTTATAGAATGTAAAGGATTATGCTTATGAAAAAAAGTGAAAGAAATGATTAGAAATTATCCAAAAGATTTTTAATTATAACCTCATTTTCCTCACAATGCTGTGACTTAAAAAAAAAAATAAAAAGAAAATAAAAATAATTAGGAATCTGATTAGTACTGATAGATAACAGTGAAACTATTGCCTTCTCCTTGTGCTCGTGGTAAGGTCAGGCATAGTTTTATCGCTACATCACAGATATGAGAAGAAGAAGAGATCTATTAGGAAAACCTGGCTTCTCTTTATAAGTGTGGAATTGTTCCTGATAACATGCTTTCTGAGGCTCTGTCTGGTCAAACATTTAATGTCTCAAAACAGCAGGGCTTCAGTCACTTCCCTTGAGAGACGACTGTATTACCTAATAGATCTCAGTCTGAGGGACTGAGCTCCAAACTACATTTTTACTTTTCATGTTGCTAGACAGTTACTCTGTCTCAGCAACCACTGTCTTAAACCCATTGCCCTTTATCCTGTGAAAAATCCACTCTGTGTTCACACACCTTTAAACTGAGTCTTTGGCTCCTACTTTACTGACTTTGCTACTTGAATCCACGTGCTCATCCTCAAGGCTGACTTAATTTACTATCAACTTTATTTAACCTACTGGTGCTTGATGGGTACACTTAATGGAATGGTTAAATTCCCAATAGTCAACATTCTTCTCCTATAGAAAATCTTACAAGAAATCAGCAACAAATATTGTTAGAATGAAGAAATATGGGTAATTTTATCTGCCCATCCCAGCTGTAGATATTCCTGAGGATAAAATAAACAAGTGCAATACATATCAACTTCCCGTTCTGCCTTTTTCATACCTTACTTGTCTTCTTTGGGTCTCATCCAAAGACCTGTGAACTATAAATGGAAAACTTTCACTGACTTCAATAAGCTTTGGGTCAACCTCTTAAGGACTGCAGTTTTGTCTCCCTAGTGTGGTCATGATACAGCAAGATACTTAAGCACACAACTTCTTTCAGTATTGGAGTTACCTCAGGGCTTTGGTGAGTTTTTTCATACACTAAATAAGAATGCTCTTAAATGGCCTGTTGATTCTTCATATTTAATAGTATGCACCCTATGGAATGCCAAACATCGTATTTTTAATACTATGGCTTTTATTTACCTCAGAAGCATTGAAGCTAAATATATACTAATATATATTATATATATTAGTATATTTATATTCTAATAATTCAAAACAGAAAGATGGAAAGAAACTCTGCTGGTATCTTCTCATGTATTTACACTGCTCAAAAATCTATCCTTTGACTTTATAACAGCTTGCTAATACAAGTTCCTTCCACTAACCTGTCTCAGAACATCATACGAGAGTGAAATCAAATAGAAATATAAACTTCATAACCTACGATATATGTGGACTAAATCCAGTGAAAACATTTCTGATAGAACAATTTTCAGTTTAAAATGAAGGCTCACTGAAACTGGATTATTTTGTAGGAACATGACTATCTCAACAGCATTTTCTATGGGAAAAATGTCTCAGCAAATTGCTTTGATTTTATTATTTGTGCAACTAATGCAGAACTGATTTGTTTTGCCAAAAAAATAAAAATGCATTGTTGTGTTTACAGTATCGTTTTCTTCTGACTTATAACAAGTATAGATTTCATCATGTAGTTTAATATAGTGTATTATATTCAATATTTCATTTGAGTGTTTTTCAACATTATAACAATGAGGCATTTCTAGTTTTCCAGAATAGTACATCCATATTTCTCCATGAGGATTTTCAAAATTTCTGCTGTTTCTCTTAAAAATCCTCTTAAGTTTCTCTGAAAAATTCCGAATTTTCACTGTAGTTCAACATGTAAACATGATTTCAGCATGTACACAGCACTCAGAAAGTTTTGAGTTTCTGGACACTTGAAGTACCAGCTCAATTATATGTATTTGCTGGTTGAAGCAGCCACACATAGAGCCGACAGCAGTCAAATCTGTGTACGTTAGGTATAGATTCTCAGCTATGTTCAGTTGCACTCCAACCCAATGCCTTTCTTTGCTATGTGCTTCTCAGGACTGACTCAATTTGCAATTTCAATGAGTTAAACTTTTATGAAAAATTGTAGAAAAGATACACTAAGTCAGCAAGATTGCATTTGACACGTAAATATGAATATTCATAGGCCAAGGAGAATCCAGCTACTTGGAGCTCCCAGCTGGAGCAGCTCCTCATCCTCCACCACTTGCTCACCCCAAAACCTGGTGGTTGAAGCACCAGAGTCATTAGAAATCCTGCTCCGGGATTCCACATTGTAGTGCATGGTAGTGAGCCACACATGGCCATGTTTTGTTTATGACAGATGGCTTTTCCCAAAAACATGATGTGCAAGATTGTGCTGACTTGGACAGTTCTGCGTTCTGCATAAACTGTGGGGGATTGACAGAGTGTAATATGCTTTTTCTGTTTACTTAAAGTCTAGAAGAGAATTGTCCAAACCCAGCAAAGAACAGCCTGTTTCAAAGATATTAAGTCTGGAAAATGTTCTTTCTCACAGAGATCATCTCTCTATAACAAACTTTATGGTGATCCTGTATGGTAGGGGAAAAGCTATGCAGACTGAGGAGTCAATCAGATGATTTTCATTTGCGTGTTATCATGGAAATATCTGTGAGAGGAAAAGGGAACTTCTGCTTGTTTCCACAGCTCAGCACAAAGCCAGGCTAGCTGGAAACAAGTTACCTCATGGCCTAGAAACTACTCATGAGAGCCATGTGAAATTCAAATGTAAGAAGTAGAATTCATCAGTGATGAACAGGCACCCTCAGAGAGTCTGAGTTGATGGACAATTTGCAAAAGTCAGCTGGGAATTGAACCAAATAAAACACATATGCAACCTTGCTTGAATGACAGCTTGGAAGAGCCATGCTGAATTTCCCAGCAAGCTGGGAAGCTGTAGCGCACACATGGAATTTGCTCTACCTTTGATTTCTTTTTCTAAACTTCGTTGGATCTTTGCTAAATGGAGAATGCGTGTATAATACGGGGTTAACAGAAACTCTTTTCCTAAAGCCTGAGAATTATAATTCATCATGAAATACTGAGGATATTCTTATGGTCTTCAATCAATATAGATTAGTATAGGTCTGGTGAGGTTAATGTGGTTGAACAGATTTGTGCCAGCTGAAGATCAAGTTCTCTTTTAAATGTTTTACTGAAAAAAGAGAAATTAATTGTTTTGCCCCAGATTTTTCCAGATGTTCTGGACTGGAACCTGCTACTGAAATGGGATCTCTCATTCCTTTTGGCTTTTCAGATTACACAGCAGACAGACAAAGCACAGAGGGCATTTTCGTTGCAGCTTCTATTTTGGTCACTTCCTCTGAACTATGCAAACCTCCCATGACTAAAATGTCTTTCTTTGGCACGGAGGAATCACATCTATTAGGATGATATAACTAGCGTTCCGTGGGAAGTATTTTTTCCCTAGACTAAGCAACTGATATTAAAAAAAAATACCATTACATTCCAAATTGAAATCTTTGGAAAAGTTTGTGGGAAATAGGAGAGACCTATCCTTATAACCACCAGTTACCTCACTCATTAAAATGTGGGACTTCACAGCATTTCAAAGCCCATGTTTTTAAGTGACTGGGAGGAACCTCATTTTCTGTAGCTGTCACATTGATTGGAAACTCCTTTTGAGAAAAAAATCAAAGCATACGTGCTTCTCCGAACAATTTTGTTTCTATCAAACTAACATTTGTTGATGAAAAAACATTTTGTTCCAAAAAATTCCTCTGATGATAAGAATTCACTAAGTTTGTCTAACCTTTCTGGAGCCCCTGTCTGAAAAGCCAAGTCTTGAAAGCAGCTGGAATCTTCCTGCTTAAAGAGCACTACGCCTTTCCTTCTACAATTAGTATGGCTGAGTTCTGCATAGAAAAACACTTCCAAATTTCCTCACTGGTCTCATTAGGTTTTTCTCTCAGACTGTGTAATCCCATGGTTACATGATGTTGATGAAACATGACACCGTATGTCAGTGGAGTTTCTGACATCTTATTTTGTAGCAGTTTGTGTGCTTCAACTGAAGGAGACTTTACTAAAAGAAGGAAATCTGATAATTGCTATTGAAGTTTGGTAACAGGTAACTGGCAGCCTGGAAGTTTCAACAAGTGCCACTGTGTACAAAATGCTTGACAATCTGCCAGTGTACTCAATAGATATCTCCGCCAGTCCATTCAGTAGGTATCTGCATTTAGCAATATTTCAGGAGGATGCTTGACTTCTTGACAAAAGGCCCTCCAGGATCAGCCTTGTGTGTGAGCACATTGATCAAATCCTTGAGCCAGTTATGATACACTCTTGGCATTTCATCAGCTGAGGCTCAAAGTCCTGTTGGCTTTTTTGGGCACCTCCCAGTAGTGACTGCCATTTGATCACAAATGGCAGAAGTATGTAGGACGCTATCGCAGATGCTATGCTACAGTCTCTGCTCTAAAATGGGGAATGTCTCCACACAGCTTGAAATTTCAAAACTAAAGATGGTACCCTTTAGTTAAGAAGCTACATGGTAGATTCAGATTAGACATAAGGAAGAAGTTCTTCCCTGTGAGGGTAGTGAGACACTTGTCACAGGTTGCCCAAAGAAGCTGTGGCTGCCCCATCTCTGCCAGTGTTCAAGGCCAGGTTGGACTGGGCTTGAAGCAACGTGGTCTAGTGGAAGGTGTCAATGCCTGTGGAAGAGGATTGGAACCAGATGAGATTTAAGGTCCCTTCCAACTCAAACCAGTCTGTGATTCTATGATATCTTCTATGACAATACTAAAGAGTCAATATTTAGCCCTTGTGGGTGTGAATTATCTTAAGTGTGGCCATGCAAGCTTATTTTTCTAAGGTCATTCAAATAGGTGGCAATTAAAATCTCATCTTTAAATTTATCTAAACTTACTAAAAAAAATAAAAAAAAATCTACAAGGAAATAATATCCTGATTTAGAACACTCAAAATGAAATGTAGAAGTCTGAGCTGTGATTTTCAGAAATGTTAAATGTGTGTGATTTTCAAATGAAATCAAGAGGAACAGGAGGGTGTTGTTTAGCCACAGTTTCACACCTTCATCTCTAGTGAATGCTCACTTTACTGATCTAGTCTATACTGGTCTTGAAAGACAGCAGCTGCGCTCTGATGGCTCTATGGAGCAGAAACTGTTATATGTTTTAGTTTTCACCCTGCACTGACCAGAGGAACCAAGCTTACCTTGTTGTACTGAGCCGTAATGGCCCAAGAGCATACTGCAAGTGAGCTGTGCTGCCATAAATGCCTGTCTGAGAACCTTTTTGACAAGACAGGGCAAAGGCTCAGTGTGTACATCTGAGTTAGTTACTCCATTTCAGGTGAGGCAAGGGTGATCATCTACTGCATCCATTTACAACAAGTGGATCCCAACTCCTTTTATGGATACTACATGTAACACTCATTAAGGCAGAATTCAACCAACCTGCTTTAGGTGCCTACTGCAGATAAGATGAATCATGTCCCAGAAGTGCTATTTCTTTCCAACGCCTTTTTTGGGAGTCTAGAGGACTAGATACAATGTAGGCAACTATATTGTTGATGTCTAAAGTTAGGCAGGATTAGTGCATCCCAATGGAACGTAAGATATGATATTGTGAGTCTGAGCCACACTGCCCTTGGCCACGACTGTTGGATAAAAATAACAATATACAAGTGCAGTGGTCAAAGGCAATGCATACGGACCCAGTCTCAGCTCAGCTATTAAAATAACTATACAACCTGCGGAACAAGCTGACTCCTTCCACGCATCTCAAAATGCAGCCAGGAACCCCGAAGGCTTCATTATCAAATTAGCCAAAGCTTTGACATCTCAAGATGCTCCTGAGAAGGGCTGTCTGTTGGCCACCAGGCTGTTAATCCACAAAAATTTGGTGAATAACTGGCTTGGCATTTTAGTATGTTTTATTAACTGCTCACGTGTCACTATTAGTTTAACAATACCAATTAGCAATGGATAAAAGTGCTGTAGTCAAATTTGGAATTTGTCCTACAGCTTCTGCCCTGATCCTGTCTTAAACACTGCCTCAAGAAGACTGTGAAAAGCCATTCCCTTAATTTTTTACGAAGTGTGGGTTCTCGTTTCTCAGAAAGTTAATCCTATTCCCTTCAGATTATCTCAGAGAGAAGCAGGACAGTGTTTATTAGGCAAGAGATGTTAATACCTCCACAAAAACTGACCACTTGCTATTATGGATGATGTTGTATTTACAAATCTAGTAAGAAAGGTAAACAAAGGCAGTGAAAGCATCCATTTCACAAGGTTTCATTCATAAGGATGAAAATCACAGTTAAAGAAGAGCTCTAGTTTTGATATAAGATTTGTTGTTTTTTTTTTTTGTTTGTTTTCTTTTTTTTTTGTTGTTGTTGTTGTTTGGTTTTGGTTTTGGTTGTTTTTTTTTTTTTTTTTTTTTTCCTGGAGCCAGTGTGTGACATAAGTTCATCTTTATCTTCATTTCCCCACAAATATCTTTTTGTCCTGTCGGTATTAATTGTTTTTTTTTATTGCTGAGGTGAGTAGCTCGAGAGAGGACGCCTTCAACACCTGAACGGGGGGAAGCTCAGCGTCCAGGAGCCTCAACTCAGAGCGGCGAGAGCCACCGAGGGAGCCTCAAGTCCTCGACGGGACCTGCCCAGGAGCCGGCAGCTCCGCTGAGGCGAGCAGGGACTCACAGGGGGCGGAGCCAGGAGGAGCGGCACCAGCCCTGAGGGGGTAAAAACCTGCCCAGGGAGCGCAAGCGGCCAGGAGTAGGGGGGCTGCAGGGGGCGAGAGCGAGGGCGAGGGGTACTTGCCCTATGACCGAGGCCCGATCTGGGAGCTCTGCTCTGGCTGCCCCGGCGGTGGCAGCGTAGGCACCCAGGCAGGGCCGATGAGAGGGGAGGCTGCAGTGCAGAGCTCGGGGTGTAGAGAGTGCCTGCACCGCTCTGGTGAGGGGAGAGTGCACAATGGGCAGGGCTGCACTCGGTGCTCCCTGGTGGAGGTGCTCCTGCAGCAGGGGCTGAGCTGCGGGACGCTGTCAATAGGCTGCGAGATGTCAGGGAAGCTGAGGGGAAGCAGGACTGCTTGCTCCAGGCCCAAACTGTGCAGGGGCCTCAAGTGTCCACTGTAGCTCATGGAGGAAAGAAGGAGGCCGTTAACCCAGGAAGCTTCGAAATAGTAACAAAAAAAAACACCAAGAAAAGGAGGAAGAAGACAATTAAAAACAAGGGGCTTCCTCCTAAATCTGATGTCTCCATCCAGAATGGGTTTGCAGTTCTGCAGGGAGCTAACGAGGAATCACGCACCTTGCAACATGAACAACTGACTGATGAACAGGTAAAGAAGATCTCTACTGGTGCTGCCAGGAAAAAGTGGCTGGTCATAGTAGTAGGGAAATCTGAAGGGCACAGAGACACCCATCTGTCGGCCTGACCCAGTCTCAAGGGAGGTATGCTGCTTACCAGGGGCTTGGATCAGGGATGTTGCAGAGAGGTTGCATGCTCTAGTAAGTCCCACTGACTATTGCCCACTTCTAGTTGGCCATGTGGGCGCTAGTAATATAGACAGCAGTAGACTGGAGAACATTAAAAAGGACTACAGAGCCCTGGGAGAGGTGGTTAGGGGCTCTGGAGCTCAGGTAGTCTTTTCATCAATTCTTGAGGAGAAAGGGGAGGACTTTAAAAAGGCTAGGAGGATTTGCCAGATTAATAAATGGTTAGAACAGTGGTGCCATAGTCAGGGGTTTGGGTATTTAGAACATGGGACTCAATTTGGGAGGCGAGGTCTACTGGAGGCTGGTGCAGCTGGTTTCTGCAGTTTTGGTAGGAGGCTTGCCAGACTAGTCAAGAAAGCCTTAAACTAGATACGTTGGGGGAGGGCGTCATCATTCCATCCCTGCACTCCCAGTCAGTTGCCAGCACCTATAATAAATGTTCGGAGCAATGCAGAGATATTCCAGCTGCTCCAGCCAATGAGACTGCTTCATTTGGAGCTCGGCTCAGATGCCTTTATACAAATGCCTGTAGTATGGGGAACAAACAAGAGGAATTAGAGATGTGTGCATGTCTACACGGATATGATATATTAATCACCTGGGTGCCATGCTTGGCCTCCTGCTCAACAATAGGGAAGGGCTGGTTGGAAATGTGACTCTCCAGGGCAGCCTTGGTTGTAGTGATCATGAGATGGTTGAGTTTGAGATCCTCAGGACAGTGAGAAGAGTGTGCAGCAAGCTCAGTGCCCTGCACTTCGAGAGAGCAGACTTTGGCCTCTTCAGGAACCTGCTTAGGAAGGTTCCATGGGATATAGCCCTAGAGGGCAGGGGGGCCCAAGACTGTTGATTGATATTCAAGGATCACCTGCTACAAGCTCAGGAGTGTTGCCACCCAACTAGAAGAAAGTGCAGCAGGAGGGCCAGGAGACCTCCTTGGATGGATAAGGAGCTGCTGAGGAAACTTCAGAGGAAAAAAGAGGCTTATAATAAGTGGAAGCAAGGACAGGCGGCCTGGGTAGAATACAGGGATGTTGTCTGGGAAACTATGGACCAGGTTAGGAAAGCTAAGGCCCAGTTAGAATTAAACTTGGCTAGGGATGTGAAAGATAACAGGAAGGGATTTTACAGGTACACTGTGAATAAAAGACAGACTAGGGGTAACTTGGGCCCTCTCCGGAAGCTATCTGGAGAACTGGCTACCCTGGATTTGGAAAAGGCTGAGGTTCTTAATGATTCCTTTGCCTCAGTCTCCACTGGCAAATGCTTTAAACACACCACCCAGGTCTTGGAAGGCAGACACAGGGACAGTGAGAATCAAGACCTTAGGCCCACTGTAGGAGAGGATCTGGTTTGAGAGCGTCTTAAGAACCTTAACATGCACAAGCCCATGGGACCTGATGAAATCCATCCGTGGGTCCTGAAGGAGCTGGCGAATGAAGTTGCTAAGCCACTGGCCATCGTATTTGAAAAATCATGACAGTCAGTGTAGTTCCCAACGACTGGAAAAATGGAAATATAATCCCCATTTTCAAGAAGGGGAAAATGGATGACCCAGGGAACTACACACCAGTCAGTCTCATCTCTGTGCTTGGCAAAATCTTGGAGCAGATTCTCCTGGAAGGCATGCTAAGGCACATGAAAAACAACAAGGTGTTTGGTGACAGCCAGCATGGCTTCACTAAGGGGAAATTCTGCCTGACCAATTTGGTGGCTGTCTATGATGGGACTATGGAACTGATGGACAGAGGTAGAGCAGTTGGCATCATCTACCTGGACTTGTGCAAAGCATTCGGTGCTGTCCCTCATGACATCCTTGTCTCTGAATTCGAGAAACATCAATTTGATGGATGGACCACTCAGTGGATAAAGAACTAGCTGGATTGCCACACACAGAGAGTTGTGGTCAATGGCTCACTGTCTAGCTAGAGATCAGTAACGAGTGTTGTCCCTCAGGGATTGGTGTTGGGACCGGTCTTGTTCAACATCTTTGTTGGTGACATGGACACTGGGATTGAGTACGCCCTCAGTAAGTTTGCTGATGACACCAAGCTGTGTGGTTCATTTGATATGCTGGCGGGAACAGATGCTATCCAGAGGGACCTTGACACTCTTGTGAGGTGGGTAGAGGTCAACCTTATGAAGTTTAACCATGCCAAGTGCAAGGTCCTACACCTGGGTCGGAGCAATCCCAGGCACAGCTACAAGTTGGGCAGAGAAAAGATACAGAGCAGCCTTGTGGAGAACGACTTGGGGATGTTAGTCAATGAGAAACTTAACATGAGCCAGTAGTGTGCGCTCGCAGCCCAGAAAGCCAATCGTATCCTGGGCTGCATCAAAAGGAGTGTGACCAGCAGGTCGAAGGAGGTGATCCTGCCCCCCCTACTCTGCTCTCGTGAGACCTCACTTGGAATACTGTGAACAGTTCTGGTGTCCTCAACATAAAAAAGACATGGAACTGTTGGAACAAGTCCAGAGGAGGGCCATGAGGATAAGGGGCTGGAGCACCTCCCATATGAAGATAGGCTGAAAAAGTTGGGGCTGTTCAGCCCGGAGAAGAGAAGGCTGCATGGAGACCTCATAGCTGCCTTTCAGTATGTGAAGGGGGCCTATAAGGATGCTGGGGAGAGACTCTTCATTAGGGACTGTAGTGACAGGACAAGGGGTAACAGTTTCAAACTTCAACAGGGGAAGTTTAGATTGTATATAAGGAGGAAGTTCTTTACTGTGAGGGTGATGAGGCACTGGAATGGGTTTCCCAGGGAGCTTGTGAATGCTCCGTCATTGGCAGTGTTCAGGGCCTGGTTGGACGTAGCTTTAGGTGGCATGTTTTAGTCTGAGGTGTCCCTGCCCATGGCAGGGGGGTAGGAGCTGGATTATCTTAAGGTCCTTTCCAACCCTAACTATTCCATGATTCTGTGATTCTATGATTCTGTTCTATTGCAATCAGGTGCCACCATTTCAAAGTGTATCTGTGAAGAAAACTTTTGTTAATAATAAAAGGCAACGATAGGAGTGTAAAGTGAGGAGATTTTCAAAAAGGTATCAAGAAGTTAGTGATGTAATTGTAGTCTTAAACCTAAAAAGGGAGTACAACCTCCACTGGTAATGTGATGTTTCTTCTGTTGCTGAAATTCCTTTTCATGAGTGTAATAAATTTATCTGGTTTCAGCCAAGGACTGAGGAATTGCATGCTCTATTTACCCCAGAAGGTCTCTTTTTGGGGACATTTAGGAAAGACTGCAGTACTTTTAACCTCAGTCTTGCCTTACTTTAATGTAATTTTGCTGCATAGTTTTTTATGAGGAGCTTGTCCTAAAAGGGTGAAAGCTTTTCACTTCTCTCTGTCACTAAGATAGAATGGATCTGACATAAAATGTCCCCAGATAAATGTCTGCAGGTCCCTGGGGAAAGAAGATCACCACATTCAGACTACTCCTGAATGGGAAGCTGGGAGAAAGGGGACCAGGAACAGATGTTGATGCTGTTTGGCTTCATGTTCTCTGGGCTTCAGTAGAGCTGTCTGAAAACAGTGTCTGGCTGAAGCATCATCTTCAGGGGATTTTTCTGTTTTGTTGACAAAAAGTGACGAGCTTTGTTTTGCTTATAGCTCTGCTACTTTTATTTTGTGTTTTCTGCTTTTCCAGCCAAACTGAAGAATTAATTCTTTGTCCAGCCCAAGTGTTATCCACAGAGTGGAGGAAAGGAAGATAAATGAAAAGGCAGTAAAAGAGAGAGTACTCCTAAACGTTCATGGAGAGTCTCATGATGTGTCCATGTTGATGAATGCAGACAGACTGAAGCTGCCTTTCATGAGCAGCCCCAGACCTGAAATATGGCTTCATTTAGAAAAGGGTAGGCTGTAGGGGCAGGAGCCTGTTTGAGTATGGGGGCCATTCAGTCAAATTAGGCCATAGCTAAGCTTGAGCAACCAAACATAATTTTAAGGCATCTGAAATTCCAGTTAAATTGGGAGACTTCATTAGGGCCTTATTTGGGCTCTTGACCCTCATTGGCTTACATGGTTGTAGTGACCCTTTTCTGTGTATCTTAAGGACACAATGTACCTTTGGGTATTTCTTTGTGTTCTGGTTGCAGACAGGAGCAATGATTCTAAAATCATGGTGTAGTCACATACATTCCTATCCTCTGAGGTTTTCCTTAAAATCTGTGGAGATAGATTTGGGGGAAAAATGAAGTGACATTTCAGTGAGGAGCAGCAATTTAAAGCTCCTTATTTTACTGCATCTTGAGCATCATCTTCACGTAAAACAGATACCAGGTAAATTTTAACCAAACTTCACTCTTGAGTACTGTCTTTTTGAATACAGTTAATAAATATAACAGTTGAAATCAGAGACTTGACGCTTGAGACACTCTTCATTTGATACTGCCTTCCTTCTACGGATGTTTGTCTTATTGGAGAGAACAGGGCTAACAGTCTTGTTAGGAGCTTGATTAACAATCCATTTTAATGCATGGCCAAGCTGCCATGTAGCATGGCAATCATTTGATGCCTCTGTACTTACTACATAACCCTAGGAGTAAAACCACTGCTGACTGAAGAGAGCATCTAAAACAGAAATAACCTTGAGCTGGAGAAGCTGAGGCAGTGGCATGGGATATAAAATTTGCTAATGGATCTCCCCCAAAGTAGTTGCCATCAGCTATGATGCAGGTTTGAAACATACTGACTTAGAATCTGAACTGTGGCAAGGCTTAAAACCTGTGGTGGAGCTGGAAAATCAGCCTGAATGCCATTTATTAAAGGTTTAGATTGCTTTGATTCTCCTTCTATTTATTTATTTATTTTGCCCTTTCCAGGACCCTTGTCAGAATGTCCAAAGCTCATTGTCTCACCCCAGGAAAATAACTCTCAAGACTAAAATACCGGAATAATGGTTGAAACCCTCAATGTGCTCCAGGAGCTGTAGTTTCCTCTTCAGTTCTCATGCACCACTGAGAATTAAGCTCTCTAAGATTTTGTTTATTTGTTAAACACAGGATGGACAATTATATTCTTCTCTAGAGATGCTTTTACTTAGAGTTGCAGATTGTGGAGAGATACCGTACTTCAAACCACCTGAGAAAGCTTATTGTCCCTATCTCCCAGCAATAAATGAATTCCACAAATTGCAATTAATAATGCAACTGGGGAGTCTAGTTAAAAAAGTGCCAGTCCTCCAAATATGTTGGCTTTTACTTTAAGAAAGGGCAGAGGTGTTCCATATTTTTGCAGTCCTTGTATGCCTCCTTGTGCCAAGAAAGGTCCACTGAAGCTGAGGATTCATTGACTATAACACAGCTGTAATGGCTTAGCATAGCAAACTATCATATATTTTGTAAGAGTTCTACTCAGTATCCAGTAAATCAGGCCCAAGAGACAGGGCTAGTGTTAGACACCAACAGCTAACACAGATTTAAATTGTGCCTGCAATGGGTACAAATTTATATTTGAAGTTGTGTTGCTAACTTGCCA
Source organism: Pezoporus occidentalis (assembly GCF_034315485.1). Taxonomy (NCBI): domain Eukaryota; kingdom Metazoa; phylum Chordata; class Aves; order Psittaciformes; family Psittacidae; genus Pezoporus; species Pezoporus occidentalis. The sequence goes on along the minus strand of NW_026913488.1, from coordinate 2,726,556 downwards.
TATGCTCCTTATCTTTGCAGGGTTCAGAGTTGGGTGGGTTGTAAGACATTAGGGCAATTCTCTGTTCCACAGTTTAAAATGAGTTTACTGTGGGGAAGGGAGTCTAAAGACAGGCTGCCTTTCAATCCTCATTTCACGTTGCCTGTTGCAGCTTGGGCTGTCCTAATTATGTGACAAAGAAAACCCCATGTGACTCTCCAAATCCTTACTAAATTGGCAGCATCTCAGTCCTGTAGCTCTTGTGGTCCAGAACAAAAATGTATTTTCAAACCATCAGAAAGATGTCATCAGTTCAACCACGCCTGCCTGAGTTTGCTGAAAGTCTGAAATGGTAGCTTTATGCTGCACTCTCTGGCATTCATTGCAATAAATGCCATGAGATTTGCACTGAAAAGTCAAAAATCGATGGTGAGAAGACAGATAATATTGTACTAGAATATCTAAAAACTATGAAGTTTTCTCCTGGTTTTAATGGTGATTGTAGTTTCAGAGTCCAGACGGAAAAAAACTGGCTATGAGAGGAAAGCTCATGTAAAGAAATCCGATTGCACAGGAAAAACTGCATCTATTTTCCCAGCTAATCTATTTCTGCAGGATACAAGGAGTGACAGGTGGTGTAAAAAAAAAGTTGAAATCCACTAATGCACATGTGTATGCGTGTGTACTATCAGTGCTGAAAAATACTTACCCCCAAGAGCCTAAATTAATTTACAAAGAATGAAGACATCCAAACAGATCCATATGTATCCAACTCAGATCACTGTTTTCCACTCAAAATAATGATAATTAACAACACTTTTTTTTTTTTTTCTGGAAGTATAAAGCTCTAAACTTCCTCCTGCCTTTCCTCCGATTTTGCCTCATATCACAAAATTCAAAACAAACACACTCAAAGGCAGAGGGCTACTTGTTACACACAGGGTCTACCCATCCAAGCTGCGCAAGCAAACTCTTTACCAGAATGCTTTTCTTTCCTTTTTTTGAGCTGTTGTGACTAGGCAGAAATGTCAACTTGGATTTGGAAAATACTTCACCTGCTCCAGTTTATAAGCCTTTGTATGTCATGTACCATTTTTATAACAGAATTCACTCCTGGGGAGTTGCGGGCCATATTGCCATGGCGGGGCTGCTCCGTCGCTGCAGGTGAAGACCTGACTCCTTCCAACAGCTGCTTCCATTATATATTCAAATAACACAGCAGCTTTTTCTTTGCTTTGTTTGCACATTTTTGGTATTAAACTATAAAAAAACCCCACCCAGCTGTGTTTGTCTTTCCTTCTTTTTTTTTTTAATTTATCCTTTTTTTTTCCAGTTTTCTCCTCCAAAGTATTTGCCACCTCTTCTTTTTCTTTTTTTTTTTTTTTTTTTCCAGTGCATATATCCTTCTGCTTAATTTATGTGTATATGGTAGTTCTGCTTTCTCTTGACCTTTTTTTTCCCCACCTATCCTCTCCTGGCTTTTCTTCTGCCCTTTCCTTGTCTTCATCCCTGTTTCTGCTCATCACTAGGCCTATCAACACCACTGATATGACAGATGCTCTCTGGAAAAAGGCATAGAAGACTAGAGGAGCAGTTATGGGTCTGGGAGAATGTGGCTACATGGCAAGTATCACATTGTAAACTTGCTGTCAGAAATACTTCCCACCTACAGGATTCTGCTCCTCCTTGCAAAAGGATGCTCACTACTAGCTGACTTACAATATGGATGTACAGTGTTTGCTGCAGGGAGCAAAGCTCCCCAGAAGCCCTATAAGTGGTCCCATGAACAGGTACATGTGGCCAATCCAAGGCTTGCTTCATTAGTTTAGTGTTCTAAAGGGACAATTTGGTGCTGACCATGCCTGGAGGTGCAGCGCAGAGGTCCATGGAGAGGTTTTTGGTTCTGGGAGGAAAAAAGCATCACGGAATTAGAATGAAGGGGTAAGGAGGATGGTGTGCTGAGCCTCCATCACAGCATTTCGTCTGCTTCCTTTTGCAATATACCTGGCTGTGATTAAATGAGAAGGGCAGGAAAAACATGCTTCAGACATGGGCCACTCATGGGCTAAGCTCAGAAGCTCAGCTTTCTTTTATTTATTGTTTTGTGTGTGTGTGTGCAGAGCTGGAATCATTGCCACAGGCTGGGTGAAGCCATCTTATAGAGAGTATCCAGCTTGGGTTGAGACTGTAGTTTGTCTTTCTTTTGCAGTCCACTTTCATTTTGTTCCTCAACTGAAGCATTTTCTAAGGGAAAGCTGAGTTAGGGGTCCTCAGCTGCCTATAAATCTTGACAGCTGGGCTAGAAGGAAGGTGAGGGGACAAAGTACTTTTGATGTTTTCTTTGAAGTGCATCGCAAGTGGCTAAATTTCAACAAATTGTCCCTTTCTTCATTCAATGGCCACTGTTCCCAGTAGATGCATGAAAGTCTTTTGCAACTGCACTGTGCAACACTTCCCATGGTACAGGATCTATGGAATAGCATAGAGCCTTCAGAGGAGGCAAAAATATCTTCTTGCAAAGGGCACAAGGGTGGGACTAGGATGCCTATTGCTCCATATAGGATAGGCAAATTTTGTTTTCTGTTTCTGATTTCAGGATCCTGGGTGGGCTGAAAGTCTAATGAAGGTGGTACTTATGAGACCTGTATGTTTCCATTTCTGTGTTTTAGTTATCTTTTCTAAGTAACAAAGGACTTGCATACACTAGAAAAATACAAACTACAGATAGGAGACCTGTCTGAGGGATCAGCAAAGGTTTTCTCTAGCTGTTGGTAGCAAAGTGGCTGCTTCCTCATACCCAAAGGGTGTGCTTTGAACCATACAAGTACTGTAAAAAATAAACAGGGAGTTCTCATGGGTTCAAAAAGTATGTCTGCGTTATGGTCAAAGGTGGGATGGCTTCTTTGGTAATAATGGGATTGGCTTGACCTTGTAAACGATGGTACCACCACAGTCTGGTTGAATCCACACCAACCAACTGCATAGGGGTTCACCAGCATTTTGAGCAAAGGCTGAGCTCACTGTTTGCTTTGCTCCTGCTACTCAAATGAGCTAAATTGAAGCAGTGGGTGCATTTACATGAGCTGCAATTACAGCTCATTTGCAGTGTAGTCATGCAAAGAGTCACCTGCCTCGTTCAAGGCTTCATCTTCTGAGATGCGCCAGTTACAATAATGGGAAGCAGACATAAACTCACTGGGCCGTACCAACTTTGGGCATCACCGAAATAGCACACCACTGAGTCTAAACTGACAAGTTCTAAACATTACTCTTGTCCAATGTCAAGTCCCTCTACTGAGCAGTGAGAACAAGGATTTCAGCGCAGAGACAGGGAAATACTCTAGGAGAGAACTGGGGTATTTTTACTGTAGAAAGAGGAAAGCATATGACTGAGAGCATTAACTGTCTCAAAAGGTTGTAGTTTAAGGTACCCCAATCATAGTTTAAGGTATCCTAATATTTTCAAAATTTCCATGTAATAAATTTGAAGCAGAGTGAAGTTAGCATGAAAAAAGCAATACTGATTCTAGTTTAGAGCCTGACATTGCACAGGCAGTAGCCTGCAGCATGACATAAATGGCAAAAAAACGTAAAAAATAAATAGATGAGTAATTTATGACTCAGGTGGCTAATAAAGGGTGACAAAACCTTCTTTCTTTTTAACAACATATCAGATTGACAGCAACCAAATCCTAGTATTTGAGATAACTAGCACTGTGGGTAGGGGTGGTAGTGAGCTTTATCCACCATGGTGTATCACTGAGTGTGTGCGTAGAGATTTTCAATAGCCAACACTATCACCCTGACACCTTGCCCATGTGACAAATGATCCACAGATTCATAACACTGATTTATGGAGCTAAGTGCAAGAATCATGGGGTGAAATGCATGGTCTCCACTGTGCAGTTAGTCAGACTTAGGGGATCCTATTGCTCTCTTCCAACCATAAACTCTAAGGATCATAGCAAAGCGATGAACACTTCCTGCCTAAAACCAGTCTAGAAACAGGAAAAAGGCAGCTATGGAGCAGAATGAAATCTGGGAAGCTGTGTGGGAACTCAACTTATCTCCTTTTAAAATGCTATTGCACAATGAAGGTAGAGTACAGCAAGCCCAGGAGCATAAGGATTTACAGCCCAGGAGCTCCTGTGTGCTGCTCTAGTACAGATGGTTGGTGCACACCCGATGGGCTGTAGCTACCTCTGCTGTCACAGAGCAGAAAGGCCAGAGCTTAGGAAATGTTGGAGGTGCTTCAAGTGTGATTTTTAAGTGACCAAATCCAAAATCATGGCGCTCATTCAGCTGTTATTTAGCTCCACAGGCAGTTACATTTCAAGGGCACCTCAGGTTTTTATGCTTAATTTTTCCAGATGCCTGAAGTTTTTTCTCACTCCCAATAAATCTCCAGAAATCAACAATGACTTGTTTTTTTCCCCTGAGAACCATGAGCCAATGGGTTTTCTCAGATTACCTTCAGAGCTGAGGGTTTTGACTTTTGCCATTCTTTAAAACACCAGAAAGGAGACCCCCTCACCCATAATAGCAGCACTTCTGCACAGAGGGAATATCCACACCCAACCCTTTTCCTCCGTGAAGGAAATGAGTCCTCCATGAGTCAAATCCCTGTTTCTGGCCTCTCTGGAAGATGCTTTAACCACTGGTCTGTAAAGTAGTGTAGGAAAGAATTCAAGAATCATGGCCAGAAGGAGCAAGGTTGATTCAGCCCGCTTCTAGCAGTATATGAGAGGAGCTGGATCTGCTCTCAGGAGTAGAAAAAAATCAGAGTTTTACAAGAAAAACACTGAGAATGGTCAAGCAGAAGTGGAAGATTTAGGCAGATACTGTGTTACTGTACATACAAACAGTGTAGTGGCTCTTGGAAGGCAATAGGTTAGTGTTGGATCTCATCTTTATTCAAATGACAGTAAGTGGTCTTTTGTCTTCTAAAACAGAGCTTCTCTTTTTAAACCCATAGGAAAATACAGAAAGACACCAAATCAAAGACACTATTTAAATTAAGGATCATTAAAATGCAATATTTGCTATTTGAGTATGTCTCTGACAGTAAGCTGGTATTTATTTTGTCTGCTCAAGATACAGTATTTTTTTTCCTGATGAAGTCCCAAGATGACCTTCTTTTTCAAATTACCATCTATTTGTACAATAAACCAAATCCCTATGTAAGCACTGAGCACTTCTCAAAATTCTTTTATGCTTGGTCAGTGTTTTCATTAACCTCACCCCAACCCTGATCAGATCCCAGAAATTCCCCCCAGAACTAGATGGGAATTTTTGCTTTAATATTCACAGGTTTTCAATCAAAAAGGTGTTTCTGGGTGAGCTGAAGAATTACGAGAGTGGAGTTTCTTATGGATTTGAGTTGTTTTCTTTCCACCCCATCGGACTGATCTCAGCTTTCTGAGCTGTTTCTGTGCTGCCAAGAGTATGCAAACCCTGTGCACATCCCCAGTTCCTGTCCTTGTGGACACTCTGATCTCTCTGAGTCCCAATTAGCAAGCAGCAGCACTTGTGGCTCCTAGAAACACATATGTTGGTTATTGACCAGTAGTTTCACACATAAAGGCCAGCTGGCAGCTAAAACTGAACAGAAAAGCTTCTGATTTTCATGGAAAACACTTGAATTTTATGTCTGGGACCTCTACTCTTCTGTCAAAGTTGATCATTGGATTTACAAGTTACTGAAAGAGACTGACAGATGGCTGCACAGGCACAAAACATGATCACACAAGCCCTGTTTTCTTAGGCTAAAGACTATGATTAACTTTTGAAAAAACAAATTTCAATGTACCTGGATTAGTCTTATCTCTAGCAGTGATTTATAAGCAACTTACAGAATAAATGCAGCATGAATTATGTACTGGTGATGCACACCAAGAAACTTTTCCAACATTATAAACTTCTAAACTTCTGTTTTTGATAGCATCCTCCTCCACACAGCAGCAAATTCAAGTCAGCTAAAGAGATAAGCAGCTTATCTATTTTTGCTTTTCTTTCCTTCTTCTGCAGCTACTTCATCAATTGGAAAGTTCATGGAAAAAGGACATTCCTAGGAGAGATTGACTAAGTGAGTGAAGGAAAGAGCAAAATGCAAACACAGCTGATCCTCAGTGAACAGACAGTTCCTCAAAATACTGTAACAAATAGATACCTGTACTTCTAGCTTTGTTTCTTGGGATTCTTCTTTCTTATGCGTCACATGCTAATTATCTTACCAGCCAGCCTGCAACATTTGATTCACATTTTCCCTGCTTCTTCCTTGTAAATTTACATCAGAGAAGAGATAGGATGAAATTATTAATGAAAATGTATCCACAGGTGCCTTCCCAAAGGAAGAGAGCAGAACTAGCATATAGAACAGATCCCACTTTCAGGTTTCCTTTTAAAACATTTACATTTAGCTCCGAACCCCACTAATTTGCATAGGCAAGAGAATAAAAGCAGTAACAAACATCTCAGCTGGTTCTGAATTTCCGCCACAGACAAAATTATGTACTGGCTGTTCCTTTCTGGATGTGTTTATCCCAGGAAGCAGACAGCACAGTGTTCAGTTGCCACTCTTGGATCTTTGTAGTGGCAACCCATGTTGAATCAGACAAAAAGAGGACTCCCCAGTGAGCTGGGGCACTGTAGGTGGGGTTTCTCTGAGCAAAAATGTCTAGAGCTGAGCTATGGCAGAGAAGGAGGGACTTCTTTAGAAGGAAAGGCCTGAAATGAGATCAAATGTGGCCTAACAAGAGCTGCTCAGCTTAGCTGATATTTGCTCTTATGAATCACCATCAAGAGGAACTATGGAGGAGACATCAGCAATGTCATAAGTGGTTGTCGTGGTTTAAACCAATCAGGCAACTTGTTCACTCACTCCCAGTGAGTGGTGCCGGGCTGACAACAATCGAGGCCCCCCCCCCCAGGCTCTCCCCTTCCCCGCTCCCAGAGGAACGGGGAGGAGGATCGAAAGAGTGCAACTCCTACGGGTTGAGACAAGAACAGTCCAGCAAACAATGTACAACACAAATCACCACCGCTACTACCAACTACAACAATGATAAGGGAAAATAACAAGGGAAGAGAATACGATACCACCGGCCAAGAAACGAGTCCCACCTGGAAGCCCATGTCCTTCCGGGTAACTCCCAGTTACCCCCCACCCTGGGCATGACGTGCTGTGGTATGGAATACCTCCCTGGCTAGCCCGGGTCAGGCGCCCCATCTCTGCTTCCTCACAGCTTCCCCTCCTCCCTGGCAGAGCATGAGCCTCACAAAGTCCTTGGTCAGGGCAAACATCACTCAGCAACAACCGAAAACATTGGCTTCACCACACACTGTTCCCAGGCTGGAAGACAAAACACAGCACTGCACCAGCCACCACAAAGGAAAAACATGACTGCTACTGCTGAACCCAGGACAGTGGTTGAGTGGGAAGGAAGGAGAAAGGATGAGCTTTTTCTCTCATGGTGCATATGTACATGCCTGTCTTACACTGCAGCTAGAGTATGTGAGTCTTAGTTGCTCAGTAAATGATAGACATCACACAGCAGTAAATCTGGATGTGAGTTGAGGAGGGTGCGCAAGATGAGCTCAAAGCAGATGTGCTGCTTCAGGAAAAAGTGCATATTTTTCCACAGTCAGTTAGGAGGTACCTTTTCACCAGGCAGTGACAACATGCAGGACAATATCTAGGCTGATTTGTACAACTTCAGTAAACATAGCAACAAAGGTAAGTAGCAGTTAAATGCTTGCTGCATCTTGTGTTGCTGCCCCAGAGCCAGAGCAGGATTACAGGGGTTGTCTCCTGAGAGTGCAGCAGAGGAGAATCTTTCTGACCAAAAGATTGACTTTAGTCTGCCACATTTTGCTACTTAGAACTCTCCAAAACCTTGTATTGAAAAAAGTTTTATTAAAGACGAAAATTCACCAAACTGCTCCCTCAGCAAAGAATCAAGCAAATTAAAACACCTTTGATTGAGAAACCGAAAACTCCAACTGCAAATTCAACTGCAATTTTTTTTTTTTTCCTCCTGATTTTCAATTGTGGGACAGCAAGGAATCCTTGGCTTTTAGGTTTTTTCTGCTCAAAAAATATCTTATCAACTCTTTGCTTACAATATATGGCTTCAAAACAAACCAATTCTAATGCAATTTGTATGAGTCCTATATCACTCAAATCCTCCTGACAATTCAATGAACTTTGTCCTGCGTTTCACCAGAATACTTATGAACCGCATTGGGCACAGCAGAGCTGTTAATGAAACTGGAACAGTATAATTACAACATGCTCATCCTTGAAGATGCAGGCAGATGGGAAGTGTACTCCACTTGTGTCATTGAAATACCACTGCAAATTACCTCTGTGCTAACTACATTTAAATAGGAAATAAAGAGTGAAAAAAAATCTTCTTCTGTAATGACAAGACAAGAATATCTGTAAGAAGGAAATAGAGATGACATACTTTTTGTCTGTGACATACATTTTTTACATGACTTAGGGGCTTTGCTTCCTGAGAGTTTACATCGTCAACTGTCAGGGCCCTTCCATGCATGATTTATGTATGCATAATAAAGACACTGTGGTCGAGGAATGATTTGTGATTTCCCACAGCTTTGAAAGTAACAGTAATAAAATATATAGCATATGAATAATATACAGTTTAGTTAAAAAAAAAATCAAGTTTTGAAAAATAGGAGACATATTTGTTTCCCATTGCTTCATCTGCTTTTTTTTTTTTTTTTTTATTATTTAAGGCAAATTGAATGCCATCTGTTAGGAGAGACAGGCCAAAGACTTCCAACCCAGGGGCCAGGCTATGCACAGAACACTCTACGTGCCCCTTTCTCCCACTGCAGATCCCAGGTGATGGTGCAATTATGAAAACAAACCCAGAGCAAGATTTAGAAGAGGACAGACTGTGACGGTCTTGGAGCATACATTTAAATAAGCACTTCCTAAAATGTTACGAGACTTCCCATACCACTTGTGCAGCAACGATCATGTACTAGCAAAACTGACTACTAGTATTATTTTGCAGGGATATCAAGAGGCCATCAGCAGAGATTGCTGCAGGCAATGATGAACACCATGCAATGATGAATAGTGCTGTGATGGCTCTCAAGCTATCAGTGAGTCCTGTTGAAATACTTCTCACACAACTCATTAACCTGCATGCTTTCCCGCCTTGAACAGCCAACAGGGCTAGGTTATAGAGCTGGTTTTCTTGGTGCTGTTTTTGGCTGTTTGCAGCCAAAGATGAATGAACTGGGAAGAGGCCACATCCCTTCTGGAAATCTTAGTAATTGATGGTTGGATGAAAATGATCTTTAAATTTTTTGTGATAAGATCAAAATACAGAAACTTGGTGATTTGGATATAGTCATGTAGGAAATCTATGCTAACCAGTCCCTAATTCCTAAGTTCTTGTCCATCCTGTAAAATTATCCATTTTATATTGATGGAACTTTCTCAGGTGTCTAGGGAAATTTTACTGTCTTGCAGTCATATTTCAAAATTTGCTCCTGTTCAGGTTAATGAAATGAAAAGGAGGATTAGATCATGCTTAATGACGACAAGAACATGACAAAGGTCTAAAAAGCCTTCAGGAGCTGTCTCCAAATCTACATTAAAGTCCTTATTTGGCTCTGCATGTAGAGAAAGCCGACAGAGGTCCTTCATAGCCTCAGAACCTATTTTAATTATCCTGCCCCTGGATAATTATTAACAGGGGAGGAGAAAACTGTCTGAAAGTCTAAATGCTAATGGGTTCCCTTGAGAGTGTGAGTCCAGAAAATCAAGGAACATATGACAGGCTAATGGCCTGTCCAACATGTGGCTGCTGGCTTGAAGGCAGAATGCCACAGCTGAGATGATGGTAATATTCATCAATGGCTTGAAGACTAAACTGCACGTCTTTATAAAAGCAAAGCTGTTCTTGCACTGACATATTCAAGGGGAAGGAAAATTGCGTAGCTAAAACTTGGCTTTTGACATAGTCAGGTGCTGTCAGAAGGAATAAGGAAGGGAACGTAGAAAGGGGACCTGAGATCTGTGACTTCACCACTGGCTGGGGTGCTTTTTAATTACAGCTCTCCAGGCAATTTAAAAATGGAAGAAGGCCTCACAACAAACCAGAGAAGGGAAACCAGTTCACACTTGTACCATGTCAAGAGGGTCACAAGGTTTGTTAAAAATAAAAGCCCAGATGCCTGTAGCTTTTACCTAGAAAAAGTCAGGTCGTGAAGTGTTATCTCAGGTTTAGCACATCAGCTCTTTATTAGACCATTAATTAAGGTTATTATTCGAAATCACCTACCTCTCTATTAGGTGTTAGAGGTGTCAGATGAAAAACACATTTGAATGGGCTGTGATGAGCAGGCACTAACTGTTAAAAATAATCTCTTTTCTCCAGAGATTTGAAACCAATTCTGCTGTGCTTGGAGGAAATTTAGCACATAAGTGCCAGGGCAAAAGATAGAGTAAGAGAAAGTGATTCTTCCTCTTTCTCAGGTGTTTTCTCTCAAGGTCCTCCCTTCAGCAAAGAATCTCTAGATTAACCTTTGCATGGAGGTGGCATTTGGGTATAAGAATGTTATTTCTTTGGCAGCCAGTTTGCTCTGATAGTAACTTAAAATGGGATTTCACATCTGTTGTTTCTCCTTAAGTTTTATGCATTGGGTTCACAAGACTGTTTTTCAGTCTCTTTCAGCTCATGAATCTGAGAGCTTGCTGGAGTTCATGCCAGTTCAAACCCAGTCCTCGAGCTGCATGATGAGATTGGTTCCATTATTGCCATTCAGCCCTTTTTCCACCATAGCGCCTCCTGGAGGGCCCCATGAAGCCAGTGGCAAAGCTCAAGGCAGTATTTGGGTACAGATTACTCTTTGGTCACTGCACATGAATGCTGGGTCATTCACAGGCAAGTGAGGAGTGGTTGATGTGGAGACACATTCGCCCATGAAAACTTAGGAGAATTACCCGTAATTGGTTTGCAGTCAAATTTATCACCATTTGGGTCACATCTTGGTCTCTACGTTTTATACAGAGAAGGTGGTTTGGGTTCTCCCCACTGACCAAGCCCTTGGAGCTATCTACACAACACTATTACTTCTACAGAGTAGAGAAAAGGCTTCCTACAGAAGGACTAGTAAGGCCGAATGCTCCTAGAGCCTTTATGACCAAGCAAAACCTGATGCACTGGTTTCTATAATCTGTGTATGTACGGGCCATTTGGAGGTCAGTACAGAGAAGACCAAACTAGCTCCAGAAGGAATATCTGTGTCTTGGCTAATGAGTGCGTTAGGGTTTATTAGTCTGTACTTATCACCATATTGCCTTAACTGTTGGGCTGTCAGGGCCCAAAGCTGGTGTCTTGGAATGGTGGAGGCATGACCCTGGCTGGACTTGCTCTGAAAAGTGTACAGGGCAAAAAACTTCACCAAGGCAGCAGGTAAGAGCCTACAGAGAGAGGGAGGGGGTGCCAGTGCTGAGGACTCGTGGTCTGAACTGGACCATCCTGTCATGACCCCCCTCTCCAAATCACACAAGACTAATTTTAGCAATACTGTCTCTCCTGTGCTGCTGTTCTCTATAAACCAGACACAGTGCTATGTCTTTCCTCCCCTCTGTCTTCTGCAGCTGTCACCACCTCATGCCAATAGCCCAACATTAGGAGTGTTTTGAGCTAAAAAGCCCTGCTCAAATGATCATGCTTATCTCAGCTGAAAGGCTTTCAAAGCCCAATATATGTGCGATACATACCGTGAGTCCAGTCATCCCCCTTATAGCCGTCTATGTAGAGCTGTTTTTAAAACCAAGCTTTTCCATTATCATTTTCTTCCATTCTTGTTTCAGCTCACTAAACATTAACCACCATGACATACTGCATAAATCAGACCATATTAAACAGATGAGATTTATAGCTAAATCCTAACACCCTATTTGGGGAATGGCTACAATGCTTGGCTGTTTCTACAGTTTTGTGGGTTGGGTTTTTTTTGGACAAAGTTAAATCTTTTTACTTGACTGAAACATTTTAGATGTGTTTAACACGACACTGCTAAAGCAAAACACGTAGACAGAACCAGTCCATTTATTTAAGAACAGTAGTAAAAAATACATAACCCCCAAGCCTATCTGTGATGTATATCCAAAACTTGTAACCAACAATCTTTTATGAACTAGCTTATGTGTATATGTATTTACATTTTATTCTCATGGATTGTATTTATGTCAGAACGTATGAAATGACCTCTACCTTTCAAATTACATTGCAGTTCAACATAATCGCATGCTTTCCCATGGATAAGAACCCACTACTCTTAACAGAACTACCAGGAAGCTGAGGTAGTTAAGAACATTGCTGAATATCACAGTTTTAGTTTTCAAAGGAAAAGACAAGGGAAGGCAAGGGAAAAAAAATAAAAAAGAAGCCACACAGGATGATATCAGCTGACAAAAGGATAAATGACAGATCCAACAATTCAGATAAATCATGATCAACAATGGGCATTCTAAGCAGTGCCTCCACAAAATCAGGCCTATGCTTGGGGCTGCTGAATGTTTTCATCAGTAATCCAGAATTAGATATAAAGTCACTGCAGATAGAATTTGCAGCTGATGAAGATTGGTAGAAGCATAAATAACTGCAGGGACACCGCAAGTTAGATCACTGGTGAAGCTTGGTTTATTCAGGCAAAACATGTTTTAAACCAGCCAAATGCAATGCAGCCTGTGCAGGGACACAGAATACATACTATGTTTCTATCACATAGTTATGAAATTTCCTATGTAGAAAAGGGTCAACCTTCCTACAGGCAAGGAATATGAGGAATGTTTATATGGGAGAGGTCACAATGGGTGAGTAACACAACCTGAACTCCATGCCACGTTGAGGCATTCAGCATTCCTGGTTGTCCCAGGACATGTAGAGATCCCTGAATTGAGAGAAATGACTGCTGTGAATGGCAGGAGGGAGGTGACCTTGGTCCCAGGGGTAGCTTTCAGACCCCCAGCATCTGGGGGGTGTCATGTAAAGCTTGTTGTTCTCTGGATAAGACCTGGGAAATGACAACCGAGGAGCTCAAACCAAAGAGGATATGCCTTCATAGCAATACATTTGGAAGTATTTTAATGAAAATCTTAGCTAAATGATATAGCCCGTGGACAAGGAGTGTACTATAAGTATGACATGATGAATTCCTAAATGAGTATGAGTAATACTGCTTAGGAGTATCACAATTTACAGATGTGACAATTTACAAAGAATAAAAGTCCATTCTGTAAGTAATGCTAAGGAGCCTAGCCTGCTTGGAAATGAATTTTACCTAAATACCTGTGATCCAGAAACCAAATATTCAGTGAAGACCTTGAAGCAGACAAGAATCTCTGTGTGACCCTCAGTTCAGGGCAGGAGGTCTCCACTAAGCTCTGAATGTTAAATTAGATCTAGATAAGGCAAGCAAATCTATCAAACCTATTATTAGTGGCTATGCTTACTGCACTGTCCCTGCTTATGCAAGACCCTGATTAATTTCTCGTTTCTGAGAATGTTTCACTGCCTCTTCTGACTTCTTTCCGCTTTTCCTTTTTTCATTAGGCAGCTGAACCTACAGAATAACTACTTGCATGGCTCCAGAGACAGATACATCTAAACCTACATGTATCTATCTGTATCATATATGCTATATGTACTGTATAAACACTCCATATACTGTAACTCCAGGGCCTTTAATGTTAAAAGTCAGGGTTCTTTCTTATATGCATATTCCCACTTCAATAGAATCTGATTGCAGCCCTGCACCTGCATACAAAATCAGGGTGAGTGAAATGGTAATGCTGCATGCATCCCAGTTTGCTTTCTTTGAATAATATAAAAAGAAAACAAAAGGAGAAATCTCAGAAAAGAGCCAGACAAAGGCAGGAGAAAATTCTTGAGAAAGAGAGACTTTTCAAACTCATCCTGCTTACTTGGGCAGTGAGAGGATGTGGTGGTAATTTAACTAGTGGAGAAAACTTCTGTGGAGAGATGAACCATCTGGAAAAAGGCTCTTTAATCAGACAGAAGAAGGCATGAGAGGAGCCAGTGTAATTTAGAGTGAGTTTAAGCTTTTGCTGAGGAGGATTACAAGCTAAAGAAAGTGGTGGGTTCTCTATTTTGTCCTTCCTGAAAATCAAGACTGGGTGTCTTTCTGGAAAAGAGTTTTCAGTGAACGTCCATTCCTTGGATCAGTCTTGGGGGCAGTGAGGCAAAACTTCATAACCTGTGACATAAGGGATGTAAGCAAGATGATCCTTCGGCTTTAAAATCCCTTCATCTTTGTGATGCTGAGAGCAAAGCCCTACATAGCAATGGAAATAAAACCAGAGAGTGAATGCTGGAGGGACAGAACAATTAAGTCCAAGCAGCTAGGACAAGGAGTGCCATGTTAATTCTTTTTTTACACCTACATGTCTGGTGGATGTAAAATAGATCTTTTGAAACCATGAGGGTGGCATAAAGCCTTTGTACACAGCGCACAAGCTGTCCTGCATTACTGGGCTCCTCTTATGACCTGCTATTTCCATCCTTAGAGCTCTGGGGAATGAATGTGCTTTGGCCAAAGAGGAATGACATTAAGCAAGACAAGGTATTGTGCAGGAAACTTGCAGCACTGGTAATTCCCTTTTAGCTCAGTTTGTGTCTTTCTGTGTTTTTGTCATGAGGATATGGTATTTCATGAGTGGAAGAAGCTATTTCACCATGCCTTCTCTCATCCCATGGTTTATTGCAAGTATTGATGTTTCAAGACATGGATGTTTTATTGTTGAAATTTCTGTTGGGCCATTACTCGATTTCAGTAATGAATGAATTCCAGCCTGCTTATTTATTTATTTACTTATATTAAGGGGAGCTAATAAGTTTCACAAGAATTATGTGTCATGGGGAGGTGTCTTAGTTCAAAGAAGTAAATTGCAAGAGCAGGAAGCCTCAGTATGTGAATTGAATTTTGTAAGACACACAAAGTGCAGTGTGTTCTCATTGTGGTAGAGGTGTCTACTGAGATAAAGAGCACCATGCAGTGCACACAGGCAATTCTGAGTAAGACTGTTCCCATCCCATGAAGACTGCAGCAGGTCATCTGTCTAGGCTGACAGCAGCAGATGCAAGTTATTAATAAATAACCAATAAACGATTTACAAGGAAGGTGAGCTCTCCTGTGTTAACGAACTAAGGCATTCAGAAAGGTGTGTTGCTTTTCCTGAGGTATCATAGTAAACTAATGGCAGTTGCAGTAAAACAGGGCAGATTTCCTTGAAATATAATGAGGTCCTACACAATCCCTAGCAGAAAAAGTGTCTTGTTTACCAAAGTAGGGAAATCCCTCCTATCCACATCTGACTGCCTGGACCAGACACCCCTGAAATGTGTGGTGCAATCACTAAACGTAAGATGTTTCATGCTCAAATTTCCCCCCTCTAAAATATATATAGAAGGATTTTTGGATCCCAGATCTTGATCTAGAAACTAAATTTTGAGCTGTGTTCTGTCAAAGTTGTCAGTAAGCAGGAGAGGGAGATCCTTTGCCAGCCTACAAGATAAAGTTTTAGAGAGACATATCTTTCACTGCTTGAACATTGATGAATCCTGTTCTTTCTGAATTAGATTTCTTATTTGCAAGTGAGTGCTTTGTTATTACTCATGATTGTTTCTCGCTGGTGCAACTTTCTACCTCTCTGGCTGTGCAAGGGTTAATGCGTAAATGACTGCTGGATGTACTGCATAAGTAAAGTCTTATCCTTAAATGCTGCATTATCTTCCTCACTTGCAACCTCTCTGTAACTCCAAAGGAGGGGAAAAAACAGAAAAGGCCCCAGAAATCTCAAACTAGGTGTTTTGTTTTTTTTTTTTTAATCCTGTGTTGCAAAGTTCCAAAAGTATTCACGAGCTAGAGCAATTTTTAGTGAGAGGAAACACTACTGATACTTTTCTTAAAAAATAATTCGACCTTTCTTCTTGCAAGATGAAGGTCAAACAAAATGCAGGGAAACACGAAACGCTTCCTTCTCCACCCATCACCAGGCATCTTGCTCCCAGGGACTGACTTCTCACAGCTCAAATGTGGAGACCAAGTCCTGCTACAACTCCAACATTCCATCTCTTCCTGGACACAGAGCTTCGTGTTAACCCCAAACTAACATCCCTGCAGCATGGTTTCCCTGACAGCACTTCCTCACACCTAAAAAAGCCTTGAATGACTAGCTATGACAGCACCAGCTCCTAAAACTTGTTGTATTACTGTCTGTCTTGACTATGCACTGCGTGTTTTCCACTTGTGTAAGTGAGCATTTGTGTTGGTTTGCCAAAGCAACAGCAGAAGCCTCCAGCATTGTATTTCTGGCGTTGGCCAATTCTAGATATCCTACAAATAGTAAAAAATAATCTTCATAGACCTTGGAGGCACTGATGTGGTACCATACCAGCTGACGACAGCTGCTGATGACCTAAACCTTGTAACCTTTTTTTCATTAACGTACATCAACTGTAGAACTTAATGTCATGACATGTACAATTGTCTAATCTCTGTATTCTCCTCCTAATCAGGAATTTTTCTCAATACCAACCTATGATGCCACAAATTAATTATATCAGACACTAGGATATTTGTTTTGTCCCTTTAAAATGCATTCAGAAAAGCACTTGGAGGACTACATAAGGTGTAGACGAACAATTTCATTTAGAAATATCATTCCTGTATATAAAAGTTTGTGAGAAGTCTCATTTATTCAGTTAAATCAAGAAAAATAATTGTCTACCTTAATTTTTCTCTTTAGAAGAAGTATAATATATGCCAAATCAAACATGTAACTCATCCATCTTTAATAGCTTTCTTTGTGCCACATAACTGCACAGCAGCTGCTTTGTCAAATGACCAAGAAATGAGAGTTTGGCAATTGGTTTTCATCAGCATATGACCTTAAGATAACATTTACATTTCAGGAGATGCCGTTCCAGTCAGAACAGAACTGCAAGGCAAACTCACACCTCTGGATACTCATGGAGGCATCTGACAGAAAAGCTAACAAATGCACTATATTAGTACAGTTTTATTTTCTATAAATCTGGGACATGCTCAACAACGTCAGAATTGTTCTAGTGGCTTTAAATGAATAAATAAACCCGGGCTCACTCTGAAGCTCAGAAGTGAGGTGGAATTCATTTAGCTCATTACCATTTAAATGATAGATGGACAGGGTAAACTCTTTCTTTTGAGGCAGGGGACAGACAATGTGGAGACAAGAGCAGTGGTATTACATAGATGTGGGCTCCCAGGCTTAGATGATTGGATTCAGATGTTTCCAAGGAAATTATTTGCTCCAAAAGGGCTCTTTGGTTACTAACAGGTATAGCAATCATATTTAAAATGTTTTTACTCACAGCAGACTCCTATATCTTCAGTCACATAGGCTTTACTGGAGGGTTTATCCTTGGGCTGCTTTGTTGAATGCAGAGAATTCAGGCGGGTGTTTTCAGAGGGTTAGGCTGCCAAGACACATATAATAAAAAACCAACATGTTTAGAGGAGAAATATTTTGCTTTTGCCACTTTTACTTTACTTTCTGCTTTTGCAGTAGGTCATTATTTGTCATTTCTAAATTACAGAGAAATTCAAAGGGGAGAGAGGTAACAGGCAGGTTTTCTGTTTGTTCATTTATTGCATGCAAAAGGAGGTACCTGAGAAGAAGGCGGCATGATCTTTACACCTAAACCAGGATGAATAAGAAAAAAAACACAATTTTGTAAATTATTTAATTTCTCTATCAACCAAGTTCCTTTGAGAAGAAGGAATAAAATGATAATTTTATTTGTTGTATTTAAAAGAGTAAATAAAAAGGGACCCCAAAACAGAAGAGAGAATAGGATATTTCATGTGTGACACTGATGCTGCAAAATAAAAAATGGCTTGCATGATTTCTGGTTCACTTGTAACCTTGAAGCTTAATGTAGACTCAGAAAAAGCTCCCTGAGCACTCAGGGGTCTCTTCTCACCAGTTTCCAGCGAGGTAACAGCTTGAGTCAGAGCTATGTGTAACTTTCCTGTGTACAGGGCTGTGACAGTATTTTGACCCCAGTATCAGACATGAGGGGTGGCATGTGGAGCAGGTTAGAGCTAGCTGTGGGAATAGGTCACACATGACTCTTCATTGTAATTTTATTTCTTAACAAAAGTGCTCTTTAACTAATTGTCACACATGGGTGTTTTCTTAATCCATCCAGTGTTAGTTGCCTACTGAGTGGTGATAAACCGCATCATTCCTGCCAGACCCTGGGACAAATCTTTTCCATCTCTGGCTGAGTTCAAGGCCAGGTTGGACAGAGCCTTGGGTGACATGGTCTAGGGTGAGGTGTCCCTGCCCATGGCAGGGGGCTGGAACAAGATGATCTTAAGGTCCTTTCCAGCCCTAACCATTCTATAATTCTGTGATTTTATGATTCTGTTCTTCACATCTGAAGCCTGATGTTCTGCCTAGGCCTGTCTTTCTCTAGAGACCTCCGTCTTGCTGGGTTTTCCACATCTCTGCTGCACTTTAGATCTTACAGATGAGCATTGTCTGAGCAACTTAGAGAACACAGCTTCTTCTACCTCCCAGATTTCTCTTTTTCAGCAACTGCGAAAAAAATGTGAATAAGCAGTCTTTGTATTTTTGCTGTCCAGGAGCAGCTCTTGTATGTTCATAACTTACAGTAAGAAAATACACCAGACATAACCCATCATAGCACCCTGTATTCCTGGACATCCATGCAGATCTGCCTTAAAACATGCAGAATCCAAATTAATAAATTATGCTTTGTTCACACATACAGATCAGCAGCTACTGTAACAACGATTTGCACAAGGAGGGAGCTTGTATACTGGAAAGGGAAGATACACAGGTATCACTCCTAGTGATGTATCTCTTGCAAAGTGACTAGTGATGCTGGGTGCCACAGCTCTGGGACTACAAACATGCCAGGTCTGCAAAGCACTCAGTGTTCAGGGTATTCACTGTTTTGAGTAGTTGGGTCGTCCAAAGGTACTGCAGTGTTGGTTTTGGGAATGTCTTTTACTCTCTGAGAAATTCAAAGCTTTCTCACTTTAGACTTGAGAAGACATGTTAAGAAAAGGCAGAGGTGGAATCATGATGTAGGACAGTGAAACAATAGGGTGATCCTTCATTTCCTTCTTTTGGTGATACAAATAATGGCAGAGTGAGGAGTAAGGAGGCATTTGGATGAAAAAAAGTGAGTGACTTGCTATCCTTAATGCTATATTATGTGAGAGGAGATAGCACTGGTGGATCTGCACAAATTACTATGGGGGATTAGCTGCCAAAAGAGCACTAAAGCAGAATCTTTAGGGGTGATTCAGTATCTCAAGTATATTGGGTGTATCAGCAGCAACCAGCTTGGGCAAACGTACTTGACCTCTAACCCAGGAAGAAGACTGCAGGTAGGTTGGTGGTGCTTGCCTGGATAGTCCTGTAGAGGAACCTGAAGAAGAATTGCAAGGGAAGGGGGGCACTTTTTCTCTTAAATAATTAGAAAAAAAAATTGTCCCACTGGGGCTGTTTTCACTGGACTCTATGCCAGGTTTGCCTGCTGCAACAGAGTATAACTCAAGTACCTCTAAAGTGAGTTCCCCTTCCTTAACAGTAAGAGCTCTCCAAGAAGGGCAATTTCTCCAAAGGGCTTTAAAGTTTTCTTTCTGCAATTTCTTGGCCTGAAGCAACTTGAATTTGTTAACACAAGCAGAATGCAGTGCAAAATGCATGGCTTTTGGGAAGGACTTAAGTGGCTGAGCCTGGGATTTCCACTGAGGAGGAAAGTTTTGTGGGAGGGGTATTTTTACAGGCAAGTTTGTAAGCGGCTTGGCTATTTGTGGACTGATGTGGTGGCATTTCCTCTCTTTCTTCTTCCCCCAGAGCCTACAGCAGGCTTCCTTTAATACACACAAATAAAATTAGATGAAAAAAGGTATTAAAATGTAACTGAAGATTGCAGGAAGCAGAAAGAGGAGGGAGGGTAGAGGCTTCTGCAGCACCAAACAATGAAAACATCTGTGTCCAGTTGACTCACTTTCATAAAGATGCATGGGTGCTTGATCAAACCCATCCAGGGGATCTTGCCTGAGCCGTGTGGCTTATATCAACATTATAGAGCTGGCTCATAGGCCAGGCAGCAAACAAAGCTGAGTCATTTGCTTGTGTGTGGCATTTTTTGATTCTGTTTTAAGGATCTAGACTGCATTTGCAAACCACTGGTTACATTTCACCTCCGTTGACAATTGCAATTGTTCTGATGGATGCCTTGTTGCTTTGAATTTAAACCTCAGCCATGGTGCTATTGCCTCTGTGCCCACCTTTTAATTGCTGTTGATCCACCATCCATCCCCATCCGTCCCCCTGATTCCCTGGAAGAGCAGCCTGGAATAAGGGATACATGCTGCACCTGTCTCTGTTTTTGAGACTTGGGGAAAGCTGTTGGTCTCAGTTTCTTTTAAAACAGTTTGTGCTTTGGAGAGGAAATGAACCTGACCTGCAAAGCCTGGGAACTCCATTCACTGCTAAACTCAACTTCTTCAGGTCAGCTGCCCACAACTACCAACACTGTCTTCCAGCATCTGGTGTTGAAAGCTGATTTGGTATAGCCCACCATCACATACCTCCCTGCAAGCTCATGTTGTCCTCCTGATTTCAGTGAGATTATTCAAATAATTTACATGCCTACAGATGTAAATGGAGGTGAAAAATAGAAACAAAATGAAACATAGGGGTGTTTTCCTTTTTGCTTGTCACCCAGAGGAGTAAATGACTTTGTTGATGCTGACTTATCCTCCAGTCACGATATATAATTCCTTAACATACATTTATTAAAAAAAAAAACCACTTGTTTAATTTCCAAGGAGTAAACAAATTGGTTTCCAGATGCCTTAAGTTTAAGGCTTGTTCTCTCATATTTACTATGGACCAGACTCAGACTTGGATTACTCTAAGCAGCGTGTGGGAAGTGTAATTGAATAGTACATTACAAGCTGAGGTCTGGCAATGGTTTTCAAGTTAGTTTGAGCAAAGACCACCAGTTTTTGTGGCCAGCAGAACAGCATCTCATCACCTTTTCTTGCACCCGGCACATATCCACAGGTGGGTCAATGGAGGCTACCTCCAGAAAACATTCAAACTTACATCCTGGGCACAAAATAAAATGCCTAAACTGCTTTCCTGCCTTCTCTCTCTAAACCCACACTTAGCCTCTGAACATGGTGCTGGATCTTAGTAGTTGGAAAGACCTTCAGACAGACATGCAGTTTTAAGGTCAGCTGTCAGTTTCCAAACATTGCAGATGGTGCATCAGTAGTTGGATATCATCTGTACAATCATAAGTTACCCTCTGGCTCTCAGAAACATCCTGTTCCCCAGAGTGGCAAACTGCTTCAACGGCTCAGGAGTCTTATGAGTAAAAGTGTGACAGGACAAGGGCAGACAGACAAGTGACCCCAGGATAGTCCAGTTATCATCCAGTGAGCACCATACACATGCTCTTAGTCATGCCAGTGCAGTAGCAGAGCATCTCATGCTTTCCTCAGGACTGGGTACATAAAGGCAGAGTTACCACAGAGTAGGTGACATGCTAAAAATGCACACTGTTGCTTAGTTCATGGTGATGTGTTCATCTGCCCCTGTCTACCGTAACTTTGGGGCTATGACAGGTAGAAGCTACTGTAGTGCTAACCTGAAAAGGTATTTGATTTCTTTTCTGGAAAGAAAATATGCACTGTAATGTATGGCTCTGGCAACTCCTCTCACATGCACATCTTCTTTCATATGAATGATACAGATTTCGTGTCCCCTGTTTTGTGGCTTTTTCTGCTGGTGATCTGGGGAAGCACCCTAAGGCTTCCTCATTCTGGTAAGAGTTCGTGAGCAATGGAGGAAAGGAAGAAAGGTCTTGTGAAAGGATCAAATCTGATCTGGAAATGACTGAGACCTTTTAACCGCAGAGCATTGCAAAGCCATTTTTGGACCTCTGCTTTATAAATATAGTCCTTGCCACCAGCACCTACTCTACCAATAAAGTGTCATCTGCGAGACGTCACTCACTGACACTGAGTGTCACATACAGAAGGAGGCCAAGCATTTGCTGATCTGAGTGTGTTCTCTAGAGGGAGTAATATAGCACAGATTATATGACTGGATAACATTTGACAGGATTATGCCTCTATACATGTTTGCTCAGCACCCTATGCATTGAAGCTCCCCCAGTCTGGAGCCACAGGACATTACTTTAACCGAAGTATTATTTATGTTGGCAACTAAGAGGTAGATCATGGATGAAGAAAGAGAAGAAGAAGTATTGCACGTGAATGAATTTGAATCTTATCGTCTTTATAGGAAGGATTTTCCTTCAAGAAAGGAGAGAGGCAGTAGAAGTGCAATGCCTCTACCTAGCAGGGCACACAATTGCAGTGAAGGGATGACAGCTAACCTCCTTAACCTACTGTTAGTGTGCAGTAGCAGTCATTTTTCTCCTTCTCAGTAGCTGGTGCAGTGCTGTGGTTTTGACTTTCAGCCTGGGAACAGCGCTGATAACACCAATGTTTTTAGTTGCTGCTCAGTAATGTTTACTCTGACCAAGGACTCATGCTCTACCAGGGAGGAGGGGAAGCCGGGAGGAAGCAGAGACAGGACACCTGACCCAAACTAACCAAAGAGGTATTCCATATCACAGCACGTCATGGCCACTATATAAACTGGGGGCAGTTACCCAAAAGGGTTAGATCACTGCTCGGGTCACGCTGGGTATCGGTCGGTGGGTGCTGAGTAGTTGTATTCTCTTCCCTTGTTATTTCCCTTATCATTATTATTATTGGTGGTAGCAGTAGTGGTTTTGTGTTATACCTTAGTTACTGGACTGTTCTCATTTCAACCTCTGTGAGTTACATTCTTTTGATTCTCCTCCCCATCCCTCCAGGAGTGGGGGGAAGAAAGGAGGGGGAGTGAGTGAGTGTCTGAGTGGTTCTGGGTTACGGCTTGGCTTAAACCACAACACCTACTCTGCTCTTTCCATTCCCAAGTGGAATTAGAACTGGACTTGGACCTCATGGGTTGGGCTTGACTAAATCGGACTTGATATTTCATCCAGAATTTGGTCATTGCCTGGCCCAGCTCAGCTGGGATGTGCCAGGGCAGGTAGATTTGGCTTAGTGTGGGTCCCACACGGAGCTCCTGCACTGTGGTCACTGCATGTAGCTCTGAGGTAGGGGAGCATGCTGAGAGGTGATGCCTCTGAAGTCTGGGTTGCTGAAATCACTGCTTGACCATGTCACCACTTACCCCAGTCAGCCCCTTCCTGGACAAAAGGATATTAATGGCACTGTTGTCCATTCCCAGCTCTCATAAAGTACAAAGGTGGCTCCCATTGCTTTTCAAAGCATTTCAGCTTAGCTACCAAACTGTGTTCATGCAGCTTCCTTTCTCCTTCATTTTGCTGTCCCCTGTCTCCTTTCCAAGCACCTGCAGTAACGTTCAGCATGCATTCATACTCTCTCTTTGTTTGCTGCATATATGTTCAAATTATTTCCCAGCAGATGTATCTCATGAAGTTATTGAATTCCCACCCCTCTCAGAGCACTGGCTCTGCCGTCAGAACAGCACCAGTTTCATTAAAATAGAGCTGAGCATTTAAACCTCATTCTCAGATTCATCTGTCTTAAAAACAGTAGACATTCAGAATACCATTGATGGTGAAATAGCCAGTGTAACCTCCAAATCTCCCCTGTTCAGATCAGATGCAGCCTTCCTGCTCTAATCCTGCCTCCATTCTCCCCCTCCCTTCTCTTTCTCTGACTGTGATTCTGCAGTGGCAGAAAGGGGTCAATCTATCTGTGAAAGATGGACTCAGCCAAGTTTTTCTAGCTCTTTCCTACTGATGGCAATTATCCGAAGGTTGGCACCAGTCCCAGAAACCTGCAGCTCCTGCAGTCCTGCTGCTGTAGTCCTGCTCCACAAAGCCAGCATCCTAAGAGGATCACTTGGTGTGGTGCCCAGGAAATGACAAACAGAAAAGGTCACACATACTCCAAAAAAGATATACTGCTTGGCAAATTTAATTGACATTGTGCAGCTTTTCAAAACATCCCTGCAGGCATTCCAGCATTTAACAGATGCAGGCAAAGAGCAGCAAAAAAAGAGAGAAAGGGCAGAAAAAACGCATTCTGACCCCCAAAATATTTTTTTTTTTGTACCCTGATAATACCCTTTCACATGGTCTATTGGATCAGGACAATTTTTTGTTACCTCTGGTCTGGCAAGTGAAATCTGCCATCACATCCCTTAGCCTCCTTTCCTTCCCTCACACACACACAGCTGCTTTTTAAATCATTGGGCTTTCATTACATGGGGTAACTGTCCTTTTTTTTTTTTTTAATCTTTTTTCCTTGCATGTTTGTCTGTTAAAATACTGTATGAGAAACCAGCTCCCTGTCAAGCCCAGCACTCTCTGGAGGTTCACCCTGTGTTATCTAGCCAGAGGGAAAAGCACTGTCTGCATCAATGGGTTCTTTCTTTAAAGAAAAGAAACAGGAGATCATGGAAATTTCAGAACGTTTCAGATATCCAACGCTATTAGCAAGAGGTTGTGGGAAAGCAGGAGTGGCCAGGGTGAATCTAGGATGCAGGGAGGTGGTCCTGGTTCAGCAGGGACTGCACTCAGCAAGGATTCAGCTCTTCAGGGTTCTTTTATTTCAGCCTCCTTTGCTAAGAACAGATTTAAGATCAATTTGATTTTATGGTTTTGTTTTTAATGTCCCCAGTTAAATGGAAAACTGGCAGAAAAAAAAAGTGCATTATGATTTCCAAAGATTAAGAAGATATGTGACACAACAGATCTGAATACTTGATCCATTTACATCCATGAAATTTGGAATGAAAAGCACATCTTCCCTAGGTAGTTCAGACTATGCAATCACCATGATTTAGATGGCTGGGATAGTAAAGAAGCAAGGTTTGAGTCCATTGGGAGCCTTGAATCTTCACGCCATGAGTCCCAGCAAGTGTGTTAGCTGGGATCATTGTAGAAACAAGTGACTGATATTTCCAAAGCTGCTATCTAAGTAGAGGGTCAGAACTGTCCACTTGCAAAGGTAAAGAACTCATTGTATCAGACTAAACACTTCAGGAGTGTATAAAACAAACAAAAAGATCCATGTGAGTGTTTGTTTTTTTTTCTGGTTACTATATTTAGAAAGAATTAACAACTGTATCTAGCATGTGAGTGTATACATAGAATCATAGAATAGTCAGGGTTGGAAAGGACCTTAAGATCATCTAGTTCCAACCACCCTGACATGGGTAGGGACACCTCACACTAAACCATGCCACCCAAGGCTCTGTCCAACCTGGCCTTGAACACCACCAGGGATGAAGCATTCACAACCTCCCTGGGCAACCCATTCCAGTGCCTCACCACCCTAACAGGAAAGAATTTCTTCCTTATATCCAATCTAAACTTCCCCTGTTTAAAAGTTTTAACTCATTACCCCTTGTCCTGTTATGGATACATGGATACATGGATAGCATCTGTGAAACCTGGCCACCTAGTTGCCTGAATATGGCTAGGTTTTAGTCAAACAATCTTACAACTGTAATTTCAACATAACAGCCATAGAATAAGAATCAGACTGGTTTGTGTTGGAAGGGACCTTAAAGCTCATTAAATTCCAACCCCCTGCCACAGGCAGGGACACCACCTACTAGACAAGGTTGTTCTAAGCCCTGTCCAGCCTGGCCTTGAACATTGCTAGGGATAGGGCAGCCACAGCTTCTCTGGGTAATCTGTACCAGTGTCCCACCACATTCACAGTAAAGGATTTCTTCCATATATCTAATCTAAATCTTCCCCATTTAAATTTAAACCCATCACCCCTTGTTCTAACACTACAGAGCCTGATGAAGAGTCTCTGACATCCCTGTAGGCCCCATTCAGATACTGGAAGGCTGCTCTGAGGTCTCCATGCAGCCTTCAATCAGTGGGATAAATCTTTTTTATTTGAAAGCAGTATGATCAGAGATTTTACAGGACATAACAACAATACAAAAGCAGCCTGTAGAAAACAGGAAAGATGGACAACTGAAAGTAATTTTGCTTTGAAATACTGCTTCTGAATAATAAGACATACAGTTAGAAGTGTCCAAGTACTCTCTGAACAACACCTAACTCTACCAGCCGTACAAGGTGGGGAAACATGATCTGACTTCTGTAGCAGGCAAACATCATTATGATGTTAGGATCATAATCCAGGATTCCCAGTACACATTTGCGATTGAAGAGAAGGTTGTCCTCAAACAGAGAGAACTGGTTAGAGACAGGTTTATTTCAAGGCAGCTTTCTCAGTTTCAGTATTTGTCTGTTTCAAAGAAGATCTCAACAGGAAGAAAATGTGGCATTTGACATTTTCAGTATGGATGTGGCAACATCCACTTTCTGAAGGAAAGCTGAAATTCCCGATGACTGGAAAAAGGGAAATATAAGCCCCAATTTCAAGAACGGGAAAATGGATGACCCGGGGAATTACAGACCAGTCAGTCTCACCTCTGTGCCTGGCAAAATCTTGGAGCAGATTCTCCTGGAAGGCATGCTAAGGCACATGAAAATCAACAAGGTGCTTGGTGACAGCCAGCATGGCTTCACTATGGGGAAATCCGGCCTGACCAATTTGGTGGCCTTCTATAATGGGGCTACGGAACTGATGGACAGGGGTAAAGCAGTTGATGTCATCTACCTGGACTTGTGCAAAGCATTTGACACTGTCCCACACGACATCCTTGTCTCTAAATAGGAGCGACATCAATTTGATGGATGGACCGCTCGGTGGATAAAGGACTGGCTGGATGGCCTCATGCAAAGAGTTGTGGTCAATGGCTCAATATCCAGTTGGAGACCGGTGACGAGTGGTGTCCCTCAGGGATCGGTGTTGGGACCGGTCTTGTTTAACATCTTTGTCGCTGACATGGACAGTGGGATTGAGTGCGCCCTCAGCAAATTTGCCGATGACACCAAGCTGTGTGGTTCGGTTGATACCCTGGAGGGAAGGAATGCCATCCAGAGGGACCTTGACACACTTCTGAGGTGGGCTGATGCCAACCTCATGAAGTTTAACCATGCCAAGTGCAAGGTCCTACACCTGGGTCAGAGCAATCCCAGGCACAGCTACAGGTTGGGCAGAGAAGAGATTCAGAGCAGCCCTGCGGAGAAGGACTTGGGGGTGCTGGTTGATGAGAAAATGAACATGAGCCGGCAGTGTGCACTTGCAGCCCAATAAGCCAACCATATCCTGGGCTGCATCAAAAGGAGTGTGACCAGCAGGTCGAAGGGGGTGATCCTGCCCCTCTACTCTGCTCTTGTGAGACCTCACTTGGAGTATTGTGTGCAGTTCTGGTATCCTGTTGTGTGCAGTACTGGAGCACCTCCCATATGAAGACAGTCTGAGGAAGTTGGGGCTGTTCAGCCTGGAGAAGAGAAGGCTGCGTGGAGACCTCATAGCAGCCTTCCAGTATCTGAAGGGGGCCTATAGGGGTGCTGGAGAGGGACTCTTCATTAGGGTCTGTAGTGACAGGACAAGGGGTAATGCGTTAAAACTTAAACAGGGGAAGTTTAGGTTGGATATAAGATGGAAATTCTTTCCTGTTATGGTGGTGAGGCACTGGAATAGGTTGCCCAGGGAAGCTGTGAATGCTCCATCCCTGGCAGTGTTCAAGGCCAGGTTGGACAGAGCCCTGGGTGATATGATTTAGCGTAAGGTGTCCCTGCCCACGGCAGGGGGGTTGGAACTAAATGATCTTACGGGCCTTTCCAACCATAATGATTCTATGATTCTATGATTCTATTTATAGTTTAAGGACAGTTGGTACCCTGTAGCTATAACACAGATGTGGGGTAAATTTTTAAGGCTTTATGCTTTCTGATTCTGAACAGGATTTGCCTATCCTTCATCTAGCTCTGTGCTATGAGGAAAGTTCAAAACCCACAGTTATAAACCTCATGTCTGCACCTATACCAATCCATGCAAAGTGGGAGATGCATTAGCTCTTCCCTTGAAACGTCCTTGGAAACTAATCCAGCCCCATAACAGTTTTCAGCTCTGAAAGAGTTTCTTTTGATTCAAAATATTTTGTCAAAAATGTGTGAATAAATATGCATCAATTTACATGGTGTTATAAAAAGATTTTTACTTCCTTGTGGACTCAACAGTTCGTGTCTAAGAACCTGCTATCAGAAATAGTTAACTTTCCAACAGAAAATGTTTTCAAGAAAGGTTTTTTGCTCTTGACAAAATCAGTTTATACTAAGTGACTCATAACTGTAATATTAATGGATGGTTTCATAGTACACTCTCCTATTACACTGGACTTCACAGAAGCAATGCAATAAAATTCAGAAGTTGATCTCCTCTGTACTGCAGACTTCTGTTGACACAATTATATTGGTCAGGAGAGGCAGAAGGTGAGATCTCTGGCCAACGAGCAGCATCAAGAAAAGCCTGACTATAAAGAAAGGCACAGAAGCCAAAACTGAGCTTTTGCCATATCACTGCTTTGACTCCAGGAAGGACAGGGCAGAGGAGGAAAGCTACATTTTCCCCCTCAAACAGTCTAACCTATTGGCTTTGTCTTCCTGGGGAGGGGAGAAAGATCTCTAAAGCATCTCGAATTTTTAAGCGCAAAATGTTTTCTGACTAAAGCTTGGTATACGTCTTCTGTCTGAAAAAGCAAAACCTCCAATCCTTTAGACCACAGGAAAATTGCCAGCTGTGGAAATTTTATGGCTTTTACCATATGTAGGTGAGCTGTTCTGACTCCCTCTGCAAAAATGGTAGATTTTCACATATGGCTGCTTTGACTGTTACCCAATCCTTAGTACTCTGCAAGGCACATGCAGGCCGGATAAAAAATGCTCAGCACTTGCCAACTCAAGAAGATGATCATTAGAGGAAAGTGACAGGATGGGTCTTCATGACTTAACTGTCGAGGCACAATGTTTATAAACCACTGCCTTGTTTTGTCAGCAAAAATATCAAAAGTAAGAAGATACTATAGCTTTTTGGGCCATCATGAGAAAATAGGTGACATGGCTAAAGGAAGGCATATACATCCTGATGAAATCCTTTTGATTTATGAGGTACGAACATTTTGCAAATCAGTGCTGGGCTGATTTTATGAATCTTGCCATTAGGCTTTCCTGTTTTCACCTCTTGTAGCTAATGAGGGGTTGGAAATCTTAGTAGATTAAAACTTCAGGAAACATAAAGAAACTCACTTTCAAGCCACTTCTTTCTTCTCATGGAACATTTAGAATTAGAATAATAAAAAATTCTAAGAATAAATCCCTGTGGTGTATCAGTGTGAAATATTGTCAGTGGGAACTCAAAGATTGTGCAGTCTCAGGAGAAAAGAAAGAACACAATTTAATTAAAGCTTCTTATTTTAATTGCAAAATTGTATCATTCTTTAGTTCAGTCTTTGCTAGGGAAAAAAAGAAGCATAAACTGATTTATGGCCAAGTATGATGGATGCTTCTTGCTATTACACAATTGTTTAGGAGGGGATCGTGGGATCTTACAGTAATTTTGTGAAAGGGACTTCTGGAGGTCACCTAATCCCACCCTGCCCTCAGAGGAGGAAGCACTGTATTATCCTATTTCCATTCAAAACTCTCGGGAAATCAGGGAAGGAAAGAGGTCATGAGTGGTTGATGATACAAGCAGCTCCGGTACTAGCAGTGGAGTGCTCCAGCACAGTGCACAGCGGGGTTCCTGAACTGGGGAAGGCAAGAGAGCTGCCAGGGGACCCATAGCTTGTGCCACAGTAGTTGACAGGACTTCAGCAGAGCCAGGATCAACAAAGCCAAGCCCCTCAATGTATAGAAGAAGCACTTGGGGAACACCAGTGATCAGTAGTGCTGCCAGCACGGTGGACAAACAGGGCATGACAGATGGCACTGAAGACCATGCAATAATGGTGCTGAAGTCCTGCAAGCTCATCCAGGGAACAGTGTTATACCCCTGGCAGAAAGCCATGGGCCCTCTAAGCTATGTGCCTACCACAGTTGATGCATCTGCCCAGATAGAGCTCTGAGTGTGCCCAGGTCAGGTTGGACAGAGCCTTGGGAGACATGGTTTAGTGCGAGACATCCCTGCCCATGGCAGGGGGTTGCAACTCGATGATCTTAAGGTCCTTTCCAAACCCAACCATTCTGTGATTCTATGATTTTATGATTCTATGATGAGTTCCTGCCTGGTGCAGCAGGCACATCTCCTCTGTGACCACTCCATCTTCCCTGATCGTCTTGTGTAACGGCTCTGAAGCTCTGCAAGTTGACCCAAACAATGAGAGTGATGTTTCATCTAGCACAGAAGCGTTGTCAAGGTTAAGCTGGTCTGCATCCTCTATCAAAACTGCTTCCATAAAGAAAAAAAGGTGAGTCATTGTCATAGGAGAATCCATTCTGAAGGGAAAAGAAAGCCTAGTATCCAGACTGGACTCACTTCTTAGGGAAATTTGATGACTTTCTGGGGTCTGGGTTAAAGATATGAAGAGAAAGCTTCCTACTCTGGTCTCATCCTCACATTGTTACCCATTATTGGTTGTTTCAGTATGAAGCAATTGAGTTGCAACAGGACATCCAAGGGGAATCAAGGGAGACTTCAGGGCCTTGGGACAGCAGGTTAAGCGATAAAAGCACAAGTAATGTTCTCCTCTGTCCTTCCAGTTGCAAGGAATGGTGAGGGAAGAAACAAGAAGAGCCAGCAGATCAATGATTGGCTCTGAGCTGGTGTCACTGGCAGAATTTTGGGGGTTTTGATCATGGATTAGTCTGTTTGAGGGACCGTGTGCTAGCAAGGACCTTCAGTCTGCTGTCTCGGTGGAGGTAGAAGATGGAAATCCATGTGGCAGTAAAGATGCAAGGGTCATTGATGCGTTGGAAACCACAGAAACACCTGAGAATAGTCATGTAGGAATTAGGGCTTCTAACCTACAGAGAAGGTGGCTCTATGAGTAGTCCAAATGAAGTGCATCTACACCAATGCCAGCAGCATGGGCAACAAACAGGAGGATCTGGAAGCCATTGTGCCGCAGGAAAACCATGACACAGCTGCTGTCACACAACTGCAGTGCTGCAATGGATGGCTGTAAACTCTTCAGAAGGGATAGGTAGGGAAGGAGAGGCAGTGCTGTAGCCCTGTATGGTAGGGAGTGTTTTGATTTCTAAAGCTTAATGATGGTGATGATAGGATTGAGTGTTTATGGGTAAGAATCAGGAAGAAGGCCAACAAGGCGGATATTATGGTGGGAGTCTGTTACTCCCAAACAGGATGAAGAGACAGATGAAATATAACATTCAGCTGTGAGAAATTTCACTGTTGCCAGTCCTTGTTCTCATGGGGGATTTCAGCTTCCCAGGTGTCTGTTGGAAATACCATACAGCAGAGAAGGAACAGTCCTGGAATGTGTGGAAGAGAACTTCCTGACACAGCTGGTGTGTGAGCCAAGTAGGGAAGGTGCCCAGATGGACCTGTTGTTCATGAACAGAGACAGACTTGTGGGTGATGGGATGGTTGGAGGCTGACTTGGGCACAGCCATCACAAAATGATAGTTTTTGATTCTTGGAGAAGCAAGGAGGGGGCCAGTAGAACTGCCACCTTGGACTTCCACGGGGCAGGCTTTGACCTGTTTAGGAGCCTGGTTGGCAGAGTCACTTCAGAGGCAGTCCAGGAAGACTGAGTATTCTTAAAAAAGTAAATATTCAAGGCACAGGAACAGCTGTTCCCACATGCTGAAAAATGAGACAGTGGGGAAGACTAGACTGGCTGAACAGAGTGCCTTGGGTGGAACTCAGGAAAAACATTCAGAAGAAGGGGCAGACAACTCAGGAGGACTACGAGGGTGTTGTGAGGTTATGCAGGGAGAATATTAGAAGGGTCAAAGTCCAACAAGAACTTAGTCTGGGTACTGCCATAAAAGACTGTAAAAGAACATTTCTGTAAATACATTAGCAACAAAAGGGTGTGTAAGGGGACTGTCATTCTTTATTGCATGTGAGGAGAAGGAACAACTGATGAGAAAAAGACTGAGGTACTTAATGCTTTCTTTGCCTTAGTCTTTAATAGTAAGACCAGTTGTTCTCTAGGTACCCCTGAGGTGGAAGACAGGGACAGGGAGCAAGATGAAGCCCCATAAAAAGGAAAATGGTCAGTGACCTGCTGCATCACTTAGACACACACAAGTCTATGGGGTGAGATGAGATCCAGCCAAGGATGCTGATGAAACTGGCAGAAGTGATCACCAGGCCACTTTCAATCATTTATTGGCAGTCCTGGCTAACAGGGGAGGTCTCAGTTGACTGGAGGTTAGCAAATGTGATCCCCATCTACAAGGGCTGGAAGGAAGTCCTGGGGAACTACAGGTCTGTCCGTCTGATCTTGGTTCTGAGGAAGGTTGTGGAACAGATCATCTTGGGTATCACCACAAGACACAGGAAAACCCCTTCAGGCCCAGTCAGCATGGGCTTATGAAAAGCAGGTCCTGCTTGACTAACCTAATCTTCTCTGAACATGAGCCAAAAACATCCTGGCCTGTATCAGCAATAGTGTGGCTCCAACTCGGGTTGATCGTTGGATGCAATCTTAAAGCTTTTTTCAAATCTATACTATTCCATGATTCTATGATCTGACTTCCAGACAGCCTGCCTGCAGTTATGGAATGGTTGAGGATATTTTTCCTCTTTTTGTGTATATAGATATATATTTGAAGTATATAATCCACATACTATTACCTTGTTGCTGGGAGCGCAGAAATAAGTCCAGGTGCCAGGATTATACACTGAATGATGAAGACTTTATATTGCAGCCTTAGAAGAGGGAAAATCTTGATCTACCCATGCTTTATAATGTGTATCTTGCTGCCCTTGATCAAGTAATGCTTTTCCCTCAGTCCTCATATGCTCAGCTCAGTTGTTCAAAATATGGTTGTAGGCTCATTAAAGACAAGAAAGGTCAGAATTTTCATTTTACATTTTGCTTGAAAGACTTGGTCATTTCAGCCTGTACAGAGCTTTCTAAAATAATTCTGGGACTTCTGTCAGTTTTGATTTATAACAACATATGTCAGATTTAATTACACCACAACTCTATCTATTCATTACCAGTGTTGCTCTCTGCAATGCTCACTGAATTGCCAAGAGACAAAGTGACCTGAACTTGTTTCACCAGTGAACAACACAATTAGATATCCTAATCCCATCGCATTTTGCAGATTATGGACTGCACTAAAACTAGAGGAATATGGTTAGAGGCAAAGGTGCATAAAAGTGGAGATGTTTGGGATGCCTTGCCCAAAACTGCTGCATAACCAGCATCACTGTTAACAATCCCTGCTGTGAGGACTTTAAGCAGACTTGCGCCCTGAATGTATTCCTTATATGTAAATCTAAGACACCCTTAGCACCTCTGAGCTGCATCATGTGGATGCACCAATTTCACTGAGAACTGGCTCTAAGGTCATTGAACCATGCTACATTATCTCATAGGGAACAATTTACAGGATTCTCAACTTGGTTTTATGCAGAACAGAAAAATATCCCAAACGCTTTCTTTCCCTTAATTATCAGGAAGGAAGTTTTAATCAGTGTCAAAGCACTGTTCTCTGATTAGATATATAACTGCTTTATTGCGTCAGATCACCACTTGCAGGAGTAACCAAACTGATCAGATCTGAGCTCTTTCTTCTGATGTTTGAAATTTATAGTAAAATGCAGTGCTGGTGTTTATTTTTTCTTTTACTTAGTTTGATTTGATCTCTCCTCAGCTTTAAATTTCTTTACAGTCATAAATCCAAATAACTGTCAGGCTATCACAGCAGCAGATTCATCATTAAGCAGAGACTGAAGATCAAATACAGAATTTAATTAGCATCGGACAATGTTTGTGGGAGGGAAGAATCTTCCTAAAATCAAATTATATTATTTTCCTCTGAAGTATTTATTTCTCTTGAGAGGAAGTTTGATTTTGAAGATAAAGACCTGAATTGGGGCTCTGAAGAGTTGCATCCTAAACAGCTGGACAAATTTCAGGTATCTTAATCCCAGGCAGGCATCATACAGTACCACAAATGTATAGAATAGTTCAGGTTGGCAGGGGACCTCTGAAGGTCACCCAGCCCAGCCTCCTGCTCAGACTAAGTTGTGCTTCAAAGCTAGATGTAGTGCTTAGAGCCTTGCTCAGCTGAGGTCTGAAATTTGCTGAGGAAGGAGATCTGCACAACGTGCTTATATGTACAAACACTCTACAAGGCAAAAAATTGCCTTATATCCAGTGCATATTTCCTTTGCTGTATTTGGTGATCCCCTCTGAGAAGACCCTCATTCTGTCATACATATAAATCCTCTTTGGTAGTCAATGACTGTGGTTAGACACCACCTTTGTCTTTTCCTAGCTAAGCACTTCTATTTGCATCTTTGCATGCAAACTACAAGGTCTCCAGATCTGGGAGGAAAAGGTTTGGCTCCTGGGGTATACTTTTTGGGTTTTTTAGGTTTTGCTATTTTGTGTTTTGCATTGGTTTTGTCTTTCCCTCCTCCACCCCACTATTAACATGCCGTTGAGTGATACATTGAAATAACCAACCTAAATTTCCTCTTCTAAACTATCTGAATTCTTTATTCTTATATACAAAGTGAAACAGGAAAGTCTGCGATCACTCTACATGGGCACTGTGTCCATCCTTAGACATGCAACACAGTCCTGATTAATGACACAGTAAAAAGTAAAACTCTAGTTTCTTGTACAAAAAAATAGTTGAACTCATGCGTTCCACCTTCTGATTGTCAGAAAGGGCTGAAATGAGGTTTGCAATGGCACTCATTAACTGCACAGGCAGACATGTAACTGTATGACCTTATGACTTTGTAGATGGTAGAGATATTTACTGCATATCATGGAATCTTTCAATATTAAAGAGATTCAACATCTAGTTCTGGGCAATATACAAAGATGGACACCAAGAATAAACTATGAACTGTGTACATTTATGCAGAGCAACTAGAAACAGGAAAACTTTGATGAACGGAAAGGCAAGAAATTCAAAGCCAAGGAGAGGCTGAAATTCTGGCACCAAGATATGGAGCTACTCACCACAAGGTGTCATTGGGGCCAAGGCATTAGTAAGATCTGCATAAATAACAGGAATATCCAGAATGATCATAGATATTGATAACAAACCCTTTATAAATGGGATGTAAGACTTTCTGTTTCAGGGTTTATACCAATCTGTAACTGCTATGATTTAGGATGAAACATTGTCTGAGAAGAGATTACCCAGTATCTGCCTTCTGCAGGCTTAGTACACATTCCTTAGAGGCATCTGTCCTGGATTGCTGCTGGAGACTGGATATGTACTAGCTAGTTCATGTGTCTGATCCAGTCTGGTACTTCCTACTTCTTTCCAGCTCTATTTCCTCTTTTTTTTTTTTTTTTTTTCACTTTTACCAGAGGTAAAACACTACCAGAGAAAAGAAAGCTGCTTTTCCTGCAGTGTTCCCCTTGTCTCTGAACACCTGTTTTTATGTGCAGAATGATGGAGACAAACAGGCAATAAGACTATGCTGCACTGTGATGTCTCTGGAGCTGGAATCCTCCAGCACAAATGTCCATTTTCATTTTCCTCCTCTATGTCATCTGTTCTGCTTGCTCTGTAGCTATTTATTCCAAGATAATATATTTATCACCATTCTTGGTTTGCCCCCATGCAGTCTATCCCATTTGCTTGGTAACTGCTTTCACTTCCCTAACTGCAACGAAAAATTCAGCACATGGGTTTCTAACCTGCAGTTGTGAATACCAACTTGGAGAGAGCCATGAGCACCCGTAACATCATTCCTTTTCATACTGCATGACCCAGCACTCCCTTCCTGTGCTTTGTTTCTGGTTGGCTGCCCGAAGCTCTGGGATAGATCACAGCTCCATCATGCAATCACATTATTTTCACCCAACCTTTACTACTGTGTTAATTTTAGTACTCCCTGCTGTGGATTTAAATCACTGGGACAATTTCACTTGCCATGTAACTGGAACTAAGTCTGTTAGAGAGCAGAATAGATTAATTGAGTATACTATTTTTATATCTTAAAAGTCATTGTTCTTTTAAATATCACATGAGCTCTAAATATGTAACTGAAGATGATTGATATGTCTATTTTCCATTCAGTGTAACACAACTTAATGGAGTTATTAGATTTCTGCCAACACATTATGGGATTTTGAATCTAAGTAACTCTTAGATTACTGGAATCCATGTGTCCTACCACAAATGATCGCATACCATAGCGGCAGTTGTGCTATAAATCACAAGAGTGTCTTTCTCTATCTGTTGTTGCAATTAGGTTTCAGGAAAATAAACTGAATCTATCTACAAGTGAGTGAAATCCACCCCATTTATACCCAGAGGTTTCAGGCTTAGTATTTTAATAATAATGGCAATATTGTACCACAGAGTAATTTGTAACTGAAAAACATACGTATGCTTTGCTTTTGAAGACATTCTGCAATACTATCTTTGTCCACATCTCTCTATGACTGACAGAGACTAATTCCATGTGATGACTCTTTACCATTAGCTCTACTAGACAGTGACTACATTCAGGAAGACATTGTGTCTAAAGTTTGAGACTTTTAGGTAACCTGAGGTTGTAGACAACTTTATTTCTTCAGATACTTTTGATGCTACAGGTACCTCCAACACCAAGTAGGTGTAGCTCATAGAATCATAGAATCATAGAATAGTTAAGGTTGGAAAGGACTTTAAGATCATCTAGTTGCAACACCCCTGCCGTGGGCAGGACACCGCACAGTAAACCATGCCACCCAAGGCTTTGTCCAACCTGGCCTTGAACGCCGCCAGGGATGGAGCATTCACAAGCTCCCTGGGTAACCCATGCCAGCGCCTCACCACCCTAACAGGAAAGAATTTCCTCCTTATATCCAATCTAAACTTCCACTGTTAGTTTTAACCCATTGCCCATTGTCCTGTCACTACAGTCCCTAATGAATAGTCCATCCCTAGCATCCTTATAGGCCCTCTTCAGATACTGCAAGGCTGCTATGAGGTCTCCACGCAGCCCAACTTTTTCAGCCTATCTTCATACAGGAGGTTCTCCAGTTCCCTGATCATCCTTGTGGCCCTCCTCTGGACTTGTTCCAACAGTTCCATGTCCTTTTTATGTTGAGGACACCAGAATTGTACACAGTACTCCAAGTGAGTACCCAAGTAATACCATCATTATTGTCATAAGAATATTGTTGCAACAATGGGTTCCTTGTGATGGGAACTGCTACATGATGTGCTGGGTCCAGGCCTTTCTTTGCCTTGGAGAATCTCTTCTGTGTACACTCAAATAAACTTCACATTTATTTATTTACTACATTTCAGTGATCTTGGCCAGACTGGACACATTTCTAGTCACTTTAAGATGACGGAGAACTGAGAATGGTCATTTTGTAACACTCTGCAGGTGTCTGTAAACATGCACAAGAGCCCTCATCTGAAAACATCCCCAGTTTAACCACACCGGGCTCAATTATTCTCACAGTACTGATGTCGCTCTACTTGAGTTCAAAGCAGTGGATGCTGCTGCCCCTAAGCACCTTAAAATTAGGGCAAATTAAACATTGAGTATGCAAAGCAGAACAAACAGTAATTAAGACACACATTTCCCACATTTAAATGTATTCCAAAATCTCCTTATAACTGGTTCAATTTTTCATCTTAGTTTATGGAACTACCTAAAGTTCCTCCCTAGAACAAGTAACCCCTTTTTCTCTCTTATGTGATCAATACTTGGGTTTCAATCATTCTTCATGTACACTTTGGGATGAAGTTTAAAGCTTCAGCTCTGACCAACATCAGTAATCAAAGCAGCACACTCTTATCCCGAGTTTCACTCATTTCAACACAAGCTGCATCATTTCCTATGCAAGCATTTCTATACTCAGAATATTAATTACATTATAGAAGCATAGACTCATAGAATATTTAGGGTTGGAAAGGACCTTAAGAACATCTAGTTCCAACCCCCCTGCCATGGGCAGGGACACCTCGCACTAAACCATATTACTCAAGGCTCTGTCCAACCTGGCCTTGAACACCACCAGGGATGGAGCATTCATAGCTTTCTCGGACAATCCATTCCAGTGCCTCATCACCTTTACAGTAAAGAACTTCCCCCTTATACCCAATCAAAACTTCCCCTCTTTAAGTTTGAACCCGTTACCCTTGTCCTGTCACTACAGTCCCTAATGAAGAGTCCATCCCCAGCATCCCTATAGGCCCCCTTCAGATACTGGAAGCTGCTCTGAGGTCTCCACGCAGCCTTCTCTTCTGCAGGCAGAACAGCCCCAACTATCCCACCCTGTCTTCATATGGGAGGTGCTCCAGGCCCCTGATCATCTTCGTGGCCCTCCTCTGGACGTGTTCCAACAGTTCCCTGTCCTTTTTATGTTGAGGACACCAGAATTGTACACAATACTCCCAGTGAGGTCTCACAAGAGCACAGTAGAGGGGCAGGATCACCTCCTTCAACCTGCTGGTCATGCTCCTTTTGGTGCAGCTCAGGATACGGTTGGCTTTCTGGTCTACGAGCTCACACTGCCGGCTCATGTTCATTTTCTCATTGACCAGCACCCCCAAGTCCTTCTCTACATGGCTGCTCTGAATCTCTTCTCTGCCCAACCGGTAGCTGTGCCTTGGATTGCTCCGACCCAGGTGTAGTACCCTGCACTTGTCATGGTTAAACTTCATAAGGCCAGCATCAGCCCACCTCACAAGCGTGTCGAGGTCCCTCTGGATGGCATTCCTTCCCTCCAGCGTATCAACTGAAACACAGCTTGTTGTCATCGGCAAACTTGCTGAGGGCACACCCAATCCCACTGTCGACATCAGCAACAAAGATGTTAAACAAGACTGGTCCCAACACCAATCCCTGAGGGACACCACTCGTTACTGGTCTCCAGCTGGACATTGAGCCATTGACTACAACTCTGCATGCGGCCATCCAGCCAGTTTTTTATCCACAGAGTGGTCCATCTATCTAATTGATGTCTGAAGCAAAGAAGTTGTTAAGTGCCTCAGCCTTCTCCAAATCCTGTGTAGCCAGTTCTACTGATAGCTTCTGGAGGAGGCCTGCATTGTCCCTCATCTGTCTTTTATTTGCTACGTACCTATAGAATCCCTTCCGATTATCCTTAACATCCCTAGCCAAGTTTAACTCTAACTGGGCCTTAGCTTTCCTAACCTTGTCCCTAGCTTCCCGGACAACATCCCTGTATTCTTCCCAGGCCACCTGTCCTTGCTTCCACCTTTTATAAGCCCCTTTTTTCCTTTGAAGTTTCTTCAGCAGCTCCTTATCGAGGTCTCCTGGCGCTCCTGCTGAACTTCCTTCTAGTTGCAATGCAACACTCCTGAGCTTGCAGTAGATGATCCTTGAACGGCAACCAACAGTTTTGGGGCCCCCTGTCCTCTAGGGCTAAATCCTATGCAACCTTCCTAAGCAGGTTCCTGAAGAGGCCAAAGTCTGCTCTCTTGAAGTCCAGGGCAGTGAGCTTGCTGCACACTCTTCTCACTGTCCTGAGGTTCTCAAATTTGACCATCTCATGATTGCTGCAACCAAGGATGCCCTGGAGCGTCACATTGCCAGTGAGCTCTTCACTGTTGGTGAGCATGAGGTTGAGCATGGCACCTCTCCTTGTTAACTTCTCTATTACTTGCAGAAGAAAGTTGTCTTCCACAGAATCGAGGAACCTCCTGGATTGCTTGTGCCTGGCCGTACTGTCACTTCGACAGATATCAGGGTGATTTGAAGTCCCACATGAGAACAAGGGCCTGCAAGCGTGAGGCTGTTCCTATCTGTCTGTAGAGTGCTTCATCCGCAGGCTCCTCTTGATCAGGTGCTCTGAAACAAATCCCCACATTAATGTCTCCCATCGCTGTTCTCCCTTTAATGCTGACCTACAAACTCTCTGTTGACTGATTGCCTGTCCCCAGAAAGAGTTCCATACTCTCCAGACTATTGTAGTATGGGTTAGGGTTGGAAAGGACCTTAAGATCATCTAGTTCCAGCACCCCTGCCATGGGCAGGGACACCTCACACTAAACCATGCCACCCCAAGGCTTCATCCAACCTGGCCTTGAATGCTGCCAGAGATAGAGCATTCACAAGCTCCCTGGGCAACCCATGCCAGTGCGTCACCACCCTAACAGGAAAGAATTTCTTCCTTATATATAATCTAAATTTCCCCTGTTTAAGTTCAAACCCATTACCTTTTGTCCTGTCACTACAGTCCCTAATGAAAAGTCCATCCCCAACATCCCTATATGCCCCCTTCAGATACTGGAAGGCTGCTCTGAGGTCTCCACACAGCCTTCTCTTCTCCAGGCTGAACAGCCCCAACTTTCTCAGCCTATCTTCATACGGGAGGTGCTCCAGTCCCCTGATCATCCTCGTGGCCCTCCTCTGGACTTGTTCCAACAGTTCCATATCCTTTTTATGTTGAGGACACCATAACTGAGGTCTCACAAGAGCAGAGTAGAGGGGCAGGATCACCTCCTTCGACCTGCTGGTCATGCTCCGTTTGATGCAACCCAGGATATGGTTGGCTTTCTGGGCTGCAAGAACACACTGCCACTGGCTCATGTTCATTTTCTCATCAACCGACACCCCCAGGTCCTCTGCAGGGCTGCTCTGAATCTCTTCTCTGCCCAACCAACAAGACTGGTCCCAACACCAATCCCTGAGGGACACCACTCCTTACTGGTCTCCAGCTGTACATTGAGCAATTGACCAGAACTCCTTGTGTGTGGCCATCCAGCCAGTACTTTATCCACCGAGTGGTCCACTTATCAAATTGATGTCTCTCAAATTTAGAGACAAGGATGTAGTGTGGGACAGTGTTGAATGCTTTGCACAAGTCCAGGTAAATGATGTCAACTGCTCTACCCCTGTCCATCAGTTCCGTAGCCCCATCATAGAAGGGCACCATATTGGGTCAGTCAGGATTTCCCCTTAGTGAAGCCATGCTGGCTGCCACCAACCACCTTGTTGTTTTCCATGTGCCTTAGCATGCCTTCCAGGAGAATCTGCTCCAAGATTTTGTTAGGCACAGAGGTGAGACTGACTTGTCTATAATTCCTTGGGTCACCCATTTTCCCCTTCTTGAAAATGGGGATTATGTTCCCATTTTTCCAGTCATTGGGAACTTCACTTGACTGCCACATTTTTTCAAATATGATGGACTGTTGCTTAGCAACTTCATTTGTCAGCTCCTTCAGGACCCGTGGATTTCTTTCATCAGGTGCCATGCTCTTGTGTTATGTTCAGATTTTTATAATTGTCTCGATCCAGATCCTCTCCTACAGTGGGCACAAGGTCTTCATTCTCACAGTCCCTGTGTCTGCCTTACAAGACTTGGGTGGTGTGGTCAGAGCATTTGCCAGTGAAGACTGAGGTAAAGAATTCATTA
This sequence comes from Pezoporus occidentalis, assembly GCF_034315485.1. NCBI lineage: Eukaryota > Metazoa > Chordata > Aves > Psittaciformes > Psittacidae > Pezoporus > Pezoporus occidentalis. The sequence goes on along the minus strand of NW_026913488.1, from coordinate 2,684,990 downwards.
AGAACCTCAGCCTTCTCCAAATCCAGGGTAGCCAGTTCTCCCAATAGCTTCTGGAGGGGGCCTACGTTGTCCCTAGTCTCTTATTTATTTGCTACATACCTATAGAATCCCTTCCTGTTATCTTTCACATCCCTAGCCAAGTTTAATTCTAACTGAGCCTTAGCCTTCCTAACCTGGTTCCTAGCTTCCCGGACAACATCCCTGTATTGTTCCCAGGCCTCCTGTCCTTGCTTCCACTTTTTATAAGCCTCTTTTTTCCTTTGAATTTTTCTCAGCAGCTCCTTATCCATCCAAGGAGGTATCCTGGCATTCCTGCTGAACTATCCCTAACATAAAGGGCAACTCCCCCTCCCCGCCTGCCAGGCCTGTCTTTTCTAAAGAGCCTGTAACCTTCCATTCCAACACTCCAGTCATAGTAGCCATCCCACCATGTTTCTGTGATGCCTATTATATAACACCCCGTAGATGTGCGCACATGCCACGGGAGTTTGTACAGAGGTATCTGAGCTGAGCTCCAAATGAATCTGGCCCATTGGCTGGAGTGGCTAGAATATCTCTACATTGCTCCGAGCATTTATTACAGGTATTGGCAACTGACTGGGTGTGTTTGGATGGAATGATGCCCCTCTCCCCCAACACATCCTTGACCAGTCTGGGAAACCTGCTACTAAAACTGCTCTTCCCCTTCATTATCAGAAGTTCAAAAGATTACTCAAAAGAGTGGTGAGCAATCTCCACTGATTCAAAACTGGCCTTATTCAGGTCTCATCTGCAGCATTGCAGGTGGCTGTTTCTCATGGATGCTGACAAATACCTCTTTCCTGAACTAATCATTATTCACCTTAAATGAAGGAAATGGACTTATGTGGAAAGAAATGCATGTTGAAAAACTACAGAAAATTCCTTTAAAGTTCAAAGGCATTACCTATTGGTTCTACCACTCTACAAATGTTGACATATCAAAGTTTTAACAAAAATGTTGTCATCAAAGACTCAACATTTGCACATTTCAAAGAAGACAAGGACTCAACTCTAGCAGCACTGGTGAAGTAGCTATACTCTTCACTCCCTTCAAGGTTGACAGCAGGAGACTTTCTGGCTTATGAAGTAGAGATCAGACCACTAAAGAAGAGCTATCAGCACTACTTGGTTTTACTCCCACCACAGTGACATGTCTTTTTTTTCACCTCTCCTCTCTGCAAAGAGTGCTCTTGAAGATATACCACATTGTTGCCCACAACCCTGTGAGTAAGAGCACTACAAGGCAGCCCTTTCCTAAAGTACTTCAAACTCACTGAATTACCAACAAACACGGTGGGAGAAGAGGAGTAGCTCAGAAGAACACAAAGGCTATTTGCAAAGTATTTTGATATTTATTTTTACAGAAAGAGAAGATCTTGTCTCTGACTCATCTTAAATTGCAGACAATAATTTTAAAAATGGTTTACCTACACTTGTGCACTCAATTCTGCTGGGAATGAAACACTGCTCATTGTGATCTTGATACCGTTTGAGCTATTAGGAATGGTTGCCCTGGGTGAATCCATTTCAGGCATCAAACTACGAATTTCTCTGCATGAAGTGACTGTGAGTATTCCTCCAGTAATTTCATATTTTGATTCAATAGCCAAAATGAATTATGAAACTTTACACTGTCAGATATTAAGAAGGAACTGTAAAATGCTGATAAGATGCTGAAATGAAGGCAAGGGGATTTAAAGGTCATTCTGTCAATTTTTTTATCTGGTGAGGATTTTAGACTGAGCTAATTACCATAGTACCTGAACTCTAACAGTCTATTCAGGATTTGGTAGTGATGCTAGTAAGAAGCTGACAACACAGTCATACCTATAAGGTCTCCAAACATCTTCCATACACAGATGAAAGTAGAGCTAATGGAACCAGTCTATGATGGACTGGAAGATCCATGTTTAATTTCTAAAACAAATCATAGAGTCATAGAATAGGGTTGGAAAGGGACGTAAGATCATCTAGTTCCAACCCCTCTGCCATGGGCAGGGGCTCCTCACACTAGGCTATGTCACCCAAGACTCTGTCCAACCTGGCCTTGAACATTGCCGGGGTGGGGCATTTACCACTTCTTTGGGCAACCTGTTCCAGTGCCTCACCACCCTCACAGTGAAGAACTTCTTCCTTATATGTAACCTGAACTTCCAGTTTTAGTTTTAACCCATTACCCCTTGTCCTGTAATTCGACAGCAGTATATGGGTTTATGTGATACTTTGTAGGAGTTTCTCAAACAAAGTATTGAGGAGTTGTCTGCAGACCCCCAGTTACAAAGTCAGTCTTATTGGCAACTGTTTATTCATATGCCTAGGTATGTAATTATAAGGTTGCATGGAATGAAATAGAGACCAAGGAGATGTCATTGGAAATCAACAAATGCTTCCTTCAGTGTGTGGCATGGCACATACTAATTTTTTTTTTGGCTGCACTCCTTCCTCTATTACTCTTGATTACTCTTCATGTTGAAGCACCTTTGAAGTTCTCTGGGCTGCTCCACACTGATTTATATGTACCTCAGAATTTGATCCAAGTAATAGGCTGGTGTGTTTTGAGAGACGTGTTGACGCAGATGCAGAATTGATATTAAACTAATCGTCTTTGTTGCAATTATAGATCTCATAGCATAAAGCTTTGGATAGTATTAGAAAATAAAAGGAAATACATAAAACCCAGCCAAGAACTTATTCCACACAAGTGGCTTAGCCATATTCTTATTGACTTAAGAGGCATAAGATGAGTGCCAGAGTGTATCATAATACATACAGACAAGGCTTGTGGTTTTAGTCCTATTCCCGCGTTTTTGTAAGAGAATCTGTTCAAACATTTCCTTATGAAAGAGGAGACTCCTGATTTTAGCAGTTTGCTCTTCTATGAGCATGACTTATAACCCTGACAGTTGGGTAGATTATTTCAAATGAAACAGGGAAGCCATTGTAATTAATGTGCAATAACTAAAACCAGTGATGGGTTGAGGATCTTGAGTATTTCTACACTGACACTGATTTTTTTGTGATCTGAACTTTGCAGTAATTACTATTATCTGTTGACAAGTGTTGTCTTTCCTGTGCTATTCACAATCTTATTCACTACTAATTTTCCTACTTTTGTATCCAGTGCCTGCTGCCTCCAAGAGGAAGAGAAAGCCTAACACAATAATACTCAGTAATTTTGGCTGGGACTTGGACAAAAAACACCAGCATATTTATTTAAAAGTAAACCTATGCATGAATACATAAATTATGGATGCATACTTTATGTATTCAACACATTGTGTGGAACTATTTCAGAGCTTTGGCTCATGAATGGCTTATTTCCATTAAAAGTAATGGTGTTATTCCTGGTGATGCAAGCTTGTGTGATTTTGCTCACAAGAAGAGATCTGCTTATACATATAAAACAGCCCCTGCAGTTTCAGCAGAAGAGAGGAAGAGGAGGCTCATCTCTAACTTCTAAGTTGAACCGGCAATTTACTTTTTCACTCTTCACCGCTGAGATTTCCATTGTTGTTTTAGTTCTATTGAACTCAGGATTAAACTGAAGGCAGCAATTTTGAAACCTGGCCTTGGGGGCCTCAAAGGCAAGGTTGAGGGGAGAGCAGCTCATGAATAGACTGCAGGCTGGGGTCTGAAGGGAAATTCTTACCTGCCACAGAAAAGCATGATTAGCGCCGGCTCAACAAGCCTCATTTGCAACATGTCTGGCAGCCCCTTCTTGCCCTCTACTAATTAGGGCTTCACTTGTGAAGAAGTGAGAGCAGCCTCTACTCAGTGCATTCCTCATTGTTTTTAATTTCAAGAAACTCCAAATACAAACTCTTCCCTGGTGCCAAGACTGGCAGAGCCAGTCCTGACACAAAGAATGGATCTAAGCTGCTGTCTTCACCAAAGCTTGAAGCATCCTACAGCTGGGAAAAAAGTGTAGCATTTGGCATTTTGCCTATAAAATAAGACCCTCTGAAAGGTCATATGCATGCAAGCACTCACAGAGATATCTCATGGGAAAAGGAGATGGAGGGAAAAATATTTGTTTCTGCGAGGTTAATTGACTATAAGGTGAACTTCATTAGAGGACAGCCCCTTGTGCCCAATGCCTCCATTTGTGGTTTGGTTGGGGAGGAATAGACTATGCTGGAGAAGAATAGATTATGCAGTCAAAATAACCATGCAGCAGGAAGTAGTGCAACACGTGAACACGTGGGAGAGCTGATTTTTATAATCCGCCCCTAATAAACAGCAGACAGGGATCAATATCCACTGTAGCTTTCCTTTTGAAGAGCACTGGTCACGTCATACCCTCTGCTGTCAGGAAGGACTTAATAGTCACCTAGTAAGGATTGGTGAATTGGACGCCTTTGAAAATGAGAATCTATGTGTAGGAGAAAAAATATGAACCTGGAGGCTCTAATTCGAGACTCTCAGTAAGTGTCATCCAAGATGTTTAGAAACCCAAGTCCCACCAATTTTCAATGAAGACCCTGGTATTCTTGAAGATCCAATTCCTCAACATTAAGGGGGGAAAAATTGTGGTGTGACTATATCCCAGAACCACAAAATGCTTTAGGTTGAAAAGGACCTTCATTCATCCAGTTCCAACCCCCTGCCACAGGCAGGGACACCTTTCACTAGACCACATTGCTCCAAGCCCCATCCAACCTGCTAGGGATGGGGCAGCCACAGTTTTTCTGGGCACCCTGTGCTAGCATCTCACCATCCTCATAGGGAAGAACTTTTGCTTAAAAGCTCATCTCAGTATACCCACTTTCACTCATGATTTAATACAGTGATGTACTGTATTATACATATAATACAGTATATAATAAAATTTACCCTAAGTAGATTTTAGGGGCTGTGGTTCACGTATGCATATTAGTTTATAGTTTAAAGACGCTGAGAGGAACTCTGAAAGCTTATCATTCCATAATGCCTTTTTAATGGAGCCAAGTATCCTTTTTTGTTTGAAATGTGACACATCAGTGCACTGATTTAATTTAAACTGTCACTTGCTTTCTCTGAGTTCTTTGCTTTTCCTGATGAAGCAATAGAGAACAGTGGGAAGACATCAATCATTGTGTGTAGGAGGAGCAGCACTTCAGTAGGCAATGCCTGCATTGTCTTGTCTTTTCTCAAGGAGACCTATTGTCTCACCCTCAGGAGACTCATACAGATCCTCATACTTCAGCTATAAGTATTTTCTGCTGTTGGTATTTTCCTAAATCAGACATTGCGGGGTGCTGTGCCTGACTGCTTTTATATGATGAGCAAAAGGAAGCCTTAAAGGGAACGGTTCAACGTGTCAAGCAACCTCAGAGTATAAGCCAGGTTTGGGTCCAAAACGACATTGCCTTGTGAACGAAGAACTGTTCCCAAGGTAATGTGCACCTCTTGAAACAGAATCTTGGCCCAATGGTATGCTAACCCAAATATGGGCTTGCCATATCAGAGCAGGACGTCGCTCACACAGCCTGAGAAAAGCAAGACTGGGTACATATCCTGACAGATGTGTGTGGAATCTGTTGACAATGTGTCAGTGCTGTTGACAATGGGTCAATACCTACTACTTAAATCTTTCTGACCATAGGAAAAAAATTAGCATTTTGACTGTAGGGAAAATTAGAGACTGACTGTTGCAAAAAGCCAGAGTCTAAGAGGAAGTACTAAAATTTCATATTCAGCCTTAAAGATCAATGATTAATTGTTATTTACAAATAACAAGAGTGCCTGGAGATCTCACCTGGATTCAGGGCCTTGTTTTGCTGCCTCCTCTCCACTTCCCTTCTCCTGCTTCTCACAAAATACACCATCCACGAATATCAAAACACTACTGAGAATACATTGGTTTATGTCCAAAGCTGATCCTGGCCACTGTCTTATCAGCCAGATATCATTTGCTTTGATTTCAAGTTTCATCCTATCTGCAGATGGATTAACAAGTTGCAAGGTCCAGCAATTATAACCCAGAAAAAAGTCCAACAAGCCTATTTGCTTCTAAACTGTGTGGGAGGAAGGAAAGCAATGGAAAAAGCATCAGATCTAAATATGTCCTCTAAGGACCACATTAAAATTTATAGATTAAAAAAAATCATGTTTCAGAATGAAGCCAAATCATCAGTTTTGGCCTTGCTTCTCTAAGCAGAAAGGCTTTGCTGTCTGACTTCTTTGGCTGCCTTTCTAGGCATGCAATTCACAGCTGCATTGAAGAGGAGCAGGTCCAATAATGCCATTTGTTTTCTACTTAAAAAAAAAATAAATAAAAAGATAGAAGGACATATAAATGGATCATAGAAGAAGGGGGCCATTAGCAGACATTCAGTCTGACCATAGCTGGAAGTGCATATGGTTCAGAGGAATACAGCCAACTTGCTGTTTATGTAAGCTATCTTGTATCTCCCTCTTTCTTCCCTTGCACTGGCACTCAGATTGATTAAGAGGTCAAATAAAGGCTGCTTCAATGTGAGAGTGTGCATGATATATGAGAAAAAATTCTGTCTCACAGTTAAGGCTTTTTAAACAGCACAAAAGACAAATCAATGTATAAACGAATTCTCAGCTTGTTTAAGTCATTCCTTCCTGAAAGCTGTATGGACCTCTCTTTTTTTGTTTTTTTACTGTTTCAGAGGCACAAGTGAAGAAAACCAGGCAGAGCAGTGGAATGCAAACACAAAGAGGTAGAATAAGAAGGGCATTTTTAATAAAGTAGGTGAAAAATACTATAAACGTATCCGTTTTATTCAATAGACACAATAAGTATTCTTCAGCAAATGTCTTTTCTGAAGAGTAAGGAAGAAAAGCAAAAACTGCTTCCCATGTGGCAACCTACCTCCTGAAATCTCTAGCATTTTAGCTGAGGTATTTTTTGTGTGCCTGCTTCGCAGAGAGAAAATTTTGACTCTGTGAAAGAAAATGGAAATTTGATGGAGGAGATGTCTTCTACAATAACAAAAATGATGATCTTTATATGAAGTTAGGCACGTGGGATTTCGATCCACTATGGTGCTTTGGCATCTGTCTTTCAGTTGCTTTCAGGATACAGGATGTCCAAATACCTAATTGGTACCTAAATCATAAGCTCCCAACGAAGAAACTCTCTCAAGACCTAGCTGGTGACCTGCTTGACCCTCCAAAATCTTCTGGATGTAAATCTTCTCCGCTGAAGTTCAGACACCTTAAAGTGATTCAGGATTTGAAAATCAGGCAAATCTAGGAGTTTTATTAGAGGCAGAATCCCACCCCTAAGTACATCTAAAGAGTTGGGTCTGAACAGAATCTCAGGTTGCAGTAGCTCAAGCAGGCTGACTGAATCATACTTGCACTTCTAATGCTTAATTATCCCATGTGCCACAGGGATGGATACATAGAAAACAGATGCAGAGGTATTCCTGAACATCTGAAAATAAGCAGATCAATTAGACTGGGTTCTGCAGATCTTGTTTGAATAGTTAATCACAGGAACACAGAGATGAAGAGAACCACATGGGTCACTGAGCCAGGTCTGCGATATTTTCTCATTATGATTTACAACCTGGATAGTATCAAGAGCATGCCAGGTGCTTCATATAGTCAAACAGCCTGAAAGCTGGTATTTATTTTGGAGCCAAGGGAGGCCTGCCTGTTTTATGAATCAAGGTTCTTGTTGCTTCTTTTTGTTTTGAGACTGGGATAAACATTTTGTTTACAGTGTACTTTGTGGGGTGATATTTTTTCTCACCTCCGTTACTGTTGACTGTGCATCATGTCCTAGTAATTTCATTTAAGAACCATGATTATGAAAGCTTTCCTTATAACTTTACTGAGTTATCCTTTAATGTATTTTGCTTTGGGCTTTTTAGACATGGGTATTCACACCTATAGTTAGTAGAAATTATCAATAGGTAAGTATGTGTGCCTTACATGCTTAAGCCTGCACACATATGTTCCCCAAACTTGTATATTATTTAAATATATATATGCCTATAGCACAAAAGCTTCTTAAACATCTAACTGAACGGGAATTGTCCCATTCCAGAATCATCTGATTGTTACTTTTCCAAACACAGTTCTAGAATACAATAGGAACACCTTTTGTAGCTGAGATTATTGATGCAGTTTAATTACTTTGAATGGGTGTAAAAGAATTAATAGCATTCTGAAATTCAAATTGATAACTAAAATTCTTATTTACTGAATTTGAGTGTACATGATAAAACCAATGTACTAAATATTTCCACAACTGAATGTCACTAGAAAAGTCAAACATAAACTGCAAAGCCATCCGAGAAAACCCTTACACATAATCCCCAGACATACAGATGAAAACACAAGTTTGGACACATAAGCAGAAAAATTTGCCAGACAATAAATTACAATATTGTGCGAAGTATGACAATAGGTAAGCATGGCAGACATCTGTAACATATAAATACTCAAGTGAGCTGGACACAAGCTATTGTGCGAAGACTTTCAGTGCATGAGGACACTTCATTAGAAGAAAGAGAATCCAAAAGACATACAGTAAGCTCAAGAGGTTCCTGTTAACCCCTCTTTCAAGATTAGTAAAGATCTGTTATTGTGAGACAGGCTACTTAATGGATTATGATTTAGCTTTTTAGCAGTTATCCTGGGTTCAGCAGTAGCACTCATTTTCTCCTTCTTAGTAGCTGGTGCAGTGCTGCGGTTTTGACTTTTGACCTGGGAACAGTGCTGATAACACCAGTGTTTTTAGTTGTTGCTAAGTCATGTTTACTCTGACCAAGTGTGTGTCTCATGCTCTGCCAGGGAGGAGGGGAAGCCGGAAGGAAGCAGAGACAGGACACCTGACCCAAAATAGCCAAAGAGGTATTCCATACCACAGCACATCACGCCCAGGATGTAGAACTGGGGGCAGTTACCCGGAAGGGCTAGATCACTGCTCGATCAGGCTGGGTATCGGTCGGCGGGTAGTGAGTGATCGTATTCTCTTCCCTTGTTATTTCTCTTATCTTTATTATTATTGGTGGTTTGTGTTACACCTTAGTTACTGGACTGCTCTTATGTCAACGCATGGGAGTCACATTCTTTCTATTCTCCTCCCCATCCCTCCAGGATCGGGGGGCGGGAAGGTGGGGTGAGAGACTGCATGGTTCTGATTTACGGCTGGGCTTAAAACAGGACAGCAATTCAGAAGTATTCAGTGCATTAAGTGATGATGTACTACTAGCTTGTAAATGACAGATTGTTCATTACAGGACTTCAGAGAAGTTAGTAATCATGATAATGGACCACGAGTCACAAGTGTCTCTTGTATATCACTTTTTCACTTTTATAGACAAGTATAAACTTACCACATCAAACACTTGTACTGCACAGTCAAGTGGGAGAATCAATTAAGCTGGTTGAAAGGGTTTGCAGTGAAAACTGAGGGAAAAGTTTACCCAGCACACCGCCCTGTCTTTGTCAGCTGCTCAGAGAGCTTTGGGAAGAACAGCAATGTCTTCTCACCCAACATCTATCAAGCTTTTAGAGGTAAAGGCAATTCACTTTGAAGCAGCTATGTAATCACTTTGAAGCAGCTATGTAATCCTTTCATCATAAAGTATCTCAGTCTCTTACGCTAAAATAATAATGACAAAAACATGCCATGGAAAAACTGGAGCAGAATAAAAGGTGAGCTCTTCAGAGAATTGACCCTAGCCACCTTAGGGATTACTTATATGGAGTAACAAAAGAACTGTTTTTTAAGGTGATTGCCACCCATTGCCACATCTCCATTCTGCTTTTCAGCCACTGCAGTGCTGTGAAAAACAGTCCTCGCTTGTAATTATTCACTGCTATTCTAATTATTCCTTAAGAATTGTCAGAGGACATGAAAGGATCACCGTACACTGCAGTATTAAAAACTATTACTGAGACTTTCAGCATGTCTCCGTACTGGATACAAAAGGACTTTCAGTCTTCTGTGATGCAACCATATAGACAGTACCAAAGTTCTTCAAGGATGCAACTGACATGATAACCAAAATGAAGATGTCCAACCTTATCACAAAAGCATCAAAAGTGAACAACTCTGCCACTTTCCTTAGTGGTCACTTCCGATACTCAATTTTAACTTCTAGGGGCTAGGTCTTGGCATAGAATCATAGAATATTAGGATTGGAAAGGACCTTAAGATCATCTAGTTCCAACCCCCCTGCCATGGGCAGGGACACCTTACACTAAACCATGTACTTGTCCGTAAAGCTTGACAGCTTCTTTTTCATGTGTCACCACCTATAAATTAATCAAAGAACTTTCTCACTTTAAAGAGGAGCAGACTGTGTCCCTCAATCTCTGCAGTGCATGATCTTGACACAGACATCAGTATTGATAGCTAATAATTATCCTGGACAGCTTGTTTAAAAGACAGGTGGGCAAGTTATGACAGGCACATATTATGGAGACAATCTAGGGACTTTCATTTAACCAGGAGTGATTCAGGGTATTGCTAAAATGTTGTTTGATAGTATGATATAATAGCCTAATTTTTATTTCATACTTGTTAAAGGAAAATAAGTCAAAATATGATATAACTGTACAATTTTAAAGCCATACAGTTTTGAAGGCACTATTAAGATATAATAAGGATATTATTTTAAAGCTATACAGTTTTGAATGTAATAAAATCCTCTGTGCCTTAGGTGGACAGATATCTTTTGCATTAAAGAAAAACTTTTCCAATCTTTTTTGGCTGTGTTAGAATTTTCTGGTATGGGAAGAAAGCACAAATATTTAATGTGTTAGAAAACTTTTCATCCTAGAAAACTTTGGAGTTTCTTCCCAGAACTCCTGTGACATGGGCCCAAATTCACCTTTCCTGGTTTTAAGAATTTATGTGATCTTTCTAGTCCATCAAGCTCTGGGCTTTGTTTATGCACTGGAGGGAGCATGTTGAGTGCATCTAGAAAGCAATGCATTTTCACCTGTTGATTGACAATGTGGAAACCTGTGGTGGGACAGGCATGTGGAATACATTCTGAGCAGAACACACATACTGTTGTCTTTCATATAGCAAATACTACCCTTTACAGGTATATCAAGGATTCAAGGTTCTTCCACCAACACTAGAACTGAAACTGGATGTTGAATTAAAACTGAAAATATGCAATATTTTGTAGAACAAAAAAAAAACCTAGCTCAGAAAGTATAAAAAAACTTTCCATATTAGATCTGTCCATAGACTGGACAACCTTGATGAAAGGAAAGCTAGACATTATTTCCTTTTTTCTTTTTCCCACAGAGAAAGCATAGGTCCTAAAAACATTACTGTTAATTATACTTTCATGATACAACTTTATTGTAAACTCTTGAGAGAAAAAAGAAATAATTATTAATGGATCTATATAGTAACAATGAGTGTTAAAACTCTCAGACTGGCCTTCTGGACCTAGTGGCATACAGTAAATTAATTAGTTATCATCATGGAGAATTCCCTTGGCTTCCTAAACTCCCTGGTGTTGCTTAGAGACTCTCGGATCAACTTCAGGCTTTCTGTTTTTAAAGAATTTAAACAGTGGTAATGTTTTAGACTCTTCCAGAATCATAAAAGGGCAATTGGTATGGCCAATCTGCTTGGTTATCCTCTTGCTATTAAATTCATTATACTCTAATGAATCTTTTTTTAAGCTGGAATTGTTGAGTAGTTCTACTGTTGTTACTGTTGTCAATGTAAGTCAATGCTATTCTTATGTGAAGATTCCTATGTCTAATTTACTTGCTACCAGTCCTCTGGCTTTATGTATAGGTTAAGATTATCAGATGCTGGGCAGACACACTTGCAACCTAAATTTTATTGAGTCTAGAGTTAAGAAAATGATCATGTATAAATAGAGCTTAGACTGTCTGTATAAAGTAACAATATTCCAACACCCCTCTTGTTACATCCAAGGGGAAGACCAAATGGTAAGGAAAATCCACTAAGTAATGCAAGCAATTTTATCTTTTTTTTTCTGAAAATAATTAATATGCTATAACAATACAGGAAGGCTACCATCCCTGCTTGTAAACACAGGCTTAGGTTATTTCATAAAACAGTGAAGCTGCTCATTGCTGTTGTCCATCATTTACTACTTGCTTAATAAATACTTCAGTTACAGTTAATAAATAATATATTTAGGCTGAGTGAAGTGATAATTCTTTCAATCAATTATTAAATTCAGGCAAAGGTTTTATTGCAAGTACTGCTATAGGGAATTTCTGCCTCTAATCTAAAGTGATTATTCATTATGCACAGTAAAAGGCTCCATTTGCATATTATTAGTGAAGTAACCTTTAGCCTTACTGGCAATGATAAAGTTGCATCTTAATGTTGCTGTGCATTAACGTTCTTGGTTAGCCTTCCAAAACTAAAGTGATGATAAACAATGTGTAATAAAGCCTTTGTTTATGGCCTTCCACAAGCTGGGTTTTGATATCTCAAATATACTTGATGACAAAATGTCCAGTAAACGTATTATAGCAAGTTGTTAAAAGGTGTTGCCTGCAGATGGTTTGTTGATGGTAAACAGTAAAAGTGGAACCAATTAATACCCTAGAGGTTTGAGTAGTAAATTGATCTCAAAAAAGTCTTTTAAAAGCCCTCTCTGTGCTGTTCTCCCATGTGCTGAGCTACCCTGTACTTGCTGCTTTCCCTGCATGCTACCTAGCAAAGCCTCTGAGAGTTGGCCATGTTCTTTGGCAAGGGCCAGTTGCCCTATTAGATTATCCCTCTGTCTTGTGCAACTTTTCACACTAACATAAAGTGCGCCCAGCACCCTCCTCATGTACCAGTCCTAAGCCCCTGGCAAGGTGAGGAGGAGCTTGTTAGGGAGGGAAGTCCCACTGACTTTCAATGAGAGAAACCAGAGCAGCATCTCTTTCCATCTTTCATTTTCCCCTCTCTCTCTCTGTCTTTCTCTCACTTCTTCACAGAGATCCTTAAAGACAGATCAGTCAGTCCGGAGGACCTGGTCCAGCGCTGAAGATCACCAGCTCATGACTGGAAAGACCTATTCCGTGGGTAAACCCTTCTCCTGTAGTATGGTATTGCCCTGGAGCTGAGCTGGCAGTCTAATGCTGGATGAGCAGTAATTACCATTGATTCATGCTGCTGCCCAAAATTGATCTTGAAATAACAAGCCTAATTGGCTTCTATGAGTAGTACATCTGGCCAGGAGATGACTGCACAGGCTGGTTTCTACAGATCTTGGTGCATCAGGCATTCACACTTCTACAGGTCTTGGTCCATCAGGCCTTCATCCATTGAGACTTCTAAAACCTTACTCTGGGATGTTGAATATATGTGTACTCAGGGACTGATCTGTTTTGGAGGGAAAACCTGGCCTGATCCCCCACAGAGACGTTTTCCTTTCAGAGATGTTATTTCATAACGTAGTGCTATGATCAATGCTTTCATCTCAGCCAGACAGTTAGGGAAGGCAACACCATCCAAGTGCATGGTGAGCAGTGAGGAATGTAGAAAGGAGTAGAGAGCACAATCTATCCTTGGGATAAACGAAGGTATTGAGCACTATTTACAGCACCTGAAGCTAGAGTTTTCATTACGTGGTCTGCTGCTTTGAATGATGGAAATCTGGGATTTAACTTGAGTCCTGGGAGAGCTAATGATTGAAAAAAAGAGTAATTAAAATTATTAAATTGTGATCATGTTTTCTCTTCTACAAGTCTATAAGCTCAAGTATAGTTGGGTTGTAATGGATATTCTCAACATAGTGCTTTGTTTTAAGCCTCTGCTGTTAAGCTGTTTGAAAAAACAGCTTCTCCACAAAGCCAGAACTGAAGCTAAATGTTAAAATGATCACAGGCTCCTTTTACCAACAAATCTAGTGAAAAGACTTTTGCTCTTCAGAGTATGTCCTTGCTTGTTCTTTTTCTAGCTGTACTGACAGCAGACTACAGGTTCTTTCAGCACAGGTGTTTGGAAGTGAGATTTCTGAAAAATAAAGTCAACTAATGCATCTCAAATAGAAGCACATTATTTTAAAGATGTTAATCTGTATTTAGTCAATACACACAAGAAAAGCATGTACTGTTTTCTGCAGGTTAACTAAGGGGTCAGGTGAGACCTTTCTCACCAAATATCAAGTGTATGTTTTGTTGCTTATTTGTCCATGGTCAGTAAAGAAATGCACTTATAGAATCATAGAATAATAGAATAGTTAGGGTTGGAAAAGACCTTAAGATCATCTAGTTCCAACAACCCTGCCATGGGCAGGGACACCTCACACTAAACCATGCCACCCAAGGCTCTGTCCAGCCTGGCCTTGAACGCAGCCAGGGATGGAGCATTCACAACTTCCCTTGGCAACCCATTCCAGTGGCTCACCACCCTTAAAGTAAAGAACTTCTTCTTTATATCAAATCAAAACTTCCCCTGTTTAAGTTTGAACCCATTACCCCTTGTCCTATGACTACAGTCCCTAAAGAAGAGTCCATCTGCAGCACCCTTATAGGCCCCCCTTCAGATACTGAAAGGCTCTGAGGTCTCCACGCAGCCTTCTCTTCTCCAGGCTGAACAGCCCCAACTTTCTCAGCCTGTCTTCATATGGGAGGTGCTCCAGTCCACTGACCATCCTTGTGGCCCTCCTCTAGACTTGTTCCAACAGTTCCATGTCCATTTCGTGTTGAGGACACCATAACTGAGGTCTCACAAGAGCAGAGTAGAGGGGCAGGGTCACCTCCTTTGACCTGCTGGTCCTGATCCTTTTGATGCAGTCCAGGATATGGTTGGCTTTCTGGGCTGCGAGCACACACTGCCAGCTCATGTTCATTTTTTCATCGAATAGCACTCCCAAGTCATTCTCCACAGGCTGCTTGAATCTTTTCTCTGCCCAACCTGTACCTGTGCCTGGGATTGCTCCAACCCAGGTGTAGGACCTTACACTTGTCATGGTTAAACTTCATAAGGCCAGCATCAGCCCACCTCACAAGTGTGTCAAGGTCCATTTGGATGGCATTGCTCCAGCATATGAACCAAACCACACAGCTTGTTGTCATCAGCAAACTTGCTGAGGGCGCACTCAATCCCACTGTCCATGTCAGCGACAAAGATGTTGAACAAGACCGGTGCCAACACCGATCCCTGGGGGACACCACTCCTTACTGTTCTCCAGCTCAACAGTGAGCCATTGACCACAACTCTTTGTGTGTAACCATCCAGCCAGTTCTTTATCCACCAAGTGGTCCACCTATCAAATTGATGTCTCTCCAATTTAGAGACAAGGATGTCAAATGCTTTGCACAAGTCCAGGTAGATGACGTCAGCTGCTCTACCCCTGTCCATCAGTTCCCTAGCCCTATCATAGAAGGCCACCAAATTGGGTCAGGCAGGATTTCCCCTTAGTGAAGCCATGCTGGCTGTCACCAAGCACCTTGTTGTTTTTCACATGCCTTAGCATGCCTTCCAGGAGAATCTGCACCAAGATTTTGCCAGGCACAGAGGTGAGACTGACTGGTCTGTAGTTCCCTGGGTCTTCCATTTTCCCCTTCTTGAAAATGGGGATTATATTTCCCTTTTTCCAGTCATCAGGAACTTCACCTGACTGTCATGATTTTTCAAATGTGATGGACAATGAAAGGCAACACAAGCTATCCTAAGGTGTATAGCTGGAACAAACGGGATAGTTCTCCCATTGCAGTGGCCGCGCTCTGTAGAGGGAACCCAGTGCTTTACAGTGGAGTGTCTGAGACTACTGAAGTTAACCAGGATGTGTCCCACCCATTCTAAAAACCAAGCAAAAAAATCCCAGTTTGTAGCAGATAAACACAAATCGTGGGTAAGCATCATCGTGATTATTAGCCTGTTAATGCCCAGAACAGGGAAACAGCTTGTCCCATGTTAGCATTTACCATGTGTTTCTTGCCATGACTTAGCTAAGATGCAGCTCCCCCTCTCTTCTCCTTAAGGAAGACCTGTTTTGCTCTTTAGCCACAGTTCTGTCCCAGATTTGGGGGCTGCAGACAGAAACTGCTGGGAGTGTTATCTCCGTTTTCTGATCTGATTCCAGATTAAAGGCATCTTCATTGACAAGTTTCTCACTAATTCATAAAAAAGATACTTTGTATATCAAATCTCTATAGACCCTGCTTGGAGATAAGAACGAATTCAGCCCATCCTTCTCATATTCACATCTCTAACAAGTGGTTCACCTTTGAATCACTTATGTTCTCTTCTCCGTTGCAATCAGCTCAGTCCTACATAAAGTGTAAAGTGCTGACATTTTCAAGCAGCCTAATGTTTCTTGCAGTCATGTAGCAGCCTTTCAAATGCAGAATCCTAGATGCCCTTGCTTTCCTTAATCAGCTAGCAGTGAAAAAGAAAAATGGACTAAAAAGACCTCATATATTCTGTTGTCCCCTACCCTGCAATTTGCTGTCTGTCCAAAATAATCCCCCTACATCCCTCCCATTATACAGATGTGGTGAGATCTCTGAACACAAATATTGTAAACCTCAACATAACTCCATTGATTCACGCTAAGGGAAATGAATTTAATTCACTCAGCTTCTCATCATCTTACATCTCAGTTAGGGCAAATCATCTGTGCTTTCTCTGGAGTCGTTCTAATGTTTAAGTGCCACTGACTATTTTCTAGCCGAAATACGTGTGGCAAGAGAACAAATTGCCCCACAGTGGATTTCTTTTCTACAACAGTGGTTTTACTGTTAAAGAGAAGAGTCAGCTTTGGAGTGGTGTTGCTTTGAGACTTGGATGTCAGGTTTTGTGGCTGACTGTAACAGCTTCATACAGGAATTTGCAGTCAATTTGTCTTTCTTGAAAAAGGAAAAATTATGGTATTTACACATCCAAACTTTTATATCCATTCAAGAGCCACAACGATCCCTTTGGTTTTAAGGAGAATGATCCTTTTCTCAGCTTCCCACTTTCTTGAATTGCCATTTTAATAACTAAATGGCTTGGTTTTGCAGATCTGTAATAAACAAAGCCTTTGGTAGGACATCTTAAACACTGATAAAAGGATAGTCCTAGTGAATTCAGTCCTTTCTGAAACATGCTCTTTAGAGACATTGCACAACATAGACACAATTTTGTTCAAGGCTGTGGATTCAAATTCTTGTTCTTCCACAGATTTACTATGTAATTCTGAATAGGGACTTTCTATCTTTAAAGACTATACATTTTTTTTTTCTTTACTGTCTGCTTAACATTCTCGAAGGGGCAGGGGTTGTTAGCATGTGTTTACATCCGGCTGTGAATTGCATACTGCAGAAATCATCAGAATTTATTTTACTGCTTGTTGCCTCTCCACATCTACTTTAGTTTTCTCTCCCTTGACCTGTCTTATTGCCCTTTTTGATCTTAAAAGCCTCAATCACCATGGAAAGTTGAACTCCTAGGATTAATCCTCATCCTCTGGCCTTTTCAATCCTGTTCATTCCTTGCTGGCAAGTGCTACTCAGACCTTTCTCTGTGACATGCCAACACCAGAATTAAATCTATATGGCAAACTCAGAACTTGTCACCTACCTGCTTAGCTTCTTCCTTTCTCACTTTTCCTCCTAGCTTCTAGGCCCTCAGGGAAATACGTCTCTCATAGACATTTATCTTGTCTGACTATAGAATAATGCTTTGAATTCCATCCTAAGAAAGCCTCTCACATTTTCCTCTTGCATTTACAGAGAATCTGTGGAGATAAACTGCCTACTTTGGGCTAAATTCAGATGTGGTGGGTAACACCTTATGGGGTATCATCAGTTTTCAAACAGATGAAGCTGAAAAAAGGATGTTTCCTTCACTAAAAAATCTGATAATTCCTATGTGTTTTCACATAGGGACCTTCCAAGGCTTTTAAGGAAGACAAAACCAAAAACTATGCTAAGACCATTGCAGAAGAGGTTGTCACCTGCAGTAATGAGGATATATCTTTGCTTTGCAGGGTGAAAAGGGCTTCCCTGTGTGGAGATGGGTCCTGTGTGTAACATCACTTTCTTCTCCAGCTCTCCTGTTTTTGATGGAGGGAACAATTTCCCAAAGGCACCTCCATTCTGGAAATGGAGCAACAAATGGTGGGTCAACTGCTTTCAGAAAGACACAGCTGGAGAGATGAAGTTTTCACTCCCAGTTCTCCATCACTTCCCAATTGCCCCAGTATGTTTGCTTCCGTGGCTTCACTTTCTAGTCAATACTTTTCTTGTGGATAAAAATGAGCTCCAAATACTGAAGAAGTGGCTTCTTCCAGTTTATTACATAGTTCCTATCTGGTTGTCTCGATCAGGTTTTTCTACTTACAACAGAAAATATATTTGGGGACTGAAGAAATTTTTTAAACTGACTATTCTCAGTTTTAGAAAATAGCTTTTTTTCTTTGGAAGTCACAGAATTCCCAACCAGTTCTAACTATAAAGTTAAGTTGCCAGGTAGAGCAGGATCTAAGCTTGGCACTCCAGGCACGGTTGTCTCTGTTCATTCCTTCTCTCTAGAGGAAGAGTTGCAAAAGCAGACCAAGAGTTTGGGATTTTAGGCAGCAAACTCCAAACCTATGGCTACTGGCACTCCAAACCTATGGCTACTAGCAGTTTTATCCTTTCTCTTGTGCAATGTCCAGCTGATGCAAGTGATGCTACAGATGCTATTCCAGCTTTTTATAACTTCAGACGCATAAATTCTCTCCCCAGCATCCTTGTATTGTTGAGTGTGTTAAATAAAATGGAAAAAAAAAAAAAAAGGTTTGAAAATCTGTGCTTACCATTCATTATATTTAAAGTATTTCAATAGAAAGACTGGGTAGAAAAAGAAAGGCAACAGTGATTGCATGGCACTGTTCATATGCTTAGGTTGGAGGATTATATTTTGCTAAGCCTTCCAAGAAAACAAACCTCAGAAAAAAAAAGAATGCTTTATGGAGATTGTCGTGGTTTAAGCCCAGCCGTAAATCAGAACCATGCAATCTCTTTCTCACTCCCCCACCTTCCTCCCCCCCCCCCCCCCCCCCCCCCCCAGCTCTTAGAGGGATGGGGAGGAGAATCGAAAGAATGCGACTCCCATGGGTTGACATAAGAGCAGTCCAGTAACTAAGGTATAACACAAACCACTACTGCTACCACCAATAATAATAACGATAAGGGAAATAACAAGGGAAGAGAATACAATCACTCACCACCCACCGACCGATACCCAGCCTGATCAAGCAGGGATCTAGCCCTCCCAGGTAACTGCCCCAGTTCTACATCCTGGGCATGACGTGCTGTGGTATGGAATACCTCTTTGGCTATTTTGGATCAGGTGTCCTGTCTTTGCTTCTTCCCGGCTTCCCCTCCTCCCTGGCAGAGCATGAGACTCCTCGGTCAGAGTAAACATGACTTAGCAACAAGTAGAGACATCGGTGTTATCAGCGCTGTTCCCAGGCCGAAAGTCAAAACCACAGCACTGCCCCAGCTACTAAGAGGAGAAAAATGACTGCTACCACTGAACCCAGGACAGAGATATAAGGCTGTTGTGTCACCAATCCATGATATTTTGGCTTGCTTTGATTTCTTCACTGCCTGTCTCCACCATCAGCTGGATGTATCATTTTGAGCAGTCTTGCTTCTTTTTTTGCCTATTGATTTAGTTAAATTAATAGTACATAATATCTGGCATCCTGTTATATTTTAATTTGTTTTGCTATTAATGTTCTGCCTCATGTTTGATTATTTCTTCCAGGGTGATGGAAAAAAAAAGGAAAGTGACAACAATACTGTCGATTAAACTGGTTTGGAGGAATTGCTGGGGTATGAGGAAGGACCAGAGATAAGTCAGGGACCATATTTTGCATGAGAAAACACTTCAAAGTGCATGCCACCACCTGCTTTCTGTGGTGTTTCTTTGTTTTGAAGAGATGCTATTTGAAGATATTTAGCCAGAATTCACTTTCTAAGTAGGAGAAGTAAAGAAAGTGAGACAGCCCATCTAATTTCTGAATCATCATCAGAGCTGAAGCGCCTGTTCTCTCCCTGTCTCCATTCTCTAAGAGGAGCCTACAGTGGCCACACGCCTAGTATTGGCTTGGCAGGTTAGAGGCTAAGACTGTCTGAAAGGCATCCGGGATTTTGTTCTTTTTTCCACCTTCTTCCATTTGTGCTTAAATGAACATAACTCCTGCAACTGTAGAAACAGGAACATGAATGACTTAAATGTGCTGAAAATGAGGTGTAGCAGGGACATACTAAAAGTCTTGTTGAGCATCATTATCATTAGGAACTCAAATAAGTAAAACATAGCTAATTACACCATCCTGTCCTCAGCCTTCATGCTGGCTGAAAATTGATATTAAATGTGAAGATTCGGTTCAGCCCATACTTTAATTTTAATAAGCAATTATCTGCCTACCAGAGAGGAGACTGGCTCCTGCATTCCTATCCTACAGCCCAGAATCTCATGTTCAGCCACTCTGATACAGACCTGCATACTTTCAGTGATTAAGATATTAACATTTCACTGCTGAGACCATAGGTCTGAGCTAATAAAATATATGCCACTTGGTAAGGGAGGAGACTGGGAACTGCCCAGTAGTCTGGGGAGATTTTGACAACCTTCATGGGGCAGGACATGAAACAGGAGGACAAGCAGTGTACTTAAGTTGGTCGAGCGTTTTTCAGAAGAGTTCCTTACTGGAAAATGTTGAGTTACGATCACGAAATGTTTCTTGAGATTGGTATTTATTTCACTGGACATTTTCATTTGCAGCAGGTGGCACTGAAGGTGAAATGTAGCCTTCCAAAACAAGTCACTGACCCACAAGCAACCAAGGTCTGTGAGACCCAGGTATAAGGAGTAAGCGTGGATGTACAGCAAATATGTTCTCTACACCCAACAGGACTAGATCTCTACTCTATAAGGGCCTATAAGAGAGTAAAACCCATTCTACCATCTCCAGGTAAAACACTTAAAGAATCCTGCTGTTGGAATGAATCAATATCAACTGAATTACCATTAGTAATATTAGTAACCATAAACTTTTTTATTTCTGACAATTCTGGCAAGAGTTCTTTGCATCACTTTAAAGAAAAAGAGGAAAGATAGAGCAATGGCTCAGTTTTTATTAAGTCCTCTTTGTCTTCTAGCACAGATGGAGTTCACATGGATAGCTAACATTGCTGCAGAATATGAGGGATTATTACGAATAGGGCAACAAATGATAGAAAATACCATTTAGAATAATTACATTATCATATTTTCATATGGAAATTATTTTCTAAGCAAATGTTGCCTGTTTTCAGAAGTTGAAAGCAACTCTAAATACATCCTTC
This sequence comes from Pezoporus occidentalis, assembly GCF_034315485.1. NCBI lineage: Eukaryota > Metazoa > Chordata > Aves > Psittaciformes > Psittacidae > Pezoporus > Pezoporus occidentalis. The sequence goes on along the minus strand of NW_026913488.1, from coordinate 2,663,729 downwards.
TGTATGTCACAGAACAAAACAATTTTTAAGTTTAAACCCCATTATTTTGGAAGAGCTACTTATTTCAAGTAGGTGGCAGTTTTCTTCCCCTCTCCTAGCCTACAGATTTCAGTAGCTATTCCCCTCTCACAATTTTCATTCAGCCTGTTCTTTAGAAGCCAATTGAAACCTTTAAAGTAGTCATCTATTTCCAAATGGAAATCTTCACATCTTGCTCTTTAGGCTGCTTTTTCAAACTTTTAATAAATTTCCTCAGATTGTAGAGATGGTAATGACACTAAATAGTGGAGGGTTTTCATGAAATGTTCTGAACCTCAGTTCTCTCCTCACCCTTTCTTTTGTCCACTGCTCCTTGCAATTTTGCAGAATTTCAACAATTGCTCATTCAAGAACAGATGCCTTTACTCTCACACCACAGAATTTGGGAAATTTGTCAGAAAAATGGGGATGAGGATGTATGTGTAAACAGGGACAGTTGAAGTAGAACTGGATCTCAAAAGAGCAGTAAATACTTAGCTCTCACCCCGTTCCTGGGAAGAATATTCTTTTCAGGAAGAGAAAGAAGAAACTGGGAGGTGACTTTATGCTACTGAATTTACCTCCAGCTGGTGCTTTACAATCGGTGCCTGCAGTGAACTGGAAGTTTTTGAAAGCTAGGTTTTTGAAAGCTACGTCAGTGTGCTCAGTAGGCATGCTCCCTGCAGAATTGCTGGAGATAAGAGGTGGCCAGTAGATCAGAATTCATTAACTCTTGAGTCTGCCCAAGTGCCTCACTGAGATTCTGGAGCTTCTGGCTGAGCAATGTGTCAAGATGATGTGGTTCAGGGCTGTACTGGATTAACAGGTGGAGAGCCTCCAGAGTGGAGAAAGAAGGGATAAATCCTCAGGCTGCATTTAAGAGGAAATTTCTGGAACCCTACTGCCCATAAAATGGATTAAGATGAATGTTCAGGAATGCAGTATAAAAGATGCAGGTGTCCTGAAAAAGATATTGTGGTCATGTGTGTACTTGTGTAGCAGTACTTTTAGACTTCATCAGCCATCTAACCCCACAGCAGATAGGTACCCAATGCTGTCAGTAGGAGGGCAAATGCGATCTTGAACAGGGGTATAATCAGATACAGCAGGGAAGTAATGTTTCTTGGTGTGTTATGAAACCATTAGTGGAAAATGGCATCCCAGTGCTTCTACACTTCAAAAGAGGAAGTGGGTGAATTAGAAAAGCATTCAGAAAAAAATTACAAGCCTGTTTTAGAGTATGGAAAATCTATCTCACTGTGAGAGATTTAAGAAGTCGAATCTATTCAGTTTATCTGGGAGTAGATTACAAGGTGAATTGATCATAGTCTACAAATATCTATGTTGGGAAGAGATTTCAGAAAGCAGACAATTCTTTAATTGTGTAAAGTTTAATGAGATTCAGTATTTTGAAACAAAGCTATTGTTAACTCAGAGTGGGAATGTGGTGTACACTTTTTGACTGTGAAGATAATTAACCATTGAAGCAGTTTAACTTGGTATATGGAAGACTTTCTGTCACATGAAAATGAGCTAAAGATAAACTATTATTTAAACTCAATTAAGTGCTTAGTGCAGACATAGCTAGCAAGGTTTTGTGGTCTGGGGTTATGCACATCAGATTAGATGGCTGTGATGGTCCTTCTAAGTTATAATTCTTCATTAATCATTATTGTATCAAAGGGATGCTTCTTTAGAAAGGGCAGAATTTACTCTGAAGGCTGCAATTAAGAGCACTACATTATCACCTATTTAATTCTATTGTAACATAAATGGGCTATAAAATTTAAAAGACTTGAAGAAATAAAACAGACTGCACTTCTCACAGCTTGCTGTTTCTACCCTGAATAGTCAATGTTCACATATTCATCCTCCTGGTTTTTAGCCTTCATAAGCCATCTAACCTCACTACAAACTTGATCTTCAGGAACAATAGTATGGGGAGCTATGCATCTCTTCCTTTGCTGTTCTCTGGGATTGAACTCCCATCCCCTCTGACCTGATGGGACAAAAAGAGTGCTGGGAAGCAAAGCAAGATAATTAGGGCATGCCCTGATTTTGTTTGTTTTCTTATTTTAAAGCTTCCTTTTAAAGAACCTTATGTCATCTTCTGTGCCAGCTTGTCCATAAGGATTCTAGTCACGTGACAGATAAAATACATTGATAAAAACCTTACTCAGTTCTGGGAGAGATTAAAAAACTAAAATGCATGCTGAAATACTTTGGACCAGTCAAAAGTATTGAATGAAAGTGAAATACTGTGTTTTAACAAAATGAAAGAGTCCATATACAGAAATGTAAAGACTTTCACAGGGATATTCAGATTTAAAGAAGAGATCCCCTGTACCAAAAGTAAAGCTATTTGAATCACCAATATTTTAAAATTAACCTGTGTGCTCTCATTATGAACAGTCAAAATATGGGATGGGAAGCAGACAAATGATGAAAAGAATAATGGAAGGAAGGCCAATATATTGAATGTGTTTTTATGTTTTAGATGGTGAAAAACACTTATAAAGTTTGTTTTTCATAAAAAGAAGGCTTAAGAAAAGCCTCTCCCTGCACCACAGTGGAAACAGTCCTATGCCTTCAAGCTCATGAAGTATGTAATTTCCCTTGGATTCTGATACTTCTTTTAGGCAATTTGGTCTCTAAGATGTTATGCTGACATTCCTTTTTTTTTCCCTAGGCAGCTTTGCAGACTTTGTCTCTGAGCTGTTTATATGTGTTGTGGTTTTGACCTCCTGCAGTGGGTTAAACTTCTGTCCCAAACAGATGGAGCCAATGTGCCACAAGACCAATGTGCAAAACCATTTGGGGCTTGTGCGGCTAAATGACTCAGTACCCCAAAGTTTCATTATGAGTTGGGGTGAAGTTAGCTCTTTCCATCTGAGTTTACAAAAACAGATTCCCACAAGGTCTTCCAAAAACTGTGTCATGTTCTTGAACCCCACTGGGCAACTAAGAGCAAATGAACCACACCTGATTTTCTTAAGACAAGTAATTATCATAAATTTAGTAATTTACAGTCACAAAACTAGAGCTGAAGAGAGCCATGGGTGATCTACAGACTCTGTAGGTATCCTCTGGCTTTGAGACATGGTGAGTCTCAGTCTGCCCTTTGTAAAGTTAGTAGGATAGAGGCACATAAATCTAAACCATCCTCAGATAAGAATAGATCTCCTTATCCAAGAGTGAAACAAGCCTACAGCTGGAAGCTTTATGCTAAGACTCTTGCTTGCCCTCCTTAATTTCATCCCTATTCACATTCATCTGTTATAGCTCCTCTGAGAAAGTGCTCTATTTTCAAGACAGTGTAAAAAAGGATATTATGTTCTCTCTCACTCCACTCCTAACCCTGCAAACCGTTAAGGAAACCAGTCTTCTAGTCTACACAATTCAGTCTTGATAAATCAGTTACCAATGGGAAATATATTGGTTACTTGACAAGTTCCCAACTGGTTATAACAAGAGCTGGCAAAAGTCACAGTATGATTAAAGCTTGCTTTCTGTTAAAGTATTTTCCCTTCCACTGAGGCATCTCTGGACGCCTATTCTTGCCTTTCAGTCGTTCTTCCGCCTGCTGACAACAAAACCTCCCCTAAGGAAACACCTGCCTGAGTTGGGAAAGGCAGTGGGAACTTTCTCATGGTGGTATGGGAGAGTTTGAGCAGGGAAGTAGATCTGAGGTCTTTTCATGAGTTTTTGGACTCTGATCATCGCTCCCCCCACTCTAGGGCAAAAGTCTTGGAAGACAAATCCCCATCTTGATTTAGACATTTTGCAACTCACCTAATTCTTCTATGACTCTATGATTCTATCTGTATCTGCCACCAGTAAAATTTCAATGACCATCTTCACCCAAGAGGCATCCATAAGGGATGCAAGGAAATTAGCAAGGAAGCGAGTCAGAGTAGACACATCCATCAGCCTGTTACCTTCCATAGGGTCCATCACAAAATCAGCTCATTCTCGCATTATGAAGTGTATTCTCATAGGTACAGGATGAGACAGGCTGTTCCAATAACATAGTTACCAATGGTTAGCATGAACAAGTGGGACCCCAGAAATGGCAAAGTTTTTCAAATGCACAAACAATGGTGAAGTGACAAATTTACACTGAAATGTAATGGAATTTGGACATAATTAAATTCTTAATTATGAGAGGAAACTGGAAAGCTAATTAATTGATGAAAACAGGAATATGAGAAAAAATTAATTAGTCCTCTAAGGGTGGTGAAACAGTGGAACAAGTTGCCCAAAGAAGTGATAAATGCTCCACCCCTGGTGGTGCTCAAGACCAGGTTGGTCAGAGCCTTGGGTAACATGGTTTGCTGTAAGGTGTCCCTGTTTACGGCAGGGGGGTTGGAACTAGACGATCTTAAGGTAATTTCCAACCCTAACTATTCTACGATTCTGTGATTAAAGGGAAGAAGGAGATCATTTAGGCCAGAGTGTCCATGCATATATTTGTTGCACATTACAGGATATAGCCAATGACACTCTCAGATACTAAAATGAAACAGAAAGAAGGAGTTTCTAGAGAGTGCACCACCAAACTGTGAGCCTTGTGGCTGTGAGATGTGGTGAATGCTAGAATATAACAGAATGCTAGAATATGTCTTTTCCTTAAAATTTGGTCACTGTCTATACATTTCAATATGATGGATTTCTTATGATTTGTTCTACTTATTACCACTTCTTGATTTTGAGTCTTCTGTAAAATTTTAACTGCGTTTTTAACTTTTCTTCCAGTCATAGAATCATAGAATAGTTAGGGTTGGAAAGGATCTTAAGATCATTTAGTTCCAACCCCCCTGCCACGGGCAGGGACACATCACACTAAACCATGTCACCCAAGGCTCTGTCCAACCTGGCCTTGAACACCGCCAGGGATGGAGCATTCACAGCTTCCCTGGGCAACCCATTCCAGTGCCTCACCACCCTTACAGTAAAGAACTTCTTCCTCATACTTCTATTTGAGTCCATTTTCTTAAGTGAAACTGCCAGAAACTACCAGAGAACTAAGTTTAATGCAGTTTCTTTAGAGCTTCAGTTGCCAGCGCAAACAACTGGTTTTCAAGAAGAATGTGAGGATGCAACAAAAGTACTGTAAAACAATCTAGAAAAAGGTGACATTGTAATAATCCAGTAATTTTTTTTAATATGGCTGAGAACTGCAGCATACATTTTCCTGGAAAAATAGCAGTGCTCTTCCTATTACAGAAGAAAATAGATACAATTTTGCCTGTACTTGCACTCCTGTGATCAGCACTTTACGTAATCTTTGCAGTGACAACTGTAGAAAACCTAGAAAATTCTGCAAGTTTTTCAACTCAAAAGTTCTGCACAACTCTCTGAAGACTTCAACTCTGAAGACACAACTCTGCTGACTCCTTAGAAACCCTGTAGACTGACAATGGGTCATGACAGGCAGGTTACTTAGTAGCCCCGCAGGGTATGTTTCCACAGGTTTACCTACAGAGTCCAGCTTTAGCACAGGATGCTCAAGAAGTTTGAAAGCCTTGTGAAAGTAACATAGAACAACCTGTGCTTAACAGCCATCAACCAGTCATAAACCTGATATGATTCTGTAGTTAACTCTAGAGTCTTGTCACTACCTGAAAAACACCTCAGTAATATTAGCAAAGCACCGAGTCATCTGAGTTCAAAAGAATACCACAACCTTTCATTTGGAAAGAAGTGACTTTCCATTGGAATTAATTGGAATTTCACAAGTCTGTTTTGGGAGTTTTTCTCTGGTAACAAAGGAAAACCATGCAGCTGTCTGATGTCATGACATTTCTTGCATTTGTACTGGGAGTAGAAAGTGAATCTCTTTCATGCCCAGATGGTACTCATCACTATCAAAAAATACCATCAGAATTAGCTTAATTGCTGTTCTCATCAAAAAGGACACAAGCACAAGATTGCTGCTGGTGGTTTGCCTTGCCATTTCTGCACAAAAATTACACTTCCCCTTTTTCTTTTTGAGATATACTTAACCGGAGGGGATAGGTAGGAATTCTGTTGCCAGACAAAATTATTAAAGTTGTTTCCTATTACTTAAAGAAATAAAAATACATCTTTAAGGAAAATTTATTATTATAGCTCTTACTTGTGCAATTGCAATAACTTCTACAGACATACCTAGACAGGCAGAGAAGAACTTCATTCTGCTGTCATTCCTATATGATACACACTGAAATTTCATATGATATTTTATAGCTGAATCATCTAAACTGTAGTTTTCCCATCACTTTTCCTCACAGAAGAATTCCTTTTCTCCCAGCTGAGCGTGCTGTTTAAGCCACAGATACCTTACAGTGCTCTTAGGGTGCACAAATAGCTTACAGTGCTCTACAGCTCTGTTGCTGAAATAAAAATGTGCACGAGCAATGGCTACTGCACTAGAAACACTCCTTCATCAGCTCTGGGGAATATGCTCAACAGATGAAGAACTTAACTCCAGTGTACCTCCTATGAGTCTTCCCATGTCTGAGCGGCTCATTCACCTGTTGCTAGAGCCACTGGGTGAAAAATGAAAAAACAAGGTGTTTAAAACAAAATGAAACAACAAGGCGCTTGGTGACAGCCAGCATGGCTTCACTAAGGGGAAATCCTGCCTGACCAATTTGATGGCCTTCTATGATGGGGCTATGGAACTGATGGACAGGGGTAGAGCAGCTGATGTCATCTACCTGGACTTGTGCAAAGCTTTCGACACTGTCCCACACAACATCCTTGTCTCTAAACTGGGGAGACATCGATTTTATAGATGGACCACTCGGTGGATAAAGACCTGGCTGGATGGGCGCACACAGAGACTTGTGATCAGTGGCTCAATACCCAGCTGGAGACCAGTAACAAGTGGTATCCGTCAGGGATAGGTGTTGGGTCCGGTCTTGTTCATCATTGTTGCTGACATGGACAGTGGGATTGAGTGCGCCCTCAGCAAGTTTGCTGATGACACCAAGCTGTGTGGTTTGGTTGATACGCTAGAGGGAAGGAATGCCATACAGAAGAACCTTGACATGCATGTGAGGCGGGCTGATGGCAACCTCATGAAGTTTAACCATGCCAAGTGCAAGGTCCTGCACCTGGGTCAGAGCAATCCCAGGCACAGCTACAGGTTGGGCAAAGATGAGATTCAGAGCAGCCCTGAGGAGAAGGACTTGGGGGTGCTGGTTGATGAGAAAATGAACATGAGCCGGCGGCAGTGTGCATTCGCAGCCCAGAAAGCCAACCATATCCTGGGTTGCATCAAAAGGAGCGTGACCAGCAGGTCAAAGGAGGTGATCCTGCCCCTCTACTCTGCTCTTGTGAGACCTCACTTGGAGTACTGTGTGCAGTTCTGGTGTCCTCAACATAAAAAGGACATGGAACTGTTGGAACAAGTCCAGAGGAGGGCCGCGAGGATGATGAGGGGGCTGGAGCACCTTTCATATGAAGACAGGCTGAGAAAGTTGGGGCTGTTCAGCCTGGAGAAGAGAAGGCTGCGTGGAGACCTCATAGGAGTCTTCCAGTATCTGAAGGGGGCCTATAGGGATGCTGGGGTCGGACTCTTCATTAGGGACTGTAGTGATAGGACAAGGAGTAACAGGTTAAAACTTCAACAGCGGAAACAGATTGGATATAAGAAATTCTTTCCTGTTAAGGTGGTGAGGCACTGGAATGCGTTGCCAAGGGAGGCTGTGCATGCTCCATCCCTGGTGGTGTTCAAGACCAGGTTGGACAGAGCCTTGGGTGGCATGGGTTAGTGTGAGGTGTCGCTGCCCATGGCAGGGGTGTTGGAACTAGATGATCTTAAAGTCCTTTCCAACTCTAACTATTCTATGATTCTATAAGAAGGCAAACTAAAATGAGATGCTACTGCAGGTGACTCACCTCTTCTATCAGAAGCTAGAACAGTAAAACAAGCCTAAAGTATCTGATGCCCAGCTGACCCCAGGAGGATATATCATCTTCAACTTTGAGTATTATGGAAAACAGTTTTGCCTTTATGGCTATTGAATACACTGTAAGAGTGGTAGAAACCAGCATCTTTATGAAATCAAATAATAGATGAAGAAAGTGTGAACGCTTTCTACTATGAAAGTTTTCTGACAATAAAATATTAGATTTATTTCAGGTATAAAGGAGACTTAAGGGCTGGAAAAAAATATCTTTTTTTTCCATACACATATTTTTTTTCCTTAATAAATAGAACCTGTCTTGGTGGTGTTAGTTTATATTTGCTCTTCCTCCAAACCTGGTTGCTAGCAAAGACAATTTTCAGTATTGCAAAGAGAGGAATGCATGAAAGATGAAGGTTCCAAAAGAAAGCGAGTTGTGTTTGTGTGTTTAACTCCCCTAAGATCTGTGCAAATCACAAACAGAGAATTTAGCAAGGACTGATGTAGGCTGTAGAAGAGAAATAAAACTGGATTGGTGAAGAGGAAGGCACTTTTCATTAGGAAATCACAAAATTAGCATTGAACAGTCAGAAATTTTAAGCAGAAATATACATCTTGGGAGATATAAAATATAGAGGTCTGTCTTTGTGGTAAATCTCTGAGATTAAATCATCTAATCTGATATTTTGCAAAATGAAAGATGGAAAATACCACCTCATTATGCCTAGATTAAGACAAATAACTTGTGCTTGACCAAAGTATTTCCAGCAAAGCACTTGATCTTTATTTGAAGTCATCCAACAAAAAATACATCAGACTGAATACTGACATCTGCAATGCGTATGTCTGTATCTCAGCTGGTCACCCTGTTCTTTCTCGAAAATTATGGCTAAAAATAGGTATTTATGGGGAAAAGTTCATCTCATCCTACACTAAACATTTAAAAAATGTTAAAGAAAAGGTGTCGATTTCCTAACAGTACCCATTTCAAGTAGTCTTTCTAACAAGTCTAGGAATTTTGATTTGGGTGTGGAGATTATAAGAACGTATAGCACAGTGAACCATTTAAAAAAAAAAACCACATAGGGCAAAACCATACGTTATTTCAACCAATCCTGCCTATTAAAGAAGGGAAGAGAGAACATTGCTGATATTTGCTTATTCTGCTGTTGCCGTTTTGTAAACTGACTTACAAAGCTCTTTACTGATCTGAGCATTTACGTTAATGTGGTAAAAAAAAGCCCCATACTAACGTTAAATATGAGAGCTACATTACAGATAGGTACTTTCTGAAAATTCCTATACCTACAGCCTGAGATATTATTTCTTCTGGAACAAATAAAGTAATATTCCTACTCATATACATGAGCTGAAGTTTGTCTATGATGCAGCTATTGTATAAAAATTACTGTAATAATTTACACAGATCACTAATCCCTCACACATACTAATCTTTCCATCTGAAACTATAAATTAGAAACATAGTTAAATTCCTGTATTTTCTGCAAAATGTGGGTGCACAGGGAGGACTTTAAATGCATAAGAAAGCCTTTGAATTGGTCTAGTGAAGGACCAGGTGTACAGCCTGCAAATTTCGCCTAAAAATATAGCTAAAATTGGGTGTGAAGAATAAGAATGTAGCTCTGGCTTTAAAAATTGCTTTTTCTCTTAAAAAAAAAAAAAAAAGAAGAAGAAAAGTAAGCTTTATTTCCCACAAATGATTTGATAGTTATAAATCACATTTCATTTACAGCACAATAATATGTTATATGCGCACTCAGACGCAGGTTGTCATTTTGCATATGAGTTTTGTGAGGTTGCAGAGGCAATAGAAGAAACAACCCAGAGCTTTCCTGAAAAGGGGGCAGTGCTCCTTGCAAAGTTTCCTCTTGCCGAGCACCACAGTCATGAAGAATGGTGCTCGGATTATGTCACGCCGATGGTTAATTTCAAATCTAGAAGTTTAGCTTTGACTCTTAGAGTAAAAGGCCACGACCAATTATTATTCAGAAAAAAGCCCAAGTGTTTAGCCAAAGACCATACCGAGCAACCCTGTACTTGATATGCTTGTGATAAACATTCACATGACAAGGTTATTTGGTGTACAGCGGCTGGAGGGGTTGTCATAGCAACCTGTGTGCGATGCCCATAAATCTGATGTGTAGCTATCCTTGCTGTGTATGCAAAAACACAAAGGCAACTCAAGCAGTTTAATTTACAGCACTGACTGTCTCCAAAAAGAAAAAGAAAAAGAGAAGAAGAATGAATTCTAAGGTAATAGAATTCTTCGGATTATATTCCTTCACAAGGAGTGACAACCTCTTCAAAGCCAAAAAGACTTTTAAGGTAATCATTATGGTAGGAAGTACAGGTCATCATTAATACCAAGAAAGAAAAAAGACCTTTCTTAAAAATCTCTGCTCAAGTATATTGACTGTTTTCTGTTACTCTTGCAAAGAGCTGACTGTGATAAAAAACACTAAATGCTCTCATTTTTATTTTTCTTTTGTTTGCCAGAAAGTATAAGATGGAACCTTGAACCACCTGTCAAGTAGGCCACAACAAAATGCCTTCCTTTCCATAAACAATAACCAGGATAAGAAGAATCTATCCTTTACAGTTTTGTTTCATTCACATACAGGATAAAAATAAAGAAAAAAGTAAAAAGAACATTTCTTTCTGATGTGCAAAAAAAGTTGGTCTGGAGATGATAAAGGCAGTAGATGAAGTAGGAGACCAGGGCTTTTTAGTAACCAAGTAATCAAAAACTGCTGTTTGGCCAAGTTGCTTAAATTATGTCCCTCAGTCTTCCTATCAGTATAGCAGGGATGCCTTATTTCCATTGTCAAGAATAACGTATCACCTCCTTTAGAATGAAATAATGTCTGTAGCAATGGAGATTTTAGAGTAAAACCACCTGCAGAGAGTAAGTGAGAAGCTCTGGACTGTCACCACCAGCACTGGGAAGAGCTCTGGTGGAAATCCTCCTCTGCTGGTGCCCATTTAACCCATATACAAGAGTTATGCCCATGCACCCACATGGCATGCGCCCACGTGGGCACCAAGTAGCAACAGAAACAACTTTGTTGCGTATCTACACCTGTACTGCTTCAAACTACATGCAAGTGTAATGGTGTGTGACTGTTGTCAAATATCTCCAAAGCATTTGGGACTCCCCTCTGGAGGATGCAGATATTTATTATTACTTCCAGACAAATGAATATTAATGAATCAAGGGTCCCAGGTATAACTGTCCTGGGTTTACCAGCTTAAAACACAACAATAACCAAACCTAGAAGTTCCCGGGTGCGGAACAAGAGAGCATACTGTTCAGGACCTCCTTCCTGCTCCAACGGCCAGGCCTTTTGAAGAAGCAGTTTCAATAAAGACAGAAGATACTTCCAAATATGCGAAAGATTTCCCCGAAGTTTTTTAGCATGTAAGACTGATGGTATAACATATTTATCTCCCAAGAATGACCACATCTGTTTTCACCTTAAACTGGTGCTCTATGACTTCTTATTGTAGAAATAAATATTTAGTTATATAGATGAACTAAAAAGTATAAGAAGTGCAAATTATGAAAGGAGGAAATAAAGGCAAAAACTTATTTTCAGATATGGGGTGTCCTGACACAGACACATAGACGCTTCTGGATAGTGATCCCAGCTGCAGAGGGGTGCTCAACATAGTAATATAATCATTGTCTGGAAAAGCACATTTGGCACACAGAGATGCTGGAATGGCTACCTCAAATTTAGATATTGAAAGGTCTAAAGAGGAGTAATGTAAGCTAACTGTAGATGTGTACAGTGCAGATGTCTAGATATCTGCATGTGAGCTAGATGTCCAGTATCCCACTATGCTCAAGAAGACTTAAGCAGTTAATAGGCATTACAGCAAAATAAATTTCATCCTTGAGCTGACTTTTAACTTTCAGTTAGAGGAATCACTTCCTAATTTCCATTTACTCTTTTGGCTAGATTTTTGTTGATGATAGAAGTTCATGTGTAGTCCCTTCCAATGTTAATCCCTACAGCTAGGTAAAAGTCTCATGAAAATCTTCTTTTCTTGCCTCACATTGAAGCCTGAGTGTCATCTGTGCCTCCCATATTCCTTTCACCAGGTAACTGCTTTCTCAAGGACTCCTCCTTCAAAAAAAAAACCTCATTTTGCAGCACTACCCTTTAAAATGCTAAGCTGCTTTGGTGCCGTGATTTTAGTGAAATGTGGTGTTCCCACAGGGACTGTCAGGTTATACTGAGAAAACCTGTTACTTTGCCACTGCCAACAATTTTTAATGAAAGAACCACAAAGTCTCAGTGTGTGTGGTCTCACACAGAGTAATAAAATGTGTCCCCAGAGGTGTGATCCAGCTTTGGTTATCTTCATACATGCACCACATAAATGGCAAAACCCAGGATGGTCATCCTGGTCTCCCTTTGTAGTCAATGGAGGGGGGAGGTGAGGGTGGGTGAGAGGAAAAAAGACTTCTAGGGCATGATTCATCTGACTGGGTTTAGATCTATTTTAGGATGAAAAGAATCACATCCTGAATGATCTCTATAGGGAGCCTGGATTGACTAATGCAGAAGTAAACACCCACATGACAGGCACAGCCAGGAGACAATGGCTTCAACACACAGTGTGCTATAGCAAACTCATGGAGGATTAACATGATTTTTGCCTGTCCTTATAGTCTAATGACACTGCAATCAAGCAAGTGATTGCTCACATCCAGATAGGTTTTATGCAGAACATAGAGTCAGAGTACAATGGTCAAGCTCTTCTGTTTTTTTTCTCTCCTGAGAAGCTGAAAATATATAGTGTAAATTAGTGCTTCCTGCACTGAACCCATAGGACTTGGGCTGCTGGAACTTCTGAATGGTTTCTGCTGAAACAAGTAGTGGCTATTTTGTTATTCTGTCTTTTCCTCCCTCTCCAGGGAAAAATAAATGCTTGGTATGTGGCAGTGGGGACCCTGGAAGCAAGGGAAAGCAAAAAGAAAGCTCTGTGGTTTCTCAAATCCTTTATTTCTGCATGGCAAAAGGGAGAAATGGCCCAGTTGTGTGACCAGAGGGAATTTGTTTCAAAACCAAATTGAAACTGTGAAGCTGCCAGACAGCTGAAAGGGGGTGTTTCTAGCCTGTGATCCTGCTTTATATCACGGGGGCTAGTAGTGAAGCTGTTCTGGTCAGGTTTCCCTCTCCACACTCAGTGCAGAGGTCTCATGCTTCAAACCCTGACAACTGAGGATGCTGGTGCTTGCTGAATTTCTTCTCTCTGCTGGATCTGCAGAAATGAAAGATGAACTTAAAGAGAAGCCCACAGGAGGCCACTGAGAGAAGATGTTAGCAAGAAGCATCTTTCTTTCACTTTCTAGCCAAAGACCATTGACTACATCAGTCCATATTTCATCCTCAAAGAGTAGCTCAGAAAAAGCTACAGATGAAGGAAAGAAGCATGTTAAATTTAAAATGAGGCATGTTAAAAAATACCAGATGAATAAGAGAAGCATCTTAAAACAATAAAATACAGGATGTCTGGACCAACAGCACATACCAGTGGAGTTCTCCAAGTTCCTGTTTGGTAATTTGAAAATATCAATGATTTATAGGTTTGACTTTATTTATTTATTTTTTAATAAGATAGTAAAGTTTATTGTCTCAGTTTACAATTATTCCCAATAGTTCTAGAATAAAGCAAGCTAAGAAAAAACCCAGAGTTACCCTCTTTCAGAGAAATATTGGGGAAACTAAAAAAAGATTGGAGGCAACCAGCTTTTTTAAAGCCTCTGAAAAGATACTATCAGATGGCAGCTTCTTTCATTCTTTTTATAAGCCACTGATACACGTAGAGGAGAATGTAAATCTATTAGTCACTAGGACTATGACACAAATGTGAAACTGATGTTAGAAGTAAAAATGAGAGAAAGTGCCATTTTGGGCAAGCACCAGTGTTTGTAGTGGTCAGATAGCTTCGTGTAATCCTTTCCATTAAGGAGAATAGTTATATCTTGGTTGATATCCTGGTGACACTGAAGTCAAAGGAAATGTAATTACTTTCAGTATGACCAGCTTTTTTACCTCTTTATGTTTGGCTATATTCCCTCTAATCTGAAAAGCCTTCAAATACATGTTCTGCACCAGTACAGGCACACGGATGGATTAACCTCTCCTATGTCATACTGTCCTGAGTCTAAAAAAACCTGCAAACAGATGTCGCAATCTCCAAAAGGGCCTTGGCTCAGCCCCAGGAATGGCAAATTTACCTCCTGGATGAGTCAGGGTGATTTTCCCATGTGTTTTGCTGCCTGATTTTTAATGCCCCATTAAAAGGGGCTTGTTTCTCACGCTCCCAGACACACAGACACCAGTTTGTGCCCAGTTGCCACCGTACAACATGCTTCAGGTTTATGCCTCAAGCTTTGCCTCTCTGATCATGTGTCATGTGCCTCAGGGATTGCTTTAACTGCACTGAACCCTTTCCTAAGTTGGATTATACTACTGCACACACACACAAAGAAAAAGCAATGGAAAAAAACAGGCAAATCCTTTTTTTTTTGAGTCCAGTCTTTCATTTAATGGTGATGTGAATGGGGCAGAAAAGAGGCATTACACAGAGTGCCTTGGGCTCATCTATTATCATAAATAGGAAACCCTTCTGAATGGTGCCATTGCTATCAAAACAGCACTCATTACCAGGTTCCTGTTGAACAGTAGCATCACTGTGGAAGAATACAAATATTGAATCATATGGCTATTATTTTTCCAGCATTTTGAAGTTACCCATCTGTATAATAACCAGGTCCAGTTTGTGAGTTAGTGATTATTATCTAAGTGAAAATGGTGACAGGCACAAGAAGGAAAGCCACGAAATGGAAAACAAAAAAGCAAAGTAAACCTGCAAATCTATTGACTGATTGATAAGCTGCATGCGCTTCTTCAGGAAAACAAAGGAGGATTTACTTTTATAAATAAGACAGAAGCAAACTGAGAGAGGTTTGCAGAGGGTAGTTTATGAAACCACAGTTGTGTTCACTGCATGCGTTCATCCCATCATACAAGATCCAGGAGAAGTGCTCCATGCTCCTTCACTCCAACTGAAACTTACATTTGCTTCTGGGGGCTGTGTGACTTTTTGACAGCTACTTCTCTTGGGCAAATGAGTTTTCACATGAGATGAGGACGAAAACAAGAGGTAAACTCAGTCTTTGCACTGGAAGCTGCATGGCACCACACTGCTTAGCACATTGGGGGAATAGGATCACCAAGAAAACCCTCAACCAAAGCTCTGTCAAAGTGACAGTCGAACAACACAGACATGAATCTGACCACCACCTTCACGGAGGGGGCACTTGTTTAGAATGAATTTGACAGATAAAAATTAAACTACACCCAGCTAATAAATCTTAAAGGAGCTAATTTATTTATTTATTTATTTATTTATTTATTTATTTATTTATTTATTTATTTTTAACAAATGATTCCTTTTGCAAGGATGAGTAGTCCAGAAAAAGGTTGCTGTTTTTTTAGTTTTTCCAAATTCTATAATCTGCTTTATCTGCTGTGTTTCCTAAATGATTACTGGCTCTCAAATATTCAGATCTGTGTTAGTAACATAAGCTCAGTCCCAATGAGATGTATTCAGCTAGTTGGGGAGAAGAAACAGGAGTGTTGAACTTCCAGGGCCATTAAAGCTAAATGTCTTGATTTCTAAACACCAAGAGCCATTTACCAGATCAAAAGAACTAAAAGCATGAAATAATAAATACTGTGTTTAATCTTGAAGGAATCACAGTCTGCTTCCGGACATGCTTGCCTGAATTCATCTCACCTAATTCAAGTTCTCAGTGAATGTGCCTCAGTAAACAGAATTTTTTTTTCCAATAAATTATTCTCTTCGGATTCCTTGTTATTATTCTCCTGAATGCAATTCTGGAAGTTTGAATTATATTCCTTAATTAATTGAAATGAACAACTGAAAATGAAAGATGGGTAATACAGGAAGTTTCATAGGGCTAAGAAGTTCATCTTGGGATGAGTTATGCCTTACAGGCATAGAACTGGATAACATTTCTTGGTCCATCTTCAAGCTAAGTTAGATAAAGCACTAGGAAATGCAGTGAAAGGAATAATATTTGACTAACCTGTAAATTACTGGCCTTGAATAACTTATGAGTTTTTAGCATCTATAATTTTGACAATGCATTAATAATGCCTCCTTTAATCATATTTCAGCCTGAAGTCACAGGATACTTACAGTAATAAAGGATGAAACCTAGCAAAAGACATTTACTTTACTTTATTCTTCCAGACAATTAAAGGAAGAGCAGATCAGAAACAGCTCTGTCATTAGTCTTCCAATAACACCATTTCATTGCTAGAAAACCTTAGCTCCACAAATACTTTAGATTGCTCCTTAGACAGACTTAATAACTCTGCTGATTCTGACCCCCAGGAACACAAGATGACAAAAGATATATAAGATATATTGGGTCATAGTCACTGAATGCCTTAAAAACAAGCAGTAAACCCTTGAAATCAATAGAGAACTTTACAGGGAGTTGGTGTGAAGATTGTAAAATATGAGTGATGTGCTCACCTACATGCCGATGCTTTCTGAGAGATGTGCTTTACCATGCACGTGTCTGTGGCTGCCATTAATGTTAATGGGAGTCACATAACAGCAAGCGCAGTTGAGGGTTAGAGAGAGGTCAGTGGACAAGGAAGACTTGCACACCCTTAGCTGGATATGGAACCCAACCGCACAGATGTAAATGGAGATGGGAAGTGGATTTTCCATGTTTGTGCCTGTGTAAAGGCAATTGGTTTTTGTTTAGCCATTTAAAAATGTTATGATAAAATAGATTTACATTCTATATGTTTGTTTTTGATGTGTTGCAGTAGATAACAATTCTATATGGTCTGTAATAACTGTACGATGCACACATTTATCTGTATATTTATGTGTGTATGTGTATATGTGCCTTTTAATGTTCATTATAGACATATTTGAATATTTTACCCTTTTATATCTATGGTACAGTTTTTCTTTATTTCCTTTGCGAGTATGAATGTGGCTACAACCCTAGCTCTTTTTTACTGATTCACCTTGAGGTGTCCTTTTGGAGCTTCATGCTTATTAGACACACAGGCTTCTACTATGATGCCCTCAATTGGTGAGGAGTTCCACTGGACTTTACTTCTAAGGAAAGGTTGAAAGTGCCTTTAGCTTTGTTCCTCTTCCAGATGTTCTTCTATAGATCTATGCTGGAGAAGCCTGCTCTGTTATTGCACCTGTAGCATTTTTGTGGGGTTTGCAAAGTTTCAAAGTTGTAGACCTCCTTGCTGCATCCAGAAGGTCACACTGTGGAGTCAAGGGGCACCGTTCCTTTATTGCACCAGGGGGTAGAGCAGGGTCTTTGTCCCACAAAACTAAGGGAGATTGTCCATATTAATACTAGGTAGTAAAAAAAAGCAAATCTTTTTCAAAGATATTTGCTGGTCACTATGAACTTGGAATAAATCTCCTTAAAAAAATGAATGCCTTCATCATATCACTGAATCATAGAATTATAGAATCATAGAATAGTTTGGGTTGGAAGGAACCTTAAAGCTGCCATGGGCAGAGCCACCTTCCACTAGACCAGGTTGCTCAAAGCCCCATTCAACTTGTTCTTTAAAAAGTACAGAGACTGTAGAATTTTATGAAGAAGAGTCAGTCCTGTGAAGACTTAAAGCTCTTTGGAGAAAGGACTGACTTCTTTTGAACATCTGATACAACTGAACAAAATGATGCTCTGTGCTCACCAGAGGCTTTCAGTCCTGTAACAAAATCAGAGGCTACAACATTTATACACATGCAACTGTTTTTATCACTTTTTTTTCCCGATACTCTTAGTCATGACAAAGCTCTGCACAGATCAGAATTAGCACAGAGCAGATTTGCAGAAGAAACTCCCCGCACTGTGTTAGTTTCAGGAGATTTTCTTAATTTGTTTATTTTCTCTTGCATCCTTTTAAGGTCCTTCATGTCAGATGTACACACCATTTTATAATGATCAAAGAAATCAGCTTCATAGTCACTCCCTTTTGGATGGTGATAGGTCTGCTTTACACATAACAGCATCAGCCACAAAGAAACGTTTTCCATAAAGCTATAGCAAGCAGTCATGGTGTTAGACCCCCACATACGCTGACTCCTCTAATTTTGAACTTGAACCCCTGGACAGGAGCAGAATCAAGCTCTGGCTCTAAAACACTCCCACAGAAGAAAAGTTAACAGATGCTGTTGTGCACACAGGTCTTCACCATCATGAATGACACTGTTTTAAGCAGGTCAGGGATCTAAAGTACTTCCAGAGCTGGAAAAAACCCCAAACTGTTTTGGACTAAAGAGTCTGTAGGGTCTACCTGGGACTCCACGGTCTACAAGGCACATTTTTGTATATTAATGGGACAGTCTGTGTGTCAAGAGTGGTACATATGCCTGCAGCCAACTCTTGTTTCATTCTGTTCCTGGATAGAATAAAAGATGCTTTTATTCAGTGGAAACATGAGCAGTCTAAAGGAAACTCTTTCCGCTGAAGTATTTTTGGGCCTGGGATTACCATACAGGGTTTTGCTCAGATGTCTAAATGGATTCTCCCTGGGAAACAGGAGGTTACAAAAGCAGATGTCTGCTAGACACAATTGCCTATTTCCCCGCAAGTGGCAAAGTCACTCAATTTGCTGAGTGAGGAAACCACTACAGCGCTAATATCTCAAGGCATTTGTTTCAGGACACAGCATTCCTCATTATCTGCTCACAGTCTTCAGCATTTCTTCAGACACACATTATTAAACCACAGCTAATTTTTAAATATTTAACAAAGACTTTACAGTACATTGGCTACGGCTACCAAGGTAGGCAGAGTTATACAGATTGATTTCTTTCTGTGGCTGAATCTCAGTGTACATCAAACAATATGGGTGCTTTGAAATTTCAAATCACAGGGCCAACTTAGGTGGTTGGTAGTGTTCAAGAGGAAGTGATTTCCTTATCCCATTAATATTTTTATGTTCTTGAAAAATAAAAATTCAGAACAGAGACAAAATCTTGGAATATTAAAAAAAAAAATCTTCAAAGTGAAAAATGTCTCTCTCTCTGATTCAGCCAAAAAAATTGCTTAGTTAAATATGGAATATTTGTATTTGACCATCTTAATCTATAATTATGTAATTTGATTTTTGAAATGTAAGTTTCTTGCAAATGGAAATATTTTCATTTTTTAAATTTTAAAGGAAAGAACCTTGAAATTTTGAGGTAAAGAAGAATAATTTAGCTAAATTGCTCACTCAGTGCTGAGCTTTGCTAGTGTCACCTTTCAAACTTTGGAGTTGGCAGCTCGGTGTTTGCATTTCAGCTTTAAAGACCTTTGTTTGAATCCAATTTACTTGTCATGTAGAATAAATGTTGGGAATTCTATTGAATCCTTTCACAGATATTTCTGCACACAGATTAATGAATTTTAAAGCCATTATGATCATCTACTCTGACCTCCTGCATAACACAAGTCATAAATGTTACCCAGCAATTCTTGCATCAAGCAAAGTCATCTGTGGTTGAGCTAAAGCCACCACACTGCATAGCATGACTTTCATTATCTCAGAGGAGCCAAACAGCAACAAAAATTCGCAATTTAGCAAATGCGATTTTTATTTATTCAAAAAAGGCCAAATCAGAAGGCTGCTGTGCATGTTTTTGAGGTGGCCCTTAAGGTCAGAAATCAGCAATCTCATGCACACGCAGTTAACACTAGTGCAATAGGATTGGAAAATGGTTCACATTCTAGGAATGTGGGCCAGAAAGGGGAATAACATTGGATATGACTGGCTAGACCCGTGGCCCATTGCTTTGTTTCTTTCGGCACTCCTTCAGGAACAGATAGTCATGGCTGCTCAGAGCAACAGCTTTGAGGAAGGTGTCAGAAGCTTCGGAAAACCTTTTTTTCCTTCCTACCCACCATCATCATTTAGGCCAAAAAGATCCCTGGAGAGACTTAATCTTATGAAAAAATAAAACCAAAACAAACAGGGAGAAAGAAAAATAGAGGTTTCAAATGGGAGATAAGGGTGTCAAATAGTTATTTTGATGGATTTATCATTTATTTTCTACTTTGGTTGGGATAACATGTTTCTTTGGCTGATTTTTATACACAAATCTGGTAATTTTGGTCATTGTGTAAGAATCGTAACATTTATACATACTAATATCCACCCATTTACCTTTCAAAGAAGCTGAGCAGATATTGCAATGATTGACTGTAATAAATATTATTGATTGCCTTCCTTCCAAGTGCAGAATTGCCACAGTAACATGGCAGGAAAGGTACTCACAATGCCCAGAGCCCTCCAGGTTTCCCCTTCCTCCACCAGCTGTGCAGTCATCTCAGTCTTCCATCAAGAACCCACTGAACATTCAAATGAGTTAATTAAGGGACTCACATGAGATTTTTGACAAAGCAGCCATAAAGAAGGGGTGAGATACTTGGATGTGGCTCCTCTGTCTGGTTTTTAGAAATTGAGGTGGTTGGGAGTGTTTGACAGAGTACACATTCTGCGGAAAATTGGGGACAAAGCAACACTTTGCTGGAATGTACTTGCTCTGGTTGAACTTCTGTTAGGAAAGTTTTATAAAGACCAAATATACTTTCTAGTCAAAATGAGAATCAGATTATTTTATTTCAGATGAAACAGGGGCTCAGATACTATGTAGTCTCTGGTAGCCCAAGGGGTGGGTCTGTTGATGGAGATTTATTGAAATTCACCCAGATTTCTCTGAAATCGCTGTAATTATTTTTAGAGAAATTGTGAACAAAAATTATTATTTTTTTAATATTATTTTAAATATATAAACATTGCTGAACAGCAATCTCATTTCTTACCAAGCTTTGGGTAGACTCAATGGACCTACTTTCAGTCAACATTTCTCAGAATCATTGAGGACTATGGGCTTCAGACAAGCAACATCAATTTTCCTCAAACAAATTCCAGCATCAGCTCTATTAAGACCAACTAGAAATGCGCCAGTGTATTAAAGGGGTTGCTTAAAACCCATTTGATCAATGGGAAGACTACTACCAGTTGTGATGGGACTAGATCTTCCCCTGTATAGATGCAGCACAGGGATGCGCGTTCTGCAGAATCTGTTTGCAATGAAGTCAATGGGAGCTTTGCTGCAGTACAGCCCAGTACTGATTCACTGGATGCCAAAATCATCAGATCAAATGTCTGTGCTCCCTATAAATTATCCAAAGCAGAGAAAAAAATGATCTCACTAGTAATTACGGGAAAATCACAACACATTTGCTTAAAATTGGGTTCCTTTGGGATAGATTTTGAGTTGTTGAGTTTGAACATGTGAATAAAGAGGGGGAGATCTTTTCTGTGTTGTTCAGCAAGCAAATAAGGAAAAAACACAGAATGACAGCTCAATAAAAATGTGATTTAAAGGGCTTAGAAGACTCAGGAAAAAAAGCTTTTCTTTCCCTTCCTTGTTAACTGCATACAGAGCATTTCCTCTTTCCTTCTCCCTCCTATATTCTGAAAATAATTAGGAAGACAAATTTGAAAATTGGAATACTTCTTATGGGCAGACTAATCCTAGAAGGAGACTGAATGATTGAATTTTTTGGAGGGACTATATAAGCCATCAAGCATGCCTCATTTCTCTCACTAAGAGAGAGCCAAAAAGAACTGTGCTAGACTCAGATTGTGTGTTAAGTGATATTTTAGAAATGTACTTTTTTAAAATAATGAAATACCCATTTTACAGCTGCTGATCTGAGTGCTGCAGAGAGTTGGAATAATCTCTGCCAGCACTTGCTGCCTAGTTTGGTTTGGTTTGGGCAAGTCACACCTATAACAATTGTTTCGGGGCTTGTATGTAACCTGCTGGCTCTTGTTAAACTGCATTTCAGCCTTTGATGTATGTGAAACAATATTGCCAGTCCCCCTTACCACACAAATCATAAGGCTGACTAATAAAAATACAAAGATTGTGTATATAATAATGAGCTCCCAAAGGGTGGAAAGAAGGTTCTTTCACACTGAGCTGCACACAGGCACATACTGATGCAGTTTGATTTGTTCACTGGAAAATTGTGTCCTGTAATTACTAAGCAAACACAAGGTGGAATGACATGGAAATGCAAAGAAATGGGGCTTTGAGGTGGAAGTTGAATTTTCAGAAAATGCATTTGGGAAGGAACACATGTGAAACCTGTGCAACTGCCTTGAAATACAAGGGAACTGTTGATGTAAAAATGGATTGTATGAACTTAGTGCTGCAGAACCTGCATGGGGCAGTACAGACCAAGAATTATCTTGAAAGAACTGGGTTTTGGGCATCTGGGTTCTCATATGATAGGCACCAGTTTTGGAAAACATCAACTTTTCTGAATGGGTCCCCTTTGGTATACAAAGTTATTGATTTTTTTTTTGTTTGTTTTAATTATATTCTGCTTCAATTTTAATAATCTATTTCCTGAATGATAATAACATTGTCTCCCTTTATTGGATTCTATGAAAACTTAGGAGCTAAATTGATTCAAAATCCTTCAGTATATTCACAAATAACAAGACCTAATCTCCTACATAATGTTATAAATTGTTAGATATTAATTTTCAATGTTTTTATTCATTAGTATTTGCAAATGAGGAAATGCATTTGCAATGTGGAGAGCTGCTCATCCAAAATCATTCCACATGCTAGATGTCAAGCTCTGTTAGAGCTTGGCTTCCTTGGGTCCCAGACCAGGACAATCTACATTGTACTACCCAATATGCATATTTCCCTTAAGCTACCTAAACTTGTGATGTTCTGCAGACTTCCTTGACGATGCTTAAAAAATTCCAGCCAACCTCATAGATTGTGTGCACTGTGAATGAGAAATGGAAGGATGAATTCAAATACTAGTAAATCTTCTGTTTCCTGCCTCTACTGGCAGCTATACTATAAGATGTAGGGACAGCATGGCAAAGTTGATGCTTTCAGTCTTATTTCATTTCCTGCACTTGAATACTTTAATATGGCAATAGACATAGTTGGGCAGGATTATTAACTTATTGAATAACCAGTGCATTGGCAACACTTTACTGTTGATAAAAGAGGACGAAAACTAACCACCTTATCCATTCAAATTCCACTCTGGAGGCCAAATCTATCTGTTTGTGAGTAGATTCTCAACTTTACCATTTAGAATGGGATATTCCTAACAGTGCCTGTGAACTCCATATGGGTGTTACTAAAGGATTAATGTCCTGGCTCAGCTTCTCCAGAGTCCTCTTTAATGTATACCGTAATTGCTTACATTCAGAGCATTCAAGTGGTAGCCTGGAACACGCAGCAGTCTCAAGAAGGGAGAGAGTTGCAGTAAAGCTTAAGAAGAGAAATGAACAATCAATTTTCAGCAAACAACAAAAATAGAAGAAAAATTAATGATGTAGAGATCCTAATGACAATGATGTGGACTGGTGGTGCCTTTATTAGTCTCCTTTGTTTTAGTCTCCTTTTGTGCTCTTGCTTGAAACATTTATCATCGCTGAACTAGGTCATTATTCTCTTTTAATTACTTCATATGGAATAATTAAATAAAATGAAGACAATAATCTTTTCTAGATTGTTATGAAGAGGAACTTTTTTTTTCTCAGGGAGTTGAATATACATTCCTTTTCCCTACCCTTTACCACCCAAGACTATACAGATCTAATGCATTCAGTGATACAGCATAGGGAGAGCTCCTGAATTCTCTGAATTATTTATTTTTAATAGCTAAACATCATTTAAAAGCCTCACCTAAATGACCTATCATTGAAGATCAAGCCTCGTTGAGCACGGTGTTTTGTTCTGACAACACGTTCCCAATTTCCTGTGTGTTATATGAGCAGCTTGAATGCTGCTATTGCTCATATTTAAAGGGGATTACTGCCCTGCTGAGATTGGCCAAGGACCCAGCACTGGTGATCTGTACCCTCTGCATAGACTGCATGCTGCACTGTGTGGAGGGCATAGAATAAAACAAGGCTGCTTTGAGGTTACCCTTAATGAAATGACAGTTTTGATTGCATTCATAGGTTCTTGCCTTCTTTGTGCTGCAGATCTGACCCCAAATCTGCATGAGGATACAGGTCAGAGACACCTGGATGAAAATGTTCAAGAGCTGAGTATGGGGAAGCAGAAGCCTGAAACTGGCTGCCAGCTTGGTTTTCTCTCACTAATGTGAGGTGAAGACCATTTTTATTGTATCTTCTTAATGGCTTTAAGCTGAAAGAGGGGAGATTTAGATTAGACACTGGGAAGTTCTTCCCTGTGAGGGAGGTGAGGAGCTGGCACAGGTTGCCCAGAGAAGCTGTGACTGCCCCATCCCTGGAAGTGTTCAAGGCCAGGTTGGACAGGGTTTGGAGCCATGTGGTCTAGTGGAAGGTGTCACTGTCCATGGCAAGGGGTTGGAACAGGATGAGCTCTAAGATTCCTTCCAACCCCAATCAGTCTGTGATTCTATGATTCTTTGTCCCAGCTCACTTCCTTTGCACAGGCAGAGATCTGTCAGATTGGGAAGAAATAGACGGATGTGATCTATAAACAGATGAGGTACAGACACATTCATGCTTCATATCATAACATTAGAGAAAAATTGCAATCAAGTTGAGCCTTTAAAATAATGACAGGTAATCAAGATCACATTGCAAACTGAAGCTTGTGGTGACATGCAGGGCAGAAAAAAGGAAGTGTGAGAGGACAGTAAGGGTGGAACTCGTTCCTCTACCTTACAAATATTTGAGTACATTTCTATATATAGTCAATGCAGAAAAATTAGTATTTCAAAGGAAGGGGGCATGTTTCACCATCCCACAGAGGTCATATGAATAATCTTCCTGTGCTTGTGAGCTGCTGCATCTCAGCCTGGATCTTACAAGCCCAGATCTTTCAAGATACAATGGTGGGGTCGTCAGCAGGCAGATGGGTTGAGAATGATAACCTATATTTCATAGCACACAGATCTGAACAACCACCAATATTTTTGCCTCTTCATTCCTGATGAGTTGCCTGAAAGGAGCAGAGTAGCTGGCTGTCATGATGACTACAGTGGACCAGATTATTTCCAGCAAACTCTCCAAGTGCCCTGCTGAGGGGTAGGTAACTATTTCCTTGGAATACTCCTGTTCCAGCAGGCAATGGGAAAGGCCTGCAGTGTGCTGTGGCTTTCTGCAACCTTTTAGCAGCTTTTTCTCCTGTGTAATCACTATCCCAAGCACAACCTTGATATTAACTGAACTTAAAAATTAAGTTATAAATGGGACTTTTTTGAGAGAAGATGATCCTCTGGGTAAGGTGATTTTGACTTAGCAGTACTCCTAAGAGTAAGATTATTTCTGAATCTGGAAAAGCAATCACTATTAATAATACAGTTCTTATAATACTTTCTTTTTCAAGATTTGTTTACCCATCACCATTGTTTGATCATAAATATACCCTTTTTACAGCTTACTGAAAAGAACTCTTTTATGGTTTCAGCTGAACAGATCTGAGGAATGTCTAACCTGGGCTGTGTCAACCTGCACATCTGAACACACAGACACTCAAGATCCGAGTCAATGTTGTTGCTGCTTCTCAAACTATTTCATGGCCGCACGGAAACATTTAACCCACCAATGTTTCCCAATTAGCCACCTGCCCTAATTCCAGGACAACACTGTTGCCCTGTGGTCTGAGTCCTGACTCAGTCCAGTTGAACAGAGAACTTCAGAAAATCTGTTTCTCACAGGGCTTCCAGCATCATAACCTGCAGCAGGAAAAGACCATCATTTTGACGGTGCTTTACAGATGTCAAATCCTTCATGAGACTCAGTTTAAACTTCAGGCTCAGTGTCAAAAATAACACAAAAAAACCTGGTTGTAATTACCTCCTGGAGTTAGCTTGCCATAAATCAAAATAAGAAAAAAAAAAAAAAAATTCACCCCACATTTTAAAGGAATTTTGACTTGCTGCCTAGATACATATTTTTTAACTCCTTGCTTGGAAACTTAAAGATGGGAACAATTAGTGAAAATCAATTGCTCTAAAAGACAGTTTTCAAGTCATGTTTGTTTTCCTATTTTAAAATAACCCACTGTTTCTTAACACAGTTTTAATTCATAAGAAAACTCCAAGCCAGATTACAAATGTAGATCAGATGAGGAAAGATATAAAATTATCTTTATTTTGACCCCATATTATTGAATACACTCCTTCACGCCTCTTTCTTTTTTTCTTTTTTCTTGTTGGCTTCTGAAATAGTTTAGTATTTTTACAGTTTGAATTATTATAATTAAAGGAGCATATATTTTTAGGGACAAAATGCCCTTTTTGCAGCCATTGTCAGAGACCACTAGTAAGATGCAAATTAAATGAAGGCTGCTGGAATGGTTAAACATTTTGATTTGTTTCCCTCCACCAGCATACTATAATTTTTACTTTTGCAACTTTTCCTTCCTGGGTGCTGGGAAACAAAAGTCTTGTGGTGCTGCAAGGATAGCAGATTGTGTGGGATCTGGGTCCTTAACAGAAGTTGGGAATTTAAGTCTTGCATATATTTTCAAACTGGAAAATATTGTTTGTTTGGGAAAAATATTATTAAATTTACATGTTTATCCAACACAAAATCTGGACTTCCAGGATATATGCTCTCAATCCCCTCCTGTCCACTGATGGAAATTTGACTGTGCAATTAACTGAACCAACAACACCAATGGCAACGTTGTTTCTTAAACTGTTTCCAAAAGCAATCCTATCTATTTTGTTCCTGATTCATGTTTCTCCATCCTGTTTTACTATCCTGGCTGCACTGGAGCTGAGCAGACTTTGTTGCTCTAACATTTAGCATGGGAGCAAGAGCTAGCTGAGCATTGCTGTCTATCTTGGTAAGAAAACTTGTATTTCCTCCTTCTGCAAGCAGACCTTGTTACACTTCAAAAGCAATCTTCCTCTGTAGGATGGACTTCGTCTCTCCTCTGATGACTAACAGGCTGTACTACATTTATTTAGATCCTTCACAACTTTCTTCTTTCCTGGACTTTGGCTTGATCCTGGACCATAAGTCTTGTCCAGGTGTTAAGTTTGGTCCAGTGTTCGGTCTTTCTACTTTTTGCTGCCTGGTTTTAAGCATAGTACAAAATTTATCAGGTATCTCAGTCTGAACTCTGTCTAGCTTCTGTGAAACCAATCTACATTTAACGTTATGTATATACATACCAATACACAAAACCCAAAATAGTTTCCATGACCTTTTTTTTCTAAAAAAAAAGGAGAGTTTAACTTTAATACAGGGTATATGTGTCAGTCCCTGTTATAGGGTTAACATTTGAAGCTTAAGATAGCAGCTTTTCAGAGTAAATAGTGAATTAACAATTCTAACTTCATCCCTAAAAAAGGAAAGAGCTAATCTCTAAGTCAAAGACCTTAGCTCCCCTACTACAAATGCTTGTGTTTTTCAAGTTCAATTTATATAAGAAACATGAAGCAGTGTCTAGAATGCATCCAATTTTGCCAAAAATCCTCCATTTGTCAGTGTGAAAAAGTAACCCTGTGTGTGAGAACTAATTGCAGCCAGAAACTCACTTTATGGAAGTGATCAAAATGAGTAATTCTTTGAGTCTAATGGATTTGCTTCAAGAAGCAAAATGATCCAAGGAAGAAGTATGTAGAGAGTTTTCTGAGGATTTAAGGTCAAATAAGACATCATCTTGCAGAAGTCTAATGAATGACAAGTAGGAAACCAAGACTTTCAGGCACAGGAAAAAGTCACACTTTTAGTGTAAGTGAGGATGCTTTAAAGAGAGTATCATTATGGAAGTGAATCAACATCTTTTAATGCATGTAACAACGTCATTTTGTTACCCCAGCACAGAGAAACCTTTGTAAAGTGGCGAAGTGATGATGACAATTGTGAATTGGTTTCACATCTTTCCCAGATTAAACTTAAACACTTTACAAATGGTGAATCAAATGGTATTGTATTTTACCAGTTGATTGTTGGAGGGTAATTGCAGACCCAGATATCTTTAGAGAGTAGAAGAAAAAGGGGAGTAAAGGAGTAAAACTTGGATTCGCCCATGCTAGAGCATTGGCCATGAGATTTAAGTGAACAGCGGTGGGTTTGCTCACCTGATGCTTGTCTGCTGAGTTGAGCTTGTCACTTCCACTACTTTATTATGTGTTCCCTGTTCAGACTGGTTATTCTGCAGGACAGACTGTATCTAACTATGTTAGACTGTATCTAACTATTAGGCATCGTCAGTGCCTAATACAGCATGCAATTAGTCTTGACAGGGACATCCAGGTGGTAGTGCAGCCAGTATTTCTTTTGGACCCCAAAAGTAACCAGCCAGCTGTGCTACCAAAGGGAAGCAACACAGTGGCTTTTCCAAATTCAGTGTTCTGCAATATTCTCATAACAAGTGACTTGCTGGTTTGAGATAGTCAGCTATGATCACCTGAGGAGAACGGATTATAAATGAACTCCATCACTAAGGAGAGAAAGCAGTGTCTCAGTCAGAAAACGATGGAAATAGAAATGGTACTGTGTTTCTGAGATCACAAAGATAGTGAATCAGAAAATGGAAAGCCATTGAGAAACAAAGTCTCTGAGAGTAAAGGGATGGAATTCAGCACATTTGGGTCACAGAAATAGTCTCTAAATACAGCCCCGCTATCTAGTCAGCTGAGAGTATATTGGGCAGTTTGTTCACTATCTCCTGCTATGAAACACAGAACTTTTCCTGACTGCATTTTCCTCAAATTTTATGCCTTCTATAACCCCACTAAATTGCAGTAAAAATGTATCTGTAGTAAATTCTACTCAGTCTAATAACTCTGTCACTGAGCTTGCAAACCCCTAATTTATGGATGTTGCTTTCTTGACCAATGTAGGTGTTTGGCTTAACTAACCTTGACGTGTCAAAAAAAATTTCACTTTCAGACATTTGTACATCCCTACAATCTAGGACCAAATGTTTGTGGCAAAAGACAGGCGATTTTAAATAAAAATTATAGCAATACGTAAGAACACATGTTTGAAAATCATCTTGCCAAGGTATGAAGTAAAAGACAAAGGAGAATCACAGTCACAGTTTTCATATTTTCTCTGATCACCTGTGCTTTTTGTTCCTTTTCCTACAGGGATAACCATGTCTTTTGAATCTGCGGAACCCATACAATATGTGACAAGAAATTCCAGCCTACCAGCATAGAGAGAGAGATGTGCTTATTTCCGTTTCTAAAGCATGTGTAACATTCAGGGGCTTTACAGGGATGAATTTAGAAGAGAGGAGTCAAAAGGTCCAAATCTCCTCTTCCAGCCCTGCCATATGTGGCCTGCAAACTCGTACATCACCAGACGTGGCTGTGCATTACTTTAAAGCATTTCCTAGCCAAGCCATCAGCATCACAGAGGTATCTGCTTCTGTGTTGTCTTGAGTTTTTAATGGTTTTATGTCTAGAAATAGCATTTTCTCACTTTCCTTTACTGGATCACCTTCAAGAATCACTTGAGCATGTTCTACTAAATGAATTATTCACTTTTGCAGTTGCAGATGTTAATGGTGCTTTAGTCTTGAGATGTCAGCTTCTCGCACACAGTAATTTTGTCTCTTGATTGCTGAAATGCCTTTTGTCTAAGGCAACTTAATAGGAGCTCAAGAATATTGAGGAGAAGTGTAATGGTTTGAGAGACACCGAAAGGAAGACTAAGCAACCAAATAATCCTGCTTGGATATAAGGTCTACAAAACTAACAGAACAAAACAGATAACTTCATTTCTATCAGTTAGAAAAGTTCTGTCTATTCACCTGTGAAAATCTGTTCTTACCTGACACAGCAAACCTTTTTCTGCATGGAATTTTGTTGGCACTAATCAAGCTATTATGGTGAACTATTTGAGAGCAAATGAAGTTTAAACATACTGTAATGTCTCATTTTGGGGTGGATTTTTATGATTAGAAGAATATGTTATCCCAAGCATCCCCACAAACTGCAAGTTTATCACGCCTGTTTAACATGTCTGAAGAGATTTCACAGTGCAGATATTTTTCAGCTTCTCTTTTCATCTCAAAAGCAAACAATTACAATACACTTATGGCTCCTGCCATCCAATTTCTTCTGCTTTGCTTTGCCCCTGTGATTTGCTGATAACATGGGCTGGAGAAGATCTAGGTGAAATACAGGGAGTTGGTTTCTGACCAAACAGTTATGATTTTGGTAACAATGAACACACTTTTCCTGAACTAACAGAGAGCTAACCAAAACCTAAGCATGATGCCTACCTGGGGACAAGAAAGCGAAATGTGAGATGGCTGATTCATTAAAACTTGCAGCCAATAGCAGAGGCTCCCCCTGTTAGTGAAGAAGAAATCAGACCATCCTCTTGCACTCAGTCTCTGGAAGGTGCTTCATTGGTCTGGGTAAATGTTAGTCTGTTGGAGAAGTGCAATGGTGTGGCAAAAGTAGACCTTGTAGGGGTCTTTTCTCTCACATATTCATGTCCTCTCACAGCAACAAGGCACATTTCCACCATAGTGCCACTGATAAGCACGTTCACCTTTTGGAAATCCAGCCAGAGTCACAAAGGGGCACTAAGGAGCAAGATTCATTTGAACATTCATTTGAATATTAACTCAGGAAAGTGAGCTCCTAGGCTCCAAGTGGATCAGCCACTGCATGGTCATCCGCCCCGTTAGGCTTGGGAGAACAAATGCATGAGCCATTGCTCTCTCACTATATGTACCACCTACATACTGGGAGAATCTATCTGGGAGAGATGGCTTGAACTGTAAGCATGCATCTTCATGCATGACTGAAGCACTGGAGGAGCCAATGAGGAGAGGTGCTGTGCTGTTCTCACCAACAAGGAGGGGCTGGTCTGGCATATGGAGCTTGAGGGCAGCCTTGGCTTCAGTGACCATGATATGGTGGAGCCCAAAGTCCTTAGGGCAGCAGGGAGGGTACACATCTAACTCCATGCCCTGGACATCAGGAGAGCAGACTTTGGCCTCTTCAGGGATCTGCTTAGTAGAGCACCATAGGATAAAGACCTGGAGGGAAGATGGGCCCAAGAAAAATGGTCAATATTCAAGGATCTCCTCCTCCAAGCTCACAAGTGGCACATCCCAACAAAGATGAAGTCAGGGAAAATTGCCGGAAGACCTGGTGGATGAACAAGGAGCTCCTGGACAAACTGCAAAAGCCAACAGAAAGTGGAAGCAAGGACAGCTAGCCTGGGAGGAATACAGAGAAACCGTGCAAGCACCAGGGATCAGGTTAAGAAAGATAGGTCCCAAAAGAATTAACTCTGGGCATGTATATCAAGGGCAACAAGAGAAGCTCCTGTAGACATGTTTATGATAAAAGGAAGTCTAAGGAAACTGTGAGTCCTCTGGATGGAAACTGCAGGTCTGAGGAGAAGAAATTCTGTCAGCTGGTCCATGAGAAGTTCCTCATGGCCTGGCTTCAGAGTGCTCTTGAGCCCAGAACCCCACCATGTGCTGGGCTGCATCCCCAGAGTGTGAGCAGCAGGTTGAGGGAGTG
Organism: Pezoporus occidentalis; assembly: GCF_034315485.1. Lineage (NCBI taxonomy): Eukaryota > Metazoa > Chordata > Aves > Psittaciformes > Psittacidae > Pezoporus > Pezoporus occidentalis. Next base: position 2,632,211 of record NW_026913488.1, on the reverse strand, counting down.
GATTCTCCATCTCTGCTGCTCTCTGGGGTGACCCCCCCCCTCGCAGTCCTGATCAAGCTCTGGGGCAACAACACAAGAGGGATGTGGAGCTGTTGGAGTGAGCCTAGAGGAGGTCACAGAGATGCTGTGAGGGCTGGAGCAGCTCTGCTCTGGAGCCAGGCTGAGAGAGCTGAGCTGGGTCAGCCTGGAGAAGAGAAGGCTCCTTAAGGGGAGACCTTAGGGCAGGTCCCAGTGTCTAAAGGGGTTATAGGAAACCAGGAGAGGGGCTTGGGACAAGGGGCCATAGCGACAGGACAAGGGGGAATGGCTTTAACCTTCCAGAGGGGAGACTGAGATGAGTTCTTAGGCAGAAGCTCTTCCCTGTGAGGGTGGAGAGGTGCTGGCACAAGTTGCTCAGAGGAGCTGTGTCTGCCCCATCCCTGGCAGTATTCAAGGCCAGGTTGGATGGGGCTTGGAGCAACCTGGTCTCATGGAAGATGTCCCTGTCCATGGTAAGGCATTGGAATTGGCTGAGCTTTAAGGTCCCTTCCAACCTAAACCATTCTATTTTTCTATGATTTTATGAACTGGCTGAAAGTAACCGTACAGTGCCATCAGCCCTGGCTTGGACATGGTTACTGAAGAGAGCATGTGTGCACCAGTTAGAGCAGGATTTTGATCTTGTCTTGAAAATGTTCAGTTTTCTTACCTGGTTTCAAATCCATCCTCAATGTATAGCTCCACAGCAATGAGCTCCACAGGCAGACTGCACTGTAGGGTATTTCCGCTGTTTTAAATTTACCTGCCATTTATTTTAACATACGAGCCCCAGTTCTCATATTACTGTGAAGTGTAAAGAGAAAGAATGATCAGCTTTTCTTATACCATTCATCATCTTAAATAGGCCAATTAAGCCTGTGTAATTATCCTTCTTTCCAAGTTAAATAATCCAAGTCTTTGCAGCTTCTCATATGGAAAGTCCATCATGCCTCTAAACCATTGAAAATGATGTGGTGCTAATTTAAAACATGGCCACTTGTAACATGCGTATCTATGCCTATTTCTACTGACACTACGATTGTCAGCTAATTAAGCATGTGTAACACAGAAAACACACCTCCAGCACTTTTTTCCCACAGCCATTAACGAAGGGGCAATGGGTTCTGGGATATAACAGTGATTTGCATGTGCTGAAGATGGTTGGGTACCTTTCAGAGAGCTAGAATCCATGAAAGCTTACAGAATTGTTGAATATGTTTTATACCCTGACCTCTAGAGACAGGCTATGTCCACACCATCCTGTCTCCCTCGTCCCGCAGATTCCCATCACATTGATGAAGTCCCAGACAGAGGAAACTATTAACAATAAAATAGTTATTTCCAAAGTCCAAGTAATGTCCAGGGTCCCCATCAAGGCTCCATTGTGCTCTTAATGGCATAAGCATGTATTTACAGACATTACCTGCTCTAAAGGGCTTATAGGCTAAATAGGAGAGACAGATAACGGGTGGGAGGGCAAATAAACGTGGAGTGATTTGTGCAGCTGCCGGGACAGCTGCTCATGAAGGGATCTGGAAAGGATTCAGTCTGGAGTGTCTCAGGCCAGCATGTTAGCTACTGGTCTGCCCTCCTCCAGATTTCCTTGTGGAAAATAACATTTTAACCACTGGTCAGACAGAGCCTAGGGGACAGAGAACTTAAAATACAAACAGCTACTTGGCAGCTCAGTACCCTTGTGTGGTGTCTGCTGTTGTAGATAGAGCCAGCACAACAGATTTAGAGAAGACCCGATGTGGGAAACAGCACACTGAAAGTAATGTGATGCCTTCTGTAGTCACAGGCCATTGATTTACATTAAACACTCAGAATTCAGGTCACATGTAAGCTTTGGCCAACTTCTGAGCAAATGAGCACTAGTGAGTCATATAGCACTAAAATTAAAAGAGGTCTTTGATCTGGAATCCTAGGAATGTTTACATTTGGAACCAGATTTTAATGTGTCTGCTCTTTGGTCCTGTGTGTTGAGTTGGCTATCACAGCATCTCACAGTTCACATGCAATGCTGACTAATGAATGAAAGGAAATAGATGGAAGTCTGTGAGTGAGGAGCTTTTGCTGTCAGAGACATACACAATCTTGCTCTCTGTAGTCTTTCCTTGGCAGACCAATGTATCTGCTAATAGCTGATAAAAGCTTTCTGGATGTTGGTGGCCTTGCCCAGGTAGAGATCCATTTTTGCCAGTTTTATATTTTTAAACAGCACTAAAATCTTACTCTCCTCAGGCTGCCAAATTTGAAGAGATTTCCTGTTTATGAATGCATTGGTCATCCATATAAGCAGCGTTTTACTTGCTTTGACTACTGTAAAGTGCAAGCCCAGGATTTAAGACAACCTAGTTCCCTGGTGTCCTAGAAAGACCTTCTAATGTGAGGATCCCTGCTGGGCAGCCAAAACCTGCCAGGATGCTTCCTAGGATTACTTGATGCGTTTCAGTCACTCCTTATTTGAGGTAGTATTCCTGGCTGACTGAATTTCCAACGGACAGAGCAGTGCAAGAGCTCTAGGGTTTGCTGTGATCTCTGCAGAAGATTCCCTCTTCTGAAATTCTTTTTCCACACTCTTGCTTGCAGCTACTTCAAGAGACAGACTTCTCCCTCCCATCCTCTTTGAGATGGAAATGACTGATACAGCTTGTACTTGATTTTTTTTTTTTTTTTAACAGGTAGTATGCTTTTGTGCTGGTGTGGACTGCTTGGGACTCTGCTCCATGCTCCCTACCCCAAGACCCTGTCAGCAGTCCTCGTAGCCTCACAGCCTGAGCACTAGTCAATTCATTGCCAACAGCACAGGAGAAACATCTTTTACACACAACAGCACTTTCTTGCAAGCAGGTACACAACATCAGTAAGAAAGTATATTTATAATAACAGGTACATAAGATTTTAATAACCCTTCATGCTTATTGGTGGACATGTATTACATTTGGTACCCAATTTTCCAAACTTCCTGCCATAACCTTCCATTTTCTCTCAGTTTAGCTCCCTCTTCCTCTTTAAATCATAGCTAAAAAGTGTCTTACAAATCGTAGTTTCTCAGTCTGGGCAAAAGCTCTATTTCACTAGACCTGGATAAAAAGGGTAACCACCTTATGGAAATATCCCTAATATATTCATATGATTTTTGGGATGCTGTCAAATTATATTTGAAAGTATATCTTCTGTCATTTCAAATTTGATCCAATGACCTGCGTGCAGTAGGACCCGTGTTTATTGCTTCTAGCCACTGACATACCCTCTACAATTGCAGGAGAGAAAAGGACATTTCTGAAAGGTGACTCTGTCCATCTTAGATCTCACCCACACTCCAGAGGAACCATATTCCTCCACCTTTATTATCGAGTAAAGAAACCAAGATTGATGCTCCTGACGCAAAGGCCTAAGCTTAATAGCTGAAGTTGGGTGAAAAGATGCCGGACATGGGAAGGATGCTATTGGGGTGGCTGTGTTTCATTGCTGCTCTACTACAGAGTCCTTTCCTAGAAGAAACAATGTGAAAGCCCTCAGAAGCCAGTATGCTGCCAATGTAGTTGTGAAAACCTTATCGAAGAGCATAGCTGTGTCTACAGTAGGATTTTATTGGCAAAGATACATTGGCTGGGTACATCTGAATTTTTTTTCATGTTCTTAGCCAAAGAAGCTATGCCAGCAACATCTCATAGCATAGACTTCACGGCAAGTAGTCCATCACAAATGTACTCACAGAGGCACGCAGAATGGTCATTAAGAAAGATGTTCCTCATTTCTCTGCTAAGTTCTTGTTGGCCACAGATATTTAGCAAAGTTAAAAATAAATGAATGAACCAATCCACCAGCCACTTATGTGAGTGAACAGCTGTCTCTTTGTGCTAGTAGGAACTCCAATCAGAGGTCATGATGCAAATTAATTTTAGCAGCACTGTTCTCCATGATGAATGTGATTCTTTTGGGTCAATCTTAGGTCACATAGGAGTGAAGAAAAAGTGCTTTCACTAACTTCTTTTCTTAGGACCAGCTCACTCCAGAGATACTCCTTGCCAGAATTATGTGACTGTTTCAGAGAACAAGATACTTTCTCTGGGTTAATCATTTAAAGATTAAATTCTCAGCTTATAAAATAGTTCACACCGTAACAGAGAGTATTTTCAGAGTTTATCCTCTTCCTCTTTTTAAACTGATTTTCAATTCACTGTTGCTCAGTGTTGCTTCTGCTATTCATGGATCACAGCCAAGTGAAACTGGACCCGCTATGCTGCTGATTTACACTATAGAACCATTATTAGCTGAGTTTTCCACTGGCATTCCAGGCATTCCAGTGTGTAGCTAGTCTGCTGTGTATTTATTCATTCAAAATAATGACAAGGCTAGCGAAAGATGCTGGAGTGACAGGAGTGAAGAGGTCCTTCACTAAGCTGTGGAATAAGAACAGCAGAGCCGACACCAAGCTGTCCCCTCCCCATACTTCCCATACCCTCCTTGATCCTAATCTGAAGGCTGTCTGAACCTTGTGGAGTTAAAGCACAAAACAGAGCATTCACAAGGCCTGGTTAGTTTTTGATGAGATGTGCAACAACAATGCAATTTCTGCTTTTGTTGTCAGTGGTCTTCTATCATTCTTAGCACAACTGGACTCATTAGATGGCCCTATTTCTTGAATTAGGGGGGTCAAACACACAAAACCCCACAATCTCCAAACTATTTAGGACCCTAGGACTAGATTTCAAGAGTGACATAGTAAGTCATAGCTCCAGATTACCATTAGGGTAGGTCTGAGGTCTCTGAATGGCACAACCCCTTGGCCCAGTCCCTGAAGCACACCGCTCACTTTTCCTCTTTCAGTCTGTTCCCTCCCATTCTTTTGTAAGAAGGAAGCATCACAATAAGTCATGAAAAATGTGCTCTCAGAGGCAAGCCGGTGTAGTGGGGAGGCAATTAAAATGTTCCATTGTGCTAAGCACTGTGCAAACAATGAAACAATGGTCCCTGGTGTGAGGATCTCACCACTAAGTCTCTGCAGATAATAGCAGTCATTTACACCACCTATTATAGACTATTTGGTGTATCCATTTTAGATGTGAGTCATAGCCTAAGTTTTCTGTACAGGCCAAGGAGTAGATACTTCCAGGGAGTGACTCAGAGCACCTAAGTTAGATGGCAAAAAGTCATATGCTATCAATATCCCCACTAAGTATGTAGAGCAGAGTGAGGGAGGATAACCACCTTTTGTCTAATGGACCTCTCTCCCCAGGCTCCCTCCACTGCCAACAGGAGGAGAGAGATTTCATGAGGTGATTCACAGCATCCAAGTGCTCTGCTCCTGATGGAAACAATTTCTCTTTACTGACAACAGAGGGGGGAGTCTGGGGATAGCAAGTTCATTAGGCTAAAATAACCTCTTGTATCACCCTTGTAGCTAGTAGGAAAAGCATCATGCAGCTGCCTAACTTTGTCAGGTTGCCCACTAAATTTATTAATGGATATAAATTGGACAAAAAAGTTGGGGGGAAAAGGAGAGAATCCATTTATGGGAAAACGAACATCTTTCCACATCTCAGCCAAACACATTCACGAACAATAATGAAAACCATGCAGCATTTCAATAAGGTTGACATCTCCTCTCAGACACCTCTGTAATTTACATTTAAAGTAGGACTCCGTGAAGCCCCAGACACCACAGTGCTGGGCTGTTTATACGCAAAGCTGGCCTGTGCCTTTGGTATAGTCGCAGGAGAGATGCCCATGCAGAGGACTTTCCAAGCTGTGTGCTGACTTCCAGGTCACACACTTTTGAGGAGCCACCAGTGGTCAGAAGCCACCAGGGCTTGGGGCTGCAGGAGCCACCTCTCAGCAGTCAAGGGCAGCTTGCACAACACAATGGGGTTTTCTTCTACGCCTGGTCTAACAGTATCTGCTTACTTCCTATCAGCTTTACTCAACTGATGCTTGCAAAGCACTCAGAGGCCTTCAGATTAAATGTGCTAATGGAAGAGCAAAGTGCTATAAAAGCATTTGGTGCCACTACCACAACGCGCTTCCCTTCCCCCTTCCCTGCCAAGCTGCCTTGCCTGGATGCTGCTCCACCATGACCTTCTACGGTGGTGCTGCAGCAGCCTATTTCTTCATGGAGGCATTTGGGATGACAATGCGAAGCTCCTTTTCCCACATAATTGAAAGGAATTTCTGATTATGCACAGGGATGTCAGTAGTGCGAAGAGCTTGGACGCCTTCCAGCCACAGCCAGATCCAATGGCAGTGCTGTGATTTCTCCTTTTTTGGCACTCTACTTGTGAACTTTCTGCTCCCTTCTGGGAGTGATTTCTCAAGATAATACGCTGCTGCTCCAGCTTCTCTCTGATGGCCTAGATTTATAGCTCCAGCAAGGCGTGAGAGGGGAAGGGGTGTGGGAGAGGCAAAGGAGGATGAAAGCAGAAAGGGAAATTATTTTCTTGGTTGGGGTTTTATTATTTTGGTCCCAATCTGTGAGAGTGACAGTCTCCAGGCTTTGCACAAAAAACCCCACAAAAATAGCCTGTCGTTTCCATCTCTGTAAGGCTCTTTACTGCCTGCGGTGAAAGGTTGAAAGTACACACGTGTTTTTCTAGCCTCTCTTTAGTCCAGTCCCCGTGAATGCATGGTACGAAGTGAGCACTACATTTATCTCTGACCTTTTCACCATCTCTTGCATCTGTTAGCTGAAAAGAGATGAAGATCTCCCCAGCCGCTTCTCCCACAGAGCAGATGATACTGGTAACTTGATTTATGTGATCTCTATCAGTCCCAAGTTGCCTTAGATCTTTCCAAATGTCTAATTTATCTAAAGCCTTCATTGCTTTAGTTGCACTGGGGAAAAACAAAACAACTGCCCCCAAAACACCAGCCACTGATTTTCAGGGAGAAATATTTCAAAATTCCAGGTGCTGTCCTCAGAAATTTAGTAACACCATAATTAACTCGGACAAAAATTTCTCTCTCTGGATGTGCTAAACCGCTGAATATCCTCTTTCCCCAGTGTCTTCAGACTACTGAAGATGTTTCTGTAACGCCAGAAGTGTATTATCCAAGTATTTAAGTCCTCTCCCATAGCAGCTCCAGGAAGGTGGAGCAGTACTGCCATCCCCATTTTTCATGTGGGGAATGGGGAACTGAGGCAGAGAAGTTACCTAGAACAGGCCAGCTGAGTTACATTTTGAATATAC